>NW_027072089.1:60852361-61390452 GCF_038088225.1 Cyrtonyx montezumae | reverse complement strand
AGGAAGGAAGGAAGGAAGGAAGGAAGGAAGGAAGGAAGGAAGGAAGGAAGGAAGGAAGGAAGGAAGGAAGGAAGGAAGGAAGGAAGGAAGGAAGGAAGGAAGGAAGGAAGGAAGGAAGGAAGGAAGGAAGGAAGGAAGGAAGGAAGGAAGGAAGGAAGGAAGGAAGGAAGGAAGGAAGGAAGGAAGGAAGGGAAGGAAGGAAGGAAGGAAGGAAGGAAGGAAGGAAGAAGAAGGAAGGAAGGAAGGAAGGAAGGAAGGAAGGAAGGAAGGAAGGAAGGAAGGAAGAAGAAGGAAGGAAGGAAGGAAGGAAGGAAGGAAGGAAGGAAGGAAGGAAAAAAAGGAAAAGGAAAAAAAGGAAAAGGAAAAAAAGGAAAAGGAAAAAAAGGAAAAGGAAAAGGAAAAAAAGGAAAAGGAAAAGGAAAAAAAAGGCGAAAAGATAACTTCTTTCTTGGATGGACATGGCAAAGCAAAAGCATTTTTGAAATCTTCAACCTGCTGAAAGACTTTTTAAAATGTAGTAAGAAATTAATGAAGCTGATACTAGCAGGCTAGTTGGAAAAAATATGAAAATAAAAGTCCAGTTGTTTCCCTTCAATAGAACCATCTGTCCCTGATTCTTCTCCTCAAAACCTTTCTTAATGAGTCAATAGCTTCAAATAGCTAATGCCAAATGCTGCTGCAACCTGGTATACTCCTTTCTGGAAATCTAATATTGTCAAAATATTGTCAAAGAGAAGGCCACAGAATAAAAAAGGGGAATTGTTTACAGTGAGACAGCTTGAGACTGCTATTTTATTAAGAGAATTAAGTGGCACAAAACAACGACAATTATAAATAGGAACCGTAATGGGAACATGAACGAAATGTATAGTTACATGATCCACTAATGACTCAAAAAAGCCATAAGATGAATGAGTCACTGAGATTTAAATATAGTCCCCTGCCACAAGAATTTTATCATCAAACAAGGCTCCACTGGAGTTGAAGGGGGTCCTACAGCCGGTGATTTGTGTGCCGGCAGTAGCGGTTGCGAGTCCGCTCTGCTACAAGCAGTGCAGAAGAGAAGCTGCAAAGAGATGACTCACTGATCAGAGGGCTTCCATTCTAGCTGTGATACAGTGGTGTAGATGAATGCATTCATTATTTTCTATAGCCTGTGACCTTTCCTGCTTCGTAAATAGCAACATTTATTTTTCTGCACGGTATTTATTTTAACATCGTCACTATTCATTTCACTGTATTTCATCAGTTGTTCCAATTGTAAAGTTAAGTTCACTTGCTGGGATGAGATCAACAGCTTTCTAAAGACAAAAAAGAAAATAGCAAAGACGGGCTGTGGTTTTAACAGCTGGGAGCAGAAATAGCCTTTGACATAGTGATTTTAGTGTTATTTTTTACTGCATGACACAATTTGTTTTTAAAGAATTGTGTCTTATAGACACATGTCTGGCAAAGCAAAATCATGAGAGGGGTAAAACAAACAAGCTGACCTCTATTCTGCTGGCCACCAAAACAGTGCGGGCGAGGAAGAATTTTACAAGGTCCTTCAGAAACATAAACCCAGAGACTGTGTTGCAGATGTTCTTGCTGTCATCTGCAGTGCCATCTCTGAAGGTCATTTATAAATTCAGCCCCGATTTGCATGAAGTGAAGAAGGAATCCAGAGTGCCTGATAAAAGGTTTGCCTTTTGAGAGACTGTATGTTGCTGCTAAAAGCTTTTGAAAGCACATATGCAAAAGGGTGTGCCACCACTTCAGGAGGTTTCCTTTGGGCATTTAAAGAAGTGAGACTTTGAAATAATAAGGAAACCGGTTCCTTTTTTCCTCCTGTTTTTTTTTTCTCTTACCTCCACATACTTCAGGAGAGATAAGAGGAACAAGCTTGACTGCGGTGCTCAGCTGTCAGCCCCGAGCTGAGCATGTGGGCTGTCTGTGAGTTCTCGAGAAGCTTGCTAGTCCACCATGTGCACTGCTCATTATGACACCAAAGGAGCAATTAAGACAGGATATTCTAACTGTACCTGAGTTAAACTTTTTATTTGCTGATATTCAGATCACCTCGTGCATGTATGATCTCATGCTGAGATCTAGTATGTAAAAATAGGATGTTCGTAGATGAAAGTAATTAATAAATATTGCATTATTATGCCTGAGTGTGTGCTGCTCTAGCTATTTTGTTCCTGTCAATATTAATACAGCTGTCAGAAGCACAGGGTTTCTTTGAGCTAGCGTGTTCAATAAATTCACCCCTGGCTGCACTGCTAACTTCCTGCACTAGGATTACTGACTGCACAGCCATAGAAATCTTTTCTCCTGTCCATTGTATTGAAATAATGGCTGTGCAGCTCAGAGGAGTGAAGAAGGCATGAAGCAAATGGCGAGGAGCTGACATTCTCCCTGTGCTTATTGATGTGATGAGCTCGAACAACAACGAGGCATTTCCTGCAAGTCATGTGTGTTGGGAAGTCCATGGAGATTTGTGGCAGGCAGCTGTATGCCCTCTTTCATCTGTAAGTTGTGTTTGGCTCTTGTGTGTCTTACTGGTCTGCCCAGGGTTTGCTCGCAATCACATTTCTTGTTATATTTTCCACACCTTGAGGCAATTGCTATGATAGAAAATGTATCTTTTGTACATTTAGACGTAGTTCATGAAAAACATGTACAGCTAGCATTCTTTAAGGCAGGTTTTCTTTCATACTGCTTTCATATTGCTCGTAGCTTGCTTTGGATTATGTAATAAGTAAATATTGCAGGATAGAATGTTAGAATTGATAGATGTTTGATTGATAGATGTTGATAGATGTTTAGCATTCCAATGGATTTGTGCAGTACAGCTATAAAGTGCTGCTGCTGCAGTTGTTGCAAGATCAAATGCAATGGAAATGTTAGGCAGATCCTCTCACACTGAAATATTAGTGGTAGTTTCACGTTTTCATAACATCCAACAGCATTTATAATGTATCTGTACATTTACTTTTTGTAGTTGAGGCTCAGAAAAAAGTTTTAAGGAAAATACTATAACTGTAATTTTAGGATGCACTTTTTATGAGGAGTTCAGAAACAGTTCTTAAAGAATTCTTTGAAGAAACTGACAATTATTTATTTCCACATTGGAGCAAAACTCAAGCCATTTCCACATAAAAATATAACCTCGCAGATTTTTTTGGTCCATTTTGTTTGCCAAATTGAACTTGTTTCAATGCAACGTGCAGCTGAAAATTATGTTCTGCCAAGGTTTTAAAACACAGTATAACATAAATATTGATTTCCATAAAATTTTGTAACTAAGCAGACTTTGATATACACTAGAAATCAATAACCATTTCAGCATCTTTCAAATTTTGTTGTTGTTTATTTCTATTCTAATAGAGGGATTAAATTAGAAGCCCCCTGGTGCTGAAACTAATAATTTTATATTGAAACTGATATTTAAAATGGATAGTACTCATAGACTCCCATGGAAACTGAAGAGGACTATTCATATTTATAAAGGTGAAGCATATTCCTAAACATTTGGGAACTTCTTCACAGTGCAGTTATGGAGCAGTGGCACAGCTGCACAGAGAGGTGGTGGAGTCTCCTTCTCTGGAGATGTTTAAGACCCACCTGGACACCTACCTGTGCAACCTGGGCTAGGGAGCTGCTTTGGCAGGGGGTTGGACTAGGCAATCTCCAGAGGCCCCTTCCAACCCCTACAATTCTGTGATTTGTAAGCTGAAGAGCTATTTTAACAAATGCTTTAACAACCCATCCTTTTTTTCCCTTTCTAGTTATATTTTCAGTGAAAAGAGCATTCAGTATCTCAGATCTTCAGACAAAACTCCACACACCACAGGATGAGAAATGAAATGAGGGAAATGCATTTCTAAGCAAACTGTATGAGCAGTTTACTGTAGAATGTGCACTTTCTGCATCTTAATGCTACTCCTCCAGCTTCGATTTCAGGAGACAATGTCAGAGTGCAAACTTAGAAAGTGACATCAAACCTCAAAGCACCACTGCCTGCCCGTCCCTTCCGAGGATGACTTGGAAAGGAGTAATAGAATGAAATAAATGGAGCAGGAATTCAAATGACTTGGTCAAGCTGAGTCAGAGCAAAAATTTCTATGATGCTGACTGCCTGGAAAACCAGGCCTTAGTGTTTTGTGATGGGTCAATCTACTTTCTAAAGGAGCCAACAATATGTGTTGCTCATTTCTTGTAATGTCGAAAGTATTATTTACAAAGAAGACTCATATTTTGTGATGTAATAACCCACTTCAAAATGCAGGTGGAAAGCGCTATTTGCTCACAAGCTGCATTTCTGAATTGATTTATCATTTGCAAAGCAGAAGTACACTGTTACAGAAGGAAAATAGCTTGAAAGGAAAAAGACAATTGGACTAGTAGGTTAGAGGCATTCCAGAATTAAATCCTTTTTTTTTCTTTTTCTGTTTCTGAAATAAATCAACCTTAATATATGATATGATCAACCAAATAAAACTTTCTGATCTAAATTTTAATCATGTTTGTATGGAAGAGGGGAAAACACTTTTAAAATGGTCATTGAGTTGAGAATGAGAAAATAGATTATATCTGAAGAATGCTGTTTCAGTATCTGAGAGTGAGGTTCAGAAACAAATCCCTTAAACAGCTATTATTAGTCATCTCAGAGGAGGGAGATATTTTATCTGACTCTGCCCCAGTTTGAAGACCTCTTAGTAATACAAAGAAATGGAAGAAAAGCTATTTGAAAGTTATTTGTCCTAATTTCTGGTGTCTGCTAAAGTGATCCACATTGCAAGTCTAATCTAGGAACAGTGCTTCAAAGGACTCATTACCTACTCCCAGACCTAAAGCACTCTTCCCAACATCTATTGTCCTTCACTGTAGAGATTGTTGAGAGCTCTATAGTTCCAATGTATGCAATGTTAAAAATCATCTTAATAGGAGTTGGAAATTTCTGAAATTCAGTTTCTATGCACAGTGGCAGAATTGTATCGGGTCACAGTCTGCAAGCATTACTTAAATTTCTTATTGTTTTAATACATTTCCTGGCAGGTAAGGCATGGTCTGCTAGTTCAACTTAAATTCAGTCAAATGGCTAAACAAAAACTCTGGCAATTAAACCCTTCAGAAAATCATCCTCCCCTTCAGAAAACTGCTTCCCATCTTCTCAGTATTCTGAGAGGAGAAAAAATATTCAGGAAGGAACAGGGGTGTAATAAAAACGAAAGTTAGGAGGTCTGAATGAAATGATAGTATAGCATTTCCTATGTGGTACCAAGAGCACATGAAGATTTTAGAAAACATAACCAAAAAGAAACAAATCTCAGGGTGCTCTTAATGTTTTTGAAGGAATTTGATCTAGGAAAGCCACTAGTTGTTTACAGCCAAAAAATGCCATGGATTTCTGTCAAGCTTCTGTTTCTAGCTTTGTGTCAATCCGTATTTTCCCTGTCCTTCTGCTGACTAGTTGCCTTTTCACTACACTAACTGAAGAGCAAGAAATACAAATTTTCTGAAATCTCTGCCAGAGCTATACTTGGAGAGCAGACAATACTGGTGAGTCAATACTCTGCTTCCTTGAAGGCCAAAAATACCTTTCTCATGATGTAATCAAGGATTTAATTGACTTATAGCAAGCACCTATGCCAAAAACTAATGATCTGTCTGCCTGAGACACAAAGGTGTGAAGGAGACAGAAGAGCTCCTGGTCCTCGCTTACCGGTGCCATCCAGTCAAATAGATGCAGCTCACAAGCCAGCTGCAAGGTTACAGATTCCTGTGGCATTCTGGAGGACAAAATTCAAGATGATAGCATTTGTAGGGAGAGATAATAGTTTATTAGATAAACTGATTGAAATCAAATGGTGCAGTGTCTTAGTCTTAGTGCTTACTGCTTAGTTTATCCTGGCTATAACCAGCTGAGTCTTTGAATATAAGGAAGATGTTTTTTACAGTGAGGGTGGTGAGGCACTGGAACAGGTTGCCCCGGGAGGTGGTGGATGCCCCATCCCTGTAGACATACAAGGTCAGGCTGGATGGGGCTCAGCACCTGATCTGCTGTAGATATCCCTGTTTATTGCAGGGGAGTTGGACACGGGCTTTGAGGATCCCTTCCAACTCTCAAATGATCCTGTGATTCTGCAGTGCTTTTCTTAGCAGAAAATATACTGCTTCCACTTATGTCTGTATTATTAGGATTTTAAGCCTGTATTTACAAGTAATTTACCACTGCTTGATGATTAACAAGAATGGGATAAACTTGTTTCCCAGCCCTTCTCACTCCATAGCACAAGTGAAGAACAGTGCAATCTCATCTTGAGCACAAAAGGAAGTCTCTGTTGAGCAGAGTCAACACTTGAACTGGAGAGAGGGTGTGAACATCCATAGGTATTCTGAGTAACTCTGCGTGTGCCCATCCTCATTCTGTGAGAAGGGAGCTCTGTTGCAGATCGCTAACTCACGGGTGAGTCAGGGACGGCTCTGCTGATAAATCCGAAGGAAGAGCTGCTCACATGTACCCTTCCTTGGGAGACACCTTTAAAGGTGTGTGCTGCATCTGCAACCTCAGATAGCTCGATTAGCCACAGCCAAAAAAAAAATCTTCACAAACCAGAGAGCTGAGTGATGTAGAGAAATCTTTCGGAGCCCTAGCACTCTGAGAGCCTAATTTCATCTGACAAAAAGAAAAAAGAAAAAAAGAAAAAAAGGTTGAGAGCATGGAAAAGAAACAAAACTAGTGTCTAAAAAAATAAAGTAAAAATAAAACAGCACCCTGGTTGACTTGTACCCCGGCTGTTGCAGAGCAGAGCGCTGACTCCTGCTCGCAGAGCCCAATCGCTCAGCGGTCCTTTGCCGCCCTCTGCTGGCGGAGCCGCGCGCCGGCATGCACTGCAGCTGCCTGGAAATGGGAGGGACAGGGGGAAAAAATGAGGTCCGCCGCTGCTCCAGAGAGCTCTGATCGCCTTCGGTTGTTCTCATTAAGACCGTGGGCCTCCCGAGAAGTGCATTCCTTCGCTTCATGTGGGTGTGCATATGCTCTTTGCGCGGAAATAGGCACACACGTCCTTGGTAGTCTCTCAGGCTCCTCTCCTCCAAAGCGAGCAGCTGCCAGAAAGGTCGTCGTTTGTAGCCCTCAAGCTTTCCATTTCCTGTAGAAATGCCCTTAATCAAACAAGAAGCTTGAAACTGGATACGGGGCCCTGCGAGCCCAGCAGAATTCTTTCCATGCCTCATGTTTTTGGAACATCTGCACACGGTCAGTTGCATTACAAGATGGCCTGTGAGCCTTAGTCATGGGCCAGGAACCTGTTTACACCGCTTTGCAGCGTGCTAATAAGCATTTACAGCTTCTGGAAATAAGGGGTTTTGATTTGGGTGGTGTATTTTTGTTTTTGTGTGACATTAGCTGTAAGGAAAATAGAGAACCTCCCAGCTGTGTTAGCCCTGTTAAACTGAGCTGAGAGCTTGTTGTTGCTTATGCTTGCGTGGGTGCTGGAGTGTTCACGCTGAAATGGAGTGCGGTAACAGCTGAAATATGAAACATGAAATACAGATCTATGTCCAAATGTCTCATTCTCCAGCTCAACTCTTCCTCTCTCCTCGAATCTCCTTCTGAACTGTATTGCAACAGAGCCACTGCACAGCTCTTTTTTATGAGGTTGTCTTCAAGACTTTTCTCTTTTTTTTTTTCATATTAACTAGATGCAGGTTCCCAAGGATGCTCCCAGGCACTCTTCTTATCTGTTTTGATGATGCATTTTTATAAGTGTATTTGAGTTAAAAAATGTAGACCTAATTAGATTTCCTGTGGAGAAGAAGTAATATAAATTGAGACGAAGACAAATGGAAGAACAGGCACGTGATACCTGTTGTGTACGGAGCTGCTGGAGGCAGTCAGTGGCTCAGCAGCAAGCAGAGTTCAAATCCAAGGCTGAGTGGAGGAGGTAAGAGCAGAGGGGTCTGGAGCACAAAGAGGAAGAGGAGGATATGGGCAGCCACCTCATTGTGTAGCATGTTCCTGCCCATATCTGGAGTGGTGGGGGGAGGCATGATACAAGCCTTCTTCCCATTGCCTATAATTACTGATACACCCATAACTGCACATGCAAGCATACCACAGGGAGGACATGACCTCCCTTGGCGCATGAGCAATGCAACTGTAGCTTGTGTTACAGGTAATATCTTTGTTCCTGTTCAGTTTATTGGAATTCTCTTGAAAGCTCTGAACTTTGAATTTTATCTTTCAAGGTACTGTGGTAACCTGGTTCAGTTTTTCACTGCTGCAGCCTGGATACAAGTTCTGGGTATCCTCACATGGTGCAGACAGCCTTCGCTCTCAGGAGCGCAACAATGATGTTTAAATGCATAAGTGGAGGTTGCACCTATGATAGCCCAGTCTCTGTCTCTTTGCTGTTTATACACTTACAGGATCTAAGGAAGAAAGCTGCTCTTCAGTTACATGTACAGTCCCACGTGCTTGGGCAATACCGTACAGTCCAGCTGCTGCCAGATGCATAGATAGACACTGGCAAGTTGTTCCATTTAACTTGCCGGCAAGACCAAGGTTTTGCCTCCACTGCACCACCACCAAGGAGTACTTCTTTTGCTTGTCTGCAGAGGCAAACTTTCAGTTTCATTGTTAGACACGTGAATAAATACTGGAGACAATGAGGGACAGCTTTCGCAGGATAAGACTCACCTCAGAGTAGACCCTGACAAAGAGTGGCTCAGGCAAACACTTGAAGACCCAAAGGAAGTTGACTCAAATCCTATCCCGAAATAAGACATACTGGAGAAGAGCAAAACCCCCACCAGTCTCCAGTATAAGCTTTGAGGGAAAACTGAAAGACATGCAAGTTGTGACTACTTATTTTTAAGTAGTCACATTTGGTTAAGACTTGACCTGACTTCCGTGCCTATGTCCTGTACAGTACGCCTTATAGCTATAGTTCTGTCCAGGTAAGAGTGTACAGAACTAGCTTTCCTAGCTTTCTTTGAGCTGCGAGTTTAGTCCCTGGTCCTCTACTTGGCATTTCCTACTGCACTGACTGATTGACCAGTGACACAGCTGTGAATGTGCATACAGGCTCGCAGGGTTGAGGGTTCAATCTGTCTCTTCCCTGAAGGCAGTAGAAAAATTCTTCCTGGCAGCATGAGAAATGGGCTGTGTGGATCTAAAACAAACTGAGGGAGAATACACCCCACACATTCCTTCATGGCATTTTCTCTCCCCAACCCTGGAGAAAGAAGGAGTAGTCATTTGCCAGTCAGCATTAAAATCAACATAGCTAGATAAAATTAATGTTCCTTTGTGACATTTATGGAAATGCAGCAGGATCAGTGAAATTATCAACAAAGCACTTCACAAAGTACTCTGTGCCTCACTGATATTTCCTAGTTATATTTTCACCTTTCTTCAAGGTGAGTTGGAACACTGTCAGTACAAGCAGAGATTTTCAGTCTTATTTATTCAAATCAAAGTGCATTGTATTAATTCAGTATGAGTTTTAAACATTCATTTATCTCTGTCTTTGATGAAGGTATCTTTCAATTGGAAATCTCACAAGGTCAGTATTTAAGTAGGAGACTTCAAACATTCTTTAGCCTCTAATCCTGCACTGTTTCCACGTCAGCTTAGCTTTAAACTTGAGTAACTTTGCTCTAACAGCAGTGCAGAAGACAAAAAGTGTAAGGAAGGACATAAGAGTTTACTAGAACTGTAAGAGCTTGACTCAGAATGTTCATCAAAATGACTTATTTTTCCAGTTACTTCAATGAAGCGGTAGTTTCCATTCTTACTTAACAATTGAAAGTTAAGATTCACTTCCATTTCTTCTTCTTACTGCCTCTCCTACACATTTGTTTTCATCTATCCCCAAATACCAAGTCATACAAAGTCTGTTTATACAGGGTGAGATGAATTTCCAAGACATGAACTGTTTGAAGATTGCTACCCTGCTGACTTCTGGATTTTAGACCTAAGTTTAATTTTAAACTCTTCCTGTTGTTGATTCTGAGATAGTAGTCATTAGTCCAATTTTTGCCCACAAATAGCTTTGAAATTAACATTTGTGTGGTTCTGAATCTTGCATTTGTTTCTAGCACAAGAGTAAGATTTTCCCTACATGCATTTATCTTTTTTTAAAGTCTGTTAGAAAAAGGAAAGAACAGATCCACATCTTTGAAGTTCAGTTAATATTTGCTTGCAATTTGCTGTCTAATGCTAAATGCAGGGAGGAAGTAAACATTCTATTATTTAAGGAAATTAATGAATGAATGTGCACTGTAACGTGGAAAGAACAACATAAATGTCATCACAGGCAGAAAGTGTATTATTCCAGTTTAGACAGTAGAGTAAGAGAGGGAGAGCAAAGTAGAACTAATTTCAGTTTAGGTTAACTCATATTATTACAAGTGTTGGCTTACGTCTGCAACATTTGAAATGCAGTTGCTTCCATAGAAAGAAGTTCTGAGTCTGTGTTTAGCCCCATTTTCCCTGGAAGAACTGTGCAGTACCAGTGGTAATAGTGACGTGGACTGTATGATTGCGCTGTGTTTACAGGCCTAAGCAGCTAGTGCTGCTTGAGACCCCTTAGTGACATGGCCAGCCATGACTTCCCAGAGCTGGGAGGTGTTTATCCAAGATGTAGCCCAGACAGTCACACTGCAGGTAACCGAGTACCGTAATCGAGCACCAGCAAGTGAGCAGTGATGACCTCCAAAAGCACAGCCAAATAACTTCCCTCTATCCACATCCATCTCTAACTGACCAAGGCCCTTGCTGACAGCAGCCATGTTGGAATAGGATGTGAAGCACCCTTGTCATGGTCTCCCTACTGATCGGGGCCTTTTGCTGGGCTTGTGAGTGGGATTAGGTCATGAGATCAGGGCACAACTTAGTTCCAAGGGCTTTTCATTTCTCCAGTTCTTTGTGATGCTAAACCTCTCCAGTTTTCAATAAAAGCAGTACAGAGAGTGCTGAGCATTTTGCAATAAAAAATCCCAAACCCACTACTGTTAAAACTGGAACACTAGAATTTATCAGGGCAGCATTTCATGTGTAATGTTTTGTTTCCAATGCTCACCTTCTGGTCATTTTGTGATACTTATAACAGCATAAAAAGACTGGTAAAATAGCATACACAGTGTATATTCACTTAAATGGATTTCTGCGTCACTTC
The DNA here is from genome assembly GCF_038088225.1 of Cyrtonyx montezumae. Taxonomy (NCBI): domain Eukaryota; kingdom Metazoa; phylum Chordata; class Aves; order Galliformes; family Odontophoridae; genus Cyrtonyx; species Cyrtonyx montezumae. The sequence goes on along the minus strand of NW_027072089.1, from coordinate 61,379,284 downwards.
AGTAAAAATAAGCCCAAACACATTTTTTGAGGCAATTAATGTCTGTAAGGATCTGAATTATTCAAGGAAACAGTGGCTACTGAAGAAGTGCTTAGCTGTCAGGACGATCTGGAGCTTATCCAGTGGAAATATGCACAGCAAGGTGAAGCATCACTGAATGCTGGGCTGCTACCTCCTTGTATAGGGTTGTGGAATGTGGGAACCCCTGATAGGGACTGCAAGCCACTGCTTGGCTTGTACTTACCCAGTTCTCAGTCTTAGGGACATATTTTCTTTGGTTGTGGTTGAGTCTCCTCAAGGGTTACATGCACTGCTCATCAGCAAATACTATTTCAATTTGAGGACTGGGTTCAGAGGGTAATGATGATTTAGGTGTCGCATAGAGATGATATAACCCTGCAGCTTCTGCACCCCTAATATAACTGGAAAATACAAAGTGATGGTGCAAGCAGCAGAAAACTGAAACTGTACCTGTACTTCTGAATTTGAAAGGACATTCCTGAAAGTACAAACTTTTGCAGGGCTAGGTAACAAGGAAGTCTGTGGTTTCCTCCTCATACCTCCTGGTGCAGGCGGGAGTAAGTGGGACAGGATGCATGAAGTGTGTACCAGGGAATTACAGTCCTAAAGCCTCGGGCATTTCTCCAGAAAAGCAGGGAAGGGAGGCTGCAGAACAAACCTCACCTACTGCCATGTCTGTGTGACTTGATCCTGAGGATGAGCAGATGTGAAATTGTAGGGTAGCCTTAAAGAGTATGCCTATTTTTTTTTCCTTCTAACAAGAAATATATTTGTTTACACAATGAATCCAACACTTTTCCAGGCACAACTGCAAATATCACCAGTCTTTTCTAAAGTAAAACCACTGCTCGGGTGAGTTGTACAGATAACATAATCCATGAAAGTTTATCAAAGCCCATGCTAAATTTCATTGCTTTATTGTAGGTGATAAGTGGAAAGACAACAATGGCCAAACCACCAGGGAATAAAGGACCAAAGAAGGTAGCCTTCAGTCTCAGGTTTGTTTGTTTTATTTTTTGTTTTTAATTTTGCAACTTTCTGCCTCAAATTAATGTTGGCTAATGAAGTTCTTCGCTGTGAACAGTAGCTCGATTACTGTACAGATTAAATTTGTCTTTAACGGAGTGAATCTTACTGCTATTGCTTCTGCTCAAGGATATTCTTATAAATGAAGTCTAGCATTCTAATGAGTTTCAGACATATTAGAAAATTATGAATAAATAAAAAATCCAAAAATAGTTTTTAATTACACAGGGATTGTTCCCAAAAGTGAATCCATCTCAGACAGGAAGGTGGCTTTAAATACCTGGTGGTTTAAGAGCCATCTCCAAAGGGATGATTAGAAAACTCGATTTTTAAAGATGCAACACTCATGGTAGGTATTAATTAATGAGGTTAAAAATTAGCATAACTTTAGTACAAAAATAGATACAAAGTAGTTGTTAGAACGCAAGTATCTAAAATAGAAAGCCTCATTTTTAGTTCTTAGTTATGCCAGCAAAGCAGAAATTGTATGTTGGGCTACTGGCATTTAAAAATAATTTTTCCTGTTTGCAAAATTAAGGCTGTGACATGAAACATACCTTAGACAAAATTGCCTTAATTGTTGTGGAGCGTCAGAGCACCACTGAGCTATTCCACATTTGTGCAGACATACAAAATTAACACCAATAGCTTCCATGCCAACGTGGCAACTTAAGCTGTGAGAGCAGATGAAGTGTCTCTGAACTCATGTCCATAGGGTATAAAACCAAGCTGGTAGATCCAACCCATCTTCCACCTGAGTAGGAGGAAGCTTAGCTAATTTGATTAGAAAGTGATTAAGGTGCCCATTCCTGCTACCACTGTTAAAATAATATCAGATGAATGCAAGAAAATGGGAGATGATGCCTTTCCAAACTATCTAGAAGTAGTCTCCAAACATAGCTGCACCGTGACCCTCCAATACATCTACAAGAGGGGATGTGGGTTTTGTTGTGAGCATTCTTCCAGCAATAGGAAATGACTGGATATCAACTTCTGTTTTCAGATGCTATGGATGAGGCTGGGTGTAGGAGGAAGAAGCCAGCCAAGAGGAAATTTGAGGCTTTTTAGTTTCCCACTGTAAGCAGGTATGCCCTGACTGTACTGCTTCCAAAGGCGTATGCTGCAAGTCAGGGTTAATAACAGCTCACAAAAATGTGGCTAAACCTGTATAATACATAAGACGTAGTCACAGCACACTCTGATAGCTTCCATTATAGTGCAGCTTCCAGACACCTAAGCAAAAAGTCCTCCTTCTCCTCCAAGTGCACCACATTTACACCCTGCTAGTTCCTAAAAAATCCTCAGCCTCAACCTTGAATGAATGAACATGTCTGAGAAAGGCAATGAAAGTCAAGGTGACCATGGATTTTCCATCAGAATGCTTTTACTGGAAAATTCAATTTCTGAGAACTAAGACATTTCTCCAAGGTATAACTGCTAAAAAAAAAAAAAAATCACCCCAGACTGCCAACAAAATAGGATATTCTGACAACACACCTGGTGGAGCTTGCTGCTCCCACAGCTTGTAGGGCCCATAATACTTGCAGGTTCTTTTGCAGACAGATTCAAGCACAGTCTTGCCATGTGCAATAAAAAGCCCCTCAGTATCCTGCCACGAGAACAGGAGCTTGTAGCTCTGGGACTTCTAGCTTTACTGTATTTTAGTTTTTGACTCCACAGTACAGAGTCTTCAAGCTGCAGGTAACAGGTGACTCAGCCAGTGATTTCCTGAGTTTTATCTTCCAGTGGTCCCTCCTCTCACTGCACCTTACAAGCCACATGGACACCATGGGAAGTGGGCTCCCAGACTCCATTTTATTCACAAATGAAACATTTTGACTGTTTCCAATATCATTTTTGTTCTGACACCGAAAAACATTTGGAAACATTTTTTCCCCTCCAGAGGGAAACATTTGTCCTTTTTCGGAACCCTCAGTATTTCAGTAAGTGTAGAAATTATAATGTTAAACAGCTTCAGTTAAAATTCAAAAAAAAAGGGGAGAAGGGGGGAAGGGGGGAAGAATAGGAGGGGAGGGAAGAGACAGAAAGAAAGGAAGGAATGAAGAAGAGGGGAGGAAAGAGGACACCGGTAATATCCTCTCTGTGGGAATGTCAAAAAACCTCCCCTTCATAACAGCAGAATCACATAATTAGTTAGAAAGAGCAGGACCAAGCAAAACAAACACAAAAGAGCCCACATAATCTCCTTAATTATGTAAGTTAAATATTTTATATTTCCCAGATTTTCATCTAAGTGCTTTCTTTGAATTTTGGCCAGTACATATAAAATTAGTCAAGATGATGTGAAAAGAGCAAAAACACATGTCAGACCTGTCTTTGTTCAAATATTTTGAGCAAGTAGAAGCACTTCATGTGATACTACAGTAATTGAAAATGCATATCTTATGAGCAGACATACTTGAGATGTACCTTGCCAGCAAAAATCCATTTATGTACTTGTTTGTAAGGATTAGGAGAGTTAAAAAGAAAAAAAAATTCCCCATAGAGCACTGCAGGTTTGTGAAGAGTTTTTATTTATTTATTTATTTCAATTTATTACACTGAAGAACAGAAGGCAGTAATGTTCTGAGGTTCTCCAAAAGTAAGCTCCAAATCATTTTTGTTTTAGATTTGTTGAAATGTTTTCTTTCAACAAACTTAGTTTTTGACATTTTATTTAGACTCACTGAGATATTATTTTAGGATATTGTGGAGGAGGAGAAGAGAGTTAGCTGTGGTACATTTTGGATGGTTATCCTAAGGAAATAAGGATTATATTACCACGCTCTGATTGTGCTTCTCTGCTTGCTTGTCCTCCTCCTCTCCCTCAACACCCCCAGTAGATTTTTCACCTAGTTTTGATCAGATACGTCATAAAGTTCTGTAATTCATACAATCTCAGGAAAACAGGCTGGTGACTACAGCTGGAAGAGAATCACTCATACTGCACCATGACAAGTAGGAAACCAAACACACATCCTATTGAACGTGGGAGAATCTGCAGCACAGTTTGCATTCCAGTCCCACCACTTACAGAACAGCTTGTTACCACTGTCGGGGAATTCAAGCTGTCTGCGCCATAGACTCTGGACTAAACCAAAAGCCTTTAAGAAACAATGAGAAACAGCAAAATACACACAAGGACAAGGCTCTGAAGAAGCAATTAGGGAAGCCAACCTCCAGCTGAGAATGGTCTGAAAGGATGCTGTCTTCTCACAGTTCACCACAGGGAAAAAAAAAAAAAAATCCCAAATTGTTGCTGAATCTTGGATCCAGCAATATGAAGGGATTGAAAGATTATGAGTTTTCCTAAGAAACTGCAAGCACACAAACACTGGAAGAGAAGAAGCCTCCCCATCCCGTAGAAGGTTGCTCCCCGCCTGTGTTGGAGATCATACATAAAATGTCTTTGGTTGGAAAGGGCCTTAAAGACCATCCAGTTCTAAACCCCCTGCCGTGGGCAGGCTGCCAGCCACTACCTCAGGCTGCACAGGACCCCATGCAATGTAGACTAGAACACCTCCAGGGACGGGACATCTGGAGCTTCTCTGTTCCAGTGCCTCACAGCTCCCTGCGTAAAGAATTTCTTCCTGACATCTAACCTAAATGTCCCCTCGAGATCTCTGTGGAAATGGCAGTAGGCACATTTTCAAGGGAATGCCCAGAGATAGGAACGTAGGCCTGTCTCATCCTTTCCTGTAGTGTACTGTAAAAGTATGTAGAAGAATGATTCTGTGAAGAAACTGTTGGCAGGTTATAGGGATTCACTGCTACTCTATCCCACAGGGCTGGCCTCAAGCTACCAAGTGGTGCTGGGTTTTCTGCTCCCATCATGAGCAGTTGCACTGGGAGGTCATGCAGCCCAAGGCAGAGTAAGGATCACATTTGAGAAGGATTGAAAGCAGGGATTAAAAAACATGTTGCACACACGAGAAAGGCATAATGGATAGAAGCAGCAAGTATTTTTGGGAGTATTGTTTTGTTCCAGTGAACCATTTTGTCTCCCAAACAAAATTCCACACTGTTAATTGTTCTGATGGGATTTGCTTCCTGGCAATACTGCTCAGCCTGATAGATTTTAGGAGTGGTAAAAAGACAGGTGATGGATTCTGCACGTGCATGTTGACACAAGCACGGCATATAGTGCTCTGCAGCAGCTGAGCTGTGACACTGCTCCCTCATGGAATGCAGCAGCCGGATAAACTAGGCTGCAATTACCTAGCAGGTTAATTCTCACCTTCCAACATAAACATAGACCTAAAATGAGATTATGTTACATCAGAAGCAAGACAAAGTTTGAAGGTATTTGTTGAAATTCGGCTTAATGACTCTTATCACTGTAACTCACACCTTTCACCTCCCTAATATCAAGCAATTTTGAGTTGGCAAGTTACCAAAAAATGAAAGTAACATTTCTCACCTGCTCTTTCTTTTTGCTCTCGCTGTACTTTTCTAGTTCTTTTCCATGCCTTTTGCAGACGTGGTGGATTTTCTCTTTAAAAGCTGCTAATCCGTTTCCAATTTGTAAACCACTGTACACAGCTGAATTCCTGACATTCATTTTTAAAACGAGCTTTTTCACTAAGCTTATAATTGCAAAAAGTCTATGCAGCTCTCCACATTTTACACTCACTTGCCAACAGTCCCTTAGCACATCATATTTCCACCTGCAACACGCAGGTCTTGTGGCTCAAACTCTGGAAAACAGCTACATCACCTCCTGGGCAGGGTGGAGGCACAAAAAACATGAAGGGGGAGCTTGACATGTCCTTTTAAATTCAGACTCCATATGTGACAGTCACTCCGGCTGCCAGGCTGGGATTGTTTCACTCTCCTGTTTCCATGCCCAGGGGGTGATGGTAACACCCACTGCACCTATACTCCTCTTCAACCTGTGGTATGTTATTTTATTGTTGCGACTTCCCAGCAGAATTGTTGGAGCTAATCAGACCAGAGAGGAGTCCTCTTTGCCAGAAAGCTTCTCCTCTCCAGATTCCAGCCTCATGAATCAGATTTCTGTTTAACTCATTTTGTCTGACACAAAACACAGCAGATATATTCCACGCAGAGCAATTAACAGTGGAAAACGGTGCGAGCATCTTTCTGGAAGGAAGCAGTTAGTATACCAAGTTCAGTTTGGTAGCTATCTTCCCTTCAGTCTCACAGAACTGACCAAGCAGATACACTCTGCTGACAGTTTTCAGGTTCCTTTCACTTCCCCGCAGCTCTGTTAGAAATGGACACTCTTAATTTGTAAACACCTTCACCCCAGTTTAGGAAAGGACTGTGGTTACGGAGGCGGCAAAGAGCATTTCCAAGGGTTTTGTTACGGTGCTGATGTGTTCTTGGCAGATATAGTGATGAGCTTGATTCAAATAATGCCGTGCAGATCCATTTCCCCCCTCAGTTAAGCAGGATTTAATCTAGCAAAATGCATGGTGGCTACCTTTAGAAAGTACACTGTGCTCTAATGCCAAACTGTATAGAGATTAAAATAGAGCCCTACCTTCTCAGTGGTAGCTCATAGTGCATTCTGTTTGCCTACTCATCACAGTAACCTGCCTGGTGCATCTTTCTCTGTTTTTAATATTAGATTATCTGAGCATATAAAATCAAGCTGACAGAATGAGTCACCTGATGGATTATTGCCTAGAGAAAAAAGCACAGGCTTGTCATTGTATTTGCCGACAAAGCACCGTGCATACCTATGGGGCTGTAAAGATAATAAGCATGAACTTGATTACTGCTAATACGCTCTGCTTCAAGTTTCAAATACACAGTGTATTTCCTTTATATAATAACTTTTTGTTCATTTCCTAGAATTGACAGAATACTTCTGAGAAATTAATCTGATGAGTGCAGTTTCATTGGTCTCATTAAAAAATTCCAGCAATGACACCAGAATGGCAATACGAGTTACTGTTCAAAACACAGTGCAGACCTAGGGCATTAAATGTGTCATCACTTCCAGGTTAGTGGCGTGAAATACATGTAAGGGAAAATGGCACATTCCAGTGTTAACAAAAGTGTACTCCGAATTGAAAAAATACTACTATTATTATTTTAATACCACACCTACTTCTTATTTTTTCTTTTCTTTTGTAGAGCTGAAATATTAGATTTCACTTTACACATAATATGTTCCTGGCAAGATCTGGGAGAGAGGGAACAGCACTGTCTGTTTAATCTTCATCACACATCCCGTGGTTTCGCCATAAAATTGCTGCCTGGTAGCAGCCATCATATCAACTGCAAATCAAGATGCATTCATATTCAGTTAATCTGAATACAGAACCTGGATGCAGTTTTTCCCTCTACTCTGCCAGCAGGAGCCTGTAGTCTCTCCCTCCCTTTTTCCTGGCATGCCTGTGGCATAACAACTTGACAGACCTCCAAAAGTTTTGCACTCTTAGTGGTCATGGGAACAGACTTAACCACCTCACTTTGTTCCCTAGGAATGATTCCCCATTGATGGACTCTTGGAGTCATCCAAGAATATGCTTTAAGAGAAAATTGCTCATCTTCCTTCCTCATGGGCCAGCACAAAGGTGTGAATACCAAATACTGATTCAGAAATATGACTGTGGTTTCTAAAGAAGAGTTGACAAGGAAGGGGGAAAGAAATAAAAGCGAACATGCTATGATACTGAGGTGTGGGAAGAAGAAAAACAATTTATCTGAGTTCTCACACAACATATAAATAAATGCCACACACACAATCTGAATTGGCTGAGCAGAACCAGTCTTCACAGTTTCTATGGACTTTTCAATCATGGGAGCTATGACTACCAGCTATTAAAGAAGCCTTAATGGACAAGAGCTTCCTATAGTCCCAAGTAGTTACAAAACAACAGGAAGGCGGACAGTGCCAACCCGTCGCGTGTCATGACCACAGACAATGTCATGAGGAATACCAGGGCAGTGATGTTCCTTGGTTGCCTAGGGCCATCCTCAAGCACAGCATGGCACCTTCTACAGAAATGCTTCATTTCCCCCCCACTCTCCCCCCCCAAGTTATTTCTCTGTAATGAAGTACAACAAAATTGCACAATTTTGCTAAGCTCTTTTTTGAGAACAAACTACTGGTGGCAGGGAAACAGGGAAGCCTTTTTCTGAAAGGCTCTGATAGGAAGAAAGGCCCTGACAAGAGCTGCTTATTCACTAAAATAAGAAGGAATTCATATAAAAATAGCCTTAATGACAGATTTTTTTTTTAATAGAATAGCAAAATTGGAACAGGAATAACTTCAGAAGTGTTTGTTATGCTCAGTGCCGAAAGAAAAGAGTTAATGACAAACATTTCTGAAGCCTGAGAGAATTCTTTGTTTATTAATGGGAAAAGTTCAAAAGATTAAACACACAGATGCTTTGACATTTCAACTTGGAAAAGCATAATCCTGATAAGAAAAATGCTTTGGCAAGAGCACCATCGCTGTTGAATATGCGATGGTTACTCTGAAAGAGGAAACAAGATCTAGCTTGTTGAAATGGCACTGCAAATGCAGAAGAAAAGCAGGTTTTGCAGAGCACTGGTTCTAGGCAGATGTGGATGAAGTGGCAGCTGTAGTCTGAGTTCTCAGACTGCTTCTGACACAGCACCAGTGGGAGGAACGAAGGTAGAAGACATCTTGTCTTCACAATCTATTCTCTCTGGTACTTCTGTGTTTAATACTGGCCCCGAGCTCTGTAGGGGAATCACAAGACCATTTGTCTCTGAAGCAGAGATCAATGGAGAGCTCAATGAAAAGCCATACTGAGCGAAGAGAAATTCAAACCGTGAGCCAGCAAGGTGAGCTACCATTTCCACACGTCCTTTTGCAAGGGATTAGCAATGAATAAAGATTTAGCTTAGTTCTGCTTTTCCTACACAGCTGCAACATTAATAATAGTCACTAATCTTTTAGATCTGTTGTATTTCTACCATGGCAAGTCTGCAGCAGTGAACTCCAGGCTGTTCCTATATTACTGAAATTTACATCCATTGCCATTAAAAACAATAATGAAAAAAAAATGTTTATTCTATTCAGACTTTTCTGTCTCCATACACACCATACATGGGGTTGGACTCAATCCCTAGAGGTCCCTTCCAACCCCTACAATTCTGTGATTCTGTGATTATCTCTCTCCTTGCTAGCTGGACTGCAACAGTGAAAGTACTGGGTGAAGCACAGACAAAAACCCTTGAGCTAGCTGAGAACACTTGATGATGCACAGCACCTAACTCAGCTCCCTCTTACAATCAGATTTTGATTTGATAACCATGGCTGGAAATCTTGAAATCGTTTTTGATTCTGACCTTATTTCTACCTCTCTCTTACTTACAGTCTTGTCACCTCTAGAAACTTGTAGAAAAGGCTTATCTTCAGGTTTCAGGACAACCTACAAACTTCCAAGGCTATATTGAACCCTTTTCTCTAACAGTCTATGGAACATACACCAATACAAAAAATTATTGTTTTGTAACATCTTTTCTTAATAGAAGATAACTCAGATTCCAGGACAGCTGAATGTCTGGCCCAGTCAAGGCTCTTAATGCTCTTTGCTCTACTCAAACACCATTCCTGTGCTTTCTCAGCATGGGAAGGAGAACAGAGCAGGTGGATATCTGCCACCTTCAAGGCAACTCAGGGGCTTTACTCACAGGTAGCTTGGAAACAACCTGGCCACAGCTTGTGAACACCAAGTGAAATGTCTATCGCGAACTTGCTCTTTGGAGTTGTTGTGTTCTAATAACATGACACCAAAAAGAGAAAAAAAAAAACAACAAATTTGATATTCTCCACTTCTGTAAAAAAACAAACGTTACCAAGGGGGGTTTGTCTTTCATCTCTCTTTCATCCAATACGTGCCTCCCTACTAAGACTTATAGAGATCCCCATGGTTTTTATGGAGCAGAAAGAAATGTTATAGCAAACAAATCCAAAGGAAAAGGTTTGAGGTTTGGTGGGTTCGTTTTTATCCTCTCTTTATTCTGTTGTCCAGACATGACAGAATTAGTTCCCAACTTGGAACACAATTGTTTATGACAATAAATCAGTTGACTACACTGCTGCAGTGCCATCCAAAATGACTTTGTAATCTGGAAAAAAATAATTGTGTTGAGGAGAAAGGGAGCAGTGGCCATTTCCCAGGCTTTTTTGACCTTCTGAGCGAGAATTGGAACTTGCCTAGTGGTTTAGATGTTAATCTGTCTACCCAGTGTGTGGGTGTGCTCTGAGTCACAGCCAGCATGTGCACTCACTTCTAAAACAGGGCTTCCTAAATATTTTTTTAAGGGCAACTTTTGTTTAATTTTCATTTGGCAGACTCCCACACTGACAATGGTCAAAAGCTCAGGAAGGATAAGACCATATGTTGTGTATGGAGCTGCTAAGAACAACTTTGAAAGTTTATAGACCTTTTTGTCCTGAACTGAAGAGAACCCTGACACCCCTCCCACCATGAATTAAGATATTCCTTTTTTTCTCACCCACTTGCCAGCAAACCACATCTGTCAGGCTTCAAGTATACAACAACAACTGACTCTCCACAGCAAGAATAAATGTCTTTTTTTTCCTTTTTTCTGGCATTTGCTGTATTTATCTTTTTAATATATGCCTAGTTACTTGCACTCAAGGGGCATTCTGATGAGGACATCGCAGGCAAACATAACTGTGCAAGTACTGAGCAAACAGGATGCAGTGGCCATATACAGGCAAACAAGCACTGCCAAGATTTCTATGAAAAGAAGGCATTTTTTTATTGTTCTTCTTATTACATAACTGAAAACAGAGATAATGAACGTGTTTCAGTCAGGGCATCACAGGTGTAACAAATTGCTTTCTCTCTTAGAGGCCCTGTTATTAACCCAGTTACTGCTGGTAATAATACCTGCTGCTCTGTAAATAAGCCTGAAAAATGCACTGGGGCCAGATTCAATAAAGGGCTTAGGTGACTCAGCATAAGTTGTTGTAATACCCAGTACTTAAAATCCCAAGCCTTTGAGCAGAGTCTGAATCCTGAGCAACATATCCATAAAATGCACAGAGAGCATTAGGTGCAGGCAACAACAATCTGGGCAGCTCAGCCTGCACCTGCTTGGCCCTGGCCAATAAAGGTAGCTGGACATGAAGATGGACATGAAAATGTACCTGGTAGAGCTGTGTGGAGAAACTTGCCTTCAGTCAGGACCTGATCCCTTCCAAAATACATCTGGCTTTTATTCTTTTTTTTTTTTTCCAAAGAGGGGAATTTAATTCCTCCACACTCCTCAGAGATTAGTCAATTAGCAGCTCTAAATTAGGTCACAGTGAGTGGGCTGGAGGAGTATGTTCCTCATCCTCCAGCTGCGACTGTGCACAGCTCAATTCAGGATTCATTAGTCCATAAAGAGAAAGAGCACAGTAAGCAATTGAGTCATGTTTCCTCATGTTTAGGACACTGGCCTGGCATGAGGGCATCCAAGTTTCTGGCCCATCTGCATTTGATCTGCTGTATTTTAAGCAGTACTGCTTTATCTGAACTACAAAGAAAAGAGAGCCTGACAATGGAGCTGAAACCCAAGCCTTTCCTGAGGCAACACATGGCCACCACCAGGTGGGTGGCATGTCCTTGACAGGGCAGCCCTGTGTCAGAGCATCCACCCCCCTCAGGTAGGCATACTCTCAGGAGCCTGAATACATTTGAACCTCTTCATGGTAACTCCCATTTCCTGTAAGGAAATAATCCAGCTATTCTGTACTGCTAGGCTGAAAGACAAGAACCACGCATGCCTGGTGTTTCAGCAGCAAACAGCAACAGCCACCATGTGTGGTGAGCAATGGATCCCTTAAAGCTGGGTAAGCTCTGAAGGGCTCTGTGGGGCTGACTGACCCTCCAGCAGGTCTACTGCTGATGTGCACAAATTAAGTCCCGAGTTGCTCACTCAGCTCCACCTAAGGCTGGGACAACTCAAGACATGCAGATAAGCACAGCTTGAGGCTTCCAGTAAACTGGAGAAACAAACACCAAATAAATCCTTGAACTTAATCACCACCAGCTTTTTTGGCATTTTGGTCTTAAACATCTCAGTTGGGTCAGGTGTAAGGTACAAAAATCTGTTATGGATTTTACACCTAGATCCTTCTTATATGAGAGGAGAAGGGTAGAGTCCTTGGCAGAGTGTCCTAAGCTAGACCATCTCTCTGAATGGAAACTCCATGCAAAGCTTTGCTCTCACCTTGTGACAACTTTGCTGTGGTGGTATTGCAAATGAGAGCCTAAAATGCAATAGCAGAAATGATTTTGTTGTTGTTTTTTTGAGGCAAAGATGTGCTTTGTTGAGGAAAAATGCAGATAAGCAGACTCTGCTACCAATGGCCTCATGAGGCCATTGCAGCCGATCCTGTGTCCTTCAAAAATCCCCTGTGCAGCAGAAACCTCACAGATGTGATGAGGAGAAAGAGCCAGAAAGCCTTCCAAGAGCCAGGAGCTCAGCAGGACATAGATGTGCATGCCTTTGAGACACCAAGTGTGCACTGAGCAGAATGGCAAACATATTCCAGGCCCGTTTTCAATTTCTTTCCACTGTTTTCTTCCTCAAAATTTCCCCTCCTTGCAGGGCTGTCCCTCAGAGCCTGTCCTGCATAAGCTGCTGAAGGCATCCAGCTATCCAGCTGCTGGTAGCCTTCCGTGCTCGCCTTCCCACCCACGTTACCACAGCAGCAGAAACAGCAAAACACTAAACATGAGGACTCTGCGTGGGCAAAGTCCCCACGTCCTCTGGGTTCTGGAGCATTCTTGATACAGCTGCCAGGCCCTCAGAAGATTTGCACATCTCAAGTGTTTGCTCTTGATCCTTTTCCAGCTGGGCCTGGCACAATTCTGGGACAACTAACACCATTTGTGTGCAGAACACGTAGGCAGTGCTAGTTATACCCATTCTATGTGTTTTTCAGAGAAGTTTTATAGCAGCTGGACTACTCCAGGTGAATATAAACAGTTGTTCCAAATATACTTCTCAGTCACTTCTGTACAGCTCAATATTGCTTACATTTCTACCTGAGCTCCACCCATGCCTTGCATAAGCCTTTCTTCCAGAGATAAGTCAACAGAGAGGAATTCACATGGAAATATCTTTCCACGTGGCTTTCAGATGAGGAGCACATGAAGAGCACGTGTGTTATTTAAGCCTTGCTTTCACTTTACTTTTTATTCCTTTGGACATACACTGATTTCAAAAAGTAAGGAGTGAATCCAACTTTGTTTCTTCTTATTATTAATATTATTATATTATATAAGTTCATAAGTTCATAAGTTCATAAGGTTGGAAAGGACCTATAAGATCATCTAGTCCAACCATCCTCCTATCACTATCTCTACCCAACTACTAAATTAAGTCCTTTAGCACCTCATCTAAACGCTTCTTGAACAGCGCTAGGGATGGTGCCTCAACCACCTCCCTAGGCAGGCCATTCCAGTGCCTGACCACTCTTTCAGAAAAGAAATGCTTCCTGAGGTCTAATCTAAATCTTCCCTGGCGCAACTTGTGGCCATTCCCTCTCGTCCTGTCATTACTTATCAGGGAGAAGAGGCCTACCCCCTCCTCACCACAACCCCCCTTCAGGAAGTGGTAGAGTGCAATAAGGTCTCCTCTGAGCCTCCTCTTCTCCAGACTAAACAATCCCAGCTCCCTCAGCCGCTCCTCATAAGACTTGTGCTCCAGGTTATATATATATATATAACTATTAGATCAGGTTAACTTGCCAAATTAATACATCAGTGTATGTTATCAAAAAAGAGAGCCAAAATAGCTGTCAGGCACCACGGTTCCCTAGAAAACAGCTCTACTTAAATCTTTTGTTTGACAATATGACAGGTCTGGTCAAGAACAGTAACCATGTTGGGGCAGTATATTTTGATTTCTCCAAGACAGCTGATTTAACACTGCATGGAATTTTGATATAAAATGGGCAGGTACAAGGAACTCTGTATAGGGGTAGACTTGCTGAGTCTTTAAGTCATCCTATCCTTGATCTAGGTGTCAGTGAGGGAAGGCGTTGGCTGGATGGGATCACAGTTTATGTTGGAATGGGATCTTTTTTTGCCTTCCAAAGACACATAGACAACAGAGACCTCCCACATCCTCCCTTCAGTGCATGCATAACTCTACAATGCTGCTCTTAAGAGAAGAAATATATTAATTTTAAATTACTTTTTCATACCTGAAATCTAAGCAAGCCATCCTGAAAATGTACATTTGACATTTCATGACTGGTAAAACAATCAAAGCCAAACGAGCTCTGAACCCAAATCCATTTCCACTGAAATCTCAGCACAATTTCATGCTTGGTTTCAACTTAAAGGTGAATGTTTTTTGGTAAAAGTGAAAAAAATCTTCACTAGTTTATTTTTAATTTTGTGGCAGAAACTTGAGCACAACACAACAGTGTTTTTTATTTGTGAAGTGTTTTCAGGTTAATTTTGTTCTGTTCGAAGGTACTTTGTTTCCTCTCCTTTTTTAGAGGCTTAGACCAGTGTCCTTTTTTCACATGCCTTCCTACAGTTATAAAAAAAAAAAAACAAAACAAAACTTGGGGTCTGGCAATATATTACCAAAAAGTGCAGATAAAGGATTTTCAAGATACGAGAAAAACCACGAACCAGGAATATCAGACTATGTGATATACTTGAGAAGTTTATCACTTCTCTAGAAGAAACTGCACTTATTATGTACATTTTTCTTTCTAAGTGGTATAAAAGCCATTTCAATGACTAAATTATGGTATTTTACTTCAAAGCCATCTCTGTTGAGAGAGGTGAGAAGGATGGCTTTGAAGAGATGGACTGTGGTGCTGAGCCCAGCAAGGCGGCTGTGCCTACACGAGGTATGTGCACCTCCCACAACACTGTTTTGACAATTATTTCGATACAGGAGGAAAAAGCAGAAGCAAGAGCTGGCAAGACCTTAAACTTTCTGAAACGGCAATGCACAGGCTATCTTCTTGGTCTTGTCATATCTGTTTTGAGATGAGCCAACAGGATGAGATGCCTGACAAAGCAATCGGTAAAAAAATCCCCACCAGGAAAATGTAATGTCAAGCACTTAACCTATACAGACCTATGGAAAACATATGACTAGCTATGGTCTAATCTTCAGTGTTGTAAACATCATGGTGTGTTTTAGCGGACCAAACTAAGAACACCATAAATATCTTATTTTTCCCCTGAAAGACATTTATAGAGATAAATGACAGGACACACACAGGGAAATATGTCGTCATGGACAGCTAGGCACTTCAGGTATGAAGTATTGAGTTTCTTGTTAAATTCACATAGCAACAGATACATAGCCAATGACTCACAAAGATGTGCCTTGCCCATTTTGCTAAAGCAGAAAGGATTTCTTAAAATGCTTGGCTTTGGTCTCTAAGCTGAGACCTGCAATGGGTCAACCTTTTGGACCAGTCCAAAAAGTCACATAGATCTGAGTTCAAATGCATTGCCTACTGGGGCACTTTGACTCTTTATGGCTAGAATTGATCAGTTCAGCAATCAGGGGTGTTTGGCTAATGTGTGAGGAAGATGTACTACCTGTTCCTGGCAAGTACTTACTGCTGTAAATGCTGAGGCTGATCCCTTACAGGGCCCTTTCTTCAGCCCATGGAGCAACTCCAGTGGCTTCAGGGGTGGTCAGTCCTGAGTCACACCACCAGAAGATGTAATTAGAGAGCCCAGCTATGCATCCTGCAGTATCACCTGGGTTCCTTCCTCCTACAGATTTACTTTCTTTGTGTTTCTTTTGTTTTTTTCCATGCTCATTTTTCAGTCTCTACAGTGCTTCATGTGTTGCACTTGGCACATTTCTGCACTACTGAGATCTGTGCTGGACTGGGAAATTTCCTTTCTCTGTTAAACACATGCACAATGACACACAGTGTGAAGTTGTATATAATATACAAAGCAGAGCAATTTGAGCTCCTGACACCCTGTCTTTCATACATGACAACTGGAAGATTTTAACCCAGAATGGCTCATCTGCTTTTGAAAAGGGAAAAGAGAAAAAAAAAATCACTGACGTTGTTTATGTTACAGCAAAGCTAAAAGTAAGTTACTGATATCCTGCATATATGCAAAGGTTTACGATGGCCTCTATTAGCAACTAGTCAGTAGCAATCACAACTCTGGTTCCCCTTACAGCTAGCTGCCTGTAAGTGGGCTGGCTCCTAACTCAGCCCAGCAAGATGCTAGGAAGATTTTTTAATTCTGTCATCTTCTGCATTTGGGGCTTTATGGGAGAAGTCATTTCTCCACAGGTAAACTGCATCTTTGCTGGCATCCCTGCCTTCCCTGCTCTTAGCTGACACAAAGCCGTGCACAGAGGCATACATCCAGAACAAAGCCAACCCTTCCACCTGGAGTAAGCTTTAAATAACATCCTCTTCATGTTGCCAAAACAAGCCAGCCCATTCAAAAAGCAAAGTATCTGGAGTTCAAAGAGAGAAGACTCTCTTAGCACTGAACTTTGCTCTGGCAGCACACTGGAGTGGCTTCGGGACATACCAGTTCCGTTCCTGCCTCTGCTGAGCGTTTTGTTCAGACAAGCCCAGTCCAGGCTCAGTGCCTTGCTCCTGCAGCCAGCTGCCTCCCGCCCTGCCTGACACACTCTTCTTGGGCACCTTGGGAGCTGAACTCGGCATTTTCCAGAATACATTTAAGATACTCCTAATCTTGTTATAACCCAGCATATACAGAGGTTTCTGTTATTCTTTCTAGCCTGTATTATGTTCTCTAGTAAGAAAAATAATGTTTAACCAAGATGCTGCATCTTCTTTTGGGGATAGTGGGATTGATTTGGGAATCTTTGAATTGTATGTAAATCTCAGCTGATGCTTGCGTAAAGTTCTGGACAGCTTGCAATCTCAAAAAACAAAACAAAACAAAAAAACAACAAAAGGCATTTTTGTCTTTAACCATACAACATCTTTCCAAAAAAAGCTTTCACAGCCCCCCAGGCTGCCACCAGAGTTACTCAGAGCACACTGCTCACATTCTCCACCACTCCAGCAGTACCACACCACCGTACGTCGCAAATACAAGCAGAAAGCCAAAGGTTAAAGCAATTTTCCTCAAGACATTTTTATATCAAAGTTCTCCATGCAAGCATCCCTTCTTGTGCTTGTAAAGGCACTAATCATATTTCAATTGCATGCCTACAATATAAAGTTAATAGCTTCCTTATTTCCTCATTTTAGCATTTCCCCTCTACTCCCTCTGCCTTTTCAATTATAATAGCTAGATCGCTTCTTTCATTTCCTTTCTCCCGCGTCCTGTTTTCATTTCTCATACAAAAATCACATTTGGTCACTTACACTTTTCTTGAGGATAAGCACACGACAGCAGCATCTCTTGCTCCACCATGATGCCGTCTGCCAGAGAGTTCAGGGGTCTTCTGAATAGTGTTTTGAGAAATAATTTTTGGAAAACTCAGCTCACTCATGCGAGCTTCTGATCTTCTCCAGCACTCTTGGCTTCTGTGTGCTGTCACATGTTATCCTCCCTCCTGACGAACCTGTGCAACAGGTCTGGCAACACGCACCTTGTGTGTCAGAAGAGCTTTAATTGATTCATTGCAACAGGTACCCACCTTCATTAAAAAAAAATTTTGAAAGGACTAACCTCTTAGCGCCTCATTTGAAATTACAGAACCTACAAAATGTCACAGCTGCTGCACTTTAAAGGGAAACGGCTTGAGAATGTGCAGGAAACAATTTAGAATCAGTCTTACGTGCCAAATAAACCGCAGCTAGCGGTGTAATTCAGGTGCTCCTGCACCGTGGGAGAGCAGCAAGTCTTTTGCTATGCACGCAGGTGGCACAGGCTGCTTCTGCATCTCCCCAGGCACAGCTTCTGGTGGGATAAAACGACCCCGTATCTCCGCCATAAAGGCCTCTTCCTCCATGAAGGACAGCTCTGATTGCTACTGATGTGAGCCACGTGGGCCTGATTTCTTGAGGGATGCAGACTGGAGAACATGAGGCTGGTGGTACTGCAGTGCCTGCAGAGAAGCAAAGTCCATGCAGCAATCACAAAAGTTTCAGCCTGTCCACAGCCCCTGGGTGGGGCTCAGCAGATTGCCCCCAGCACAGCCCTGGAAGCTCCCTGCAGCTCAGTTACCACTTCTGTGCTGACCCTATGCCAAAAGTGGCCCCTCGTTATGACTTGCACCAGCTGCACATTAGGGCAAATCAAATAGTACTCCCGTAGCCATTTCCTACCACAGTTGCTCCCCAAGCATTGTTGAGTGCAAGTGAGGCTGTTGCTAGCAAGGAGACAAAAAGCAGGAGACGTGGGATTTACACCTGACTCTGCCTCTAATTTGCCCTGTCACCTTGGGCAAATTGCTTTAGCTCTCTGTACTTCTATTTCTCCATCTCTAACAGAGATAATTACAGTTCCCTTTCTTTAGAAAACGCTTTGAAATCTATGCACAAAACGCAGCATGAAAGAGGAAGTTATCATTATCGCACACTTGTAAAATGTTGGGATGAAGCAGACAATGAGCAGTGAGCGTTTCAGACTGCATGCATGCAGTGCTGTGTTATAGGAGGAGTGTGACCTAATTGTCATAACCTCATTATTTATGCTTAAAAAAAAAAAAGATAACTCTACAAAACTGAGCACAAGTCCAGATTCTGGTTTGCTGAGAGGAAAATCTAAACCAATCCTCATTTCTAGGAACTTTATGTTCCCCTGGGAACGGGAAGTCCACCAGACATTCCTTGGTGGAAAATGATGTAATATGGCCATTTCCTGCTTTTCTCTCACCTGGCTAAATATCTCTCATTTTGCAGCCGGTGAGTGTTTACATTATACTCAACAGATCTAAATACTCACTCCCCCTTCTCTTTCTCTCTTATTAAAAAATAGAAGTCGACACAGATTGCAGAGAGCGGGTGTGGTGTTTTTGTTTTTTGTTTGTTTGTTTGTTTTTTTCCATGTGCAAATAGACTCAAACAGATCGATGAAGAGCTGTGTTTTTTTTCAGTGGCTGAATTCATTCACATGGGAGCTTTGTACTTGTTTCAATACTTTAGCAAACAAAAAAGGAGCGCTGCTTGTATTCACCTCACTTCTACAAGTGTAGCTCTTTTCAGTGGAGAGCTTTGTAAGGGAAACGACAGTGAATTATTTTTCCCGTAGAATTCAGAGCAGATAGTTTGTCACCCAGGGAAAAAGCAGTTGGTAAGGCAGTGCAGGATGGAGCTGCTATAGCCTTCTTGCCTCCACGTGTGCTACCACCATCGATGCGCCTTCACTCGCAGCCTGAAGACCTCTCAAATGAAGGCAGCACTCTTGAAGTGATACGCTGAGGACTGCATAGGGTTGAAAATTAAGTGAAACTTGCAAACCCTTTAACGATATTGTCTGTGAAGAGGCAAAGTTATTGTTTTTTTTCCCTCTGCATCCTTTTCCTACAAGAAATTTCCCAATAGAAATGTCCTTATCCACACTTCAAGTAAAATCCCAGGTAATGCTTAACGTGAGAGAGAGGTCAGAGATAAAGCTGGGCAATGCTGAACTGAAGATGAATGACTGTGGGGAAATAGGTTTTTGTGCAATGCCCCTTGCTTGCAAGAGGAAACTGTCACACTCTGAAAACTTACCTGAGTCTCAAAACATCATTCTCTGCATGACTTAACACAGGCAGCCAGGTTTATTACAGACCTGGAGGTTGGTAAATATATAACCTACTTGCTTCTTACACCATAATCCAGTAACTACAGAGCCATGTTCTAAGATGTCCTAAGGTTACTGCACTGATAGTTTACAGTAGGAACTCAATCATTTAGAGCTGCATGCTCAGAAGCACTTGGAACTACATTTGTAGAAGAATGCACATTTATTTGCTTTGTCTGAATACGTACAGTTGCAGTAGGTGACTTGTCAATAACCAAACTCTTAGGACATTTGCAAACTTATAATGGGAATCATATCAGCATGTCCTGATTTGGATTTCAGTGGAATGGACTGTCACGGAAAATAAATAGATAGATAGATAGATAGATAGATAGATAGATAGATAGATAGATAGATAGATAGATAGATAGATAGATAAATGAGGGTTATTGTAGAGAGATAATATAAAAATGACAGAGGAAATACTTGAAAAATGGCTTTTTTTTTTTTTTTTTCTATTTTGAGTTGTCATCTGCACATGGGTAAAGCTGGTCAGGAATTAAAGTTGCTACCCTGCCTCTGGAAATGGAAAGCACAGTGGGAATGAATTCCAACCTTTTCAACTAAGTGAAAAATAGCATGTGAGGATAGGTGCCTGAGAAAAGGGGGATGCACGAACACATTTAAACACCACACTCTAAAAATCTAAAAGCCATCTGATGAGCTAAGTGAACCAGTACTGTCAATGGCAGCAAAAACTCTAGAAAGAGTCAAGTTTACATACAGGAGCTTTCTGCTGTAATGAAATTAAAATAAGAAGTGATACAGCCATTTGTATCTTTGGATGGGCTCCAAGCATTCAAACCAATGCATATATTCGTGTGTGAGTTATTTGCAAAGAGCGCTCAAATGACAAACATCCCGTAATTGTGGTGCTTGATCCTCCAAGAAGCTCATCTCTGTAATTATAACCATTGCCTGAAAAAACAGTACTGTAACTGTGCAATTGATGCTTGTTTCCACTTCTGTCACTGAAGTGACAAAATATCCAAGCCATGTTCACATCTGCTTCCTTATAATGCTCCATTTGTCCTCACCCCAGTATATAGCCATAACCTACAATTATGTGTCATTAGATTTCTGTGGAACTGATTAAAGGCTGTCCTAATCAAGGCTGATTTGAGAAGGTGCCAGAAGCCCGAGGGCGGACCCTAACTGGCATAAATGAAGCAGATTTAAGCAGTTGATACTTTAAACATCACGGGTTTCCCACTTTGGGTAATAACTGCTACCCAGTGCCATGTGAACAAGATGAAGTCCTGAATATACCAGTCCAAAAAGGCATGTGATGGTATCATCCATACCATGTGGGCAATTGTTGCTTTTCCTTTCTCATTCAAGAATCCTACAATGCTTAAATCAGCAGAATAGTAAGTGCTGGTTTGTTTTAAAAAGGCATCAATTGTGACATCAGTCTCCTCAGACCTACTGCTTGGGCCCCAAAAAAAGGGCAACACGTAGCAATAGCACTGATGAACATGTCATTGCCTGGAAGCAAAACTGGCGAGGACTTGTGGAACACCTGAATTCTTCCCTGGACCAGATTTTCCGAAGATGATATAAAACTGTTGTAATGTTTGTGAGCTTTTTAGTCTAAATTGGAAACCATCTCAACGTTTTGGCTTCTCAAGATCACAAATCAAAAGCCATCACATATGTTTAGGCAAAATCTAATTCCAGCTTCCACTGAAGCAGTAATTTCCATGTGACATATATCTGTGGTTAAACACAGTACAAATTCCTGCAAACAGCAGTAGGTCACTTGGCACACTCCCTACTTCATCAGGATCTATTTCAAGGAATCCAGCTTTAAATTCTTGCCCATTCAACAATACTATCAGAGCTTTTTCTCCTAAACTGACAGTTGCTTTAGATTAATGAGAAGAAAAACTTCCTGTGCTGGAAGGATCACAGGAATGAAATCAGCCTGCTGAGTTACTGCAGAACATTGAAGAGATCCAGGGACAAAAGGCTATGAGGAGGAGCTGTGCTTTCCCACCCTCTTTGAAGGTGATGCAACGTGATGCTAATCCAGGAGAATTTTCTTCTAGCTTCAGTTCAAGGGATCAACAAGCACACCTGAAGGCATGAAGGATATGTTTAAACAAAGAAAATGAGAACAGATTCAAAACCTCAGACTTAAAAAACAGGCAAAAAAAAAACCAAAAAAAACCAACCAACAACAATAAAAAAACCCAACAAAACAGCATAAGGCAAAAAGGAGATGGGTGCAGTAATTGCAACAGCAAAACAGTGCAGAATAATGAACTCACTAAGAAACTGCAGTCAGCACCCACAGATTTCCAGTTAACTCTGCACGCTGTTCCACTATCTAATCCTGCCTATCAGTGGGGGCACCACCTGCACGGTTGTTTTCAAATATTAGATTTTCTTCCAATCTTGTTTTCTCTCTGAATGTGGTTACACTGCAGTGTGAGTTTCTTATCAATGGGGCTGGTGAGCCAAGGGCGCTGATGCACTGTGCCTCTGCTTTGCGATGCTCTTACACTTGCAGCATGTCTCCCCAGAGCTCTGCTGGCTGGCTTCATTATTTCTATCTTTATGTCCTGCTTCAGGCTTTCCCAGAGTTCATTCAGCCATTACAGATGGCGGTGTGCTGAGATCCTGGTGGGCTAACATCCCTCAGGTCTGTAGCTGTTTGCCTTGATGACAGTGAGACTTACTGGTCTCTCTAGTTAAAGAAAGCCAGCTGTAAACTGTAAAAGCCTGTATTAAATTCAGAAAATCAAACTCTTCAAGTCAAGGTTGTTCTTGCTGAAAAAGATAAAGAGATGTAGATATCCAAGATATCCAAGCGTTAGCACTGAGGCTTTTTATAATTACAAATTAAGATAATACATATGCTCATTTTTAGTGCTCCAGTGTTAAGCAGAAAAAGGAAGGACCACACTAGTTCTTTTCATTCAAAATGAGAACAAAGTTTTCACTACTTGTGCTGGGACCATTCTTCATGGATTACCTCTTTGGATCATCTTACAGCAAAGGAGTTCTGAAGTCCAGACAATCCAATTCAAGAAGGGAGGGTAACTAGTGAATAATTCAGGAGAATAGAGGACATGGATGTTTCCTTTGGCCATGGAAATCCTCATTCAGGTTAAAATTGTCCACTGGCAGCTGATCCCACCCTTTGAAGCATCTAAGTGTACATCAGGGGTCAGAAGCTGCTTTGAGAAGTGCTGAGTGATGTAAAGGCAAAGCTTTGAAACCACTGCTGTCCATGTCCCCTTCTCACTGTTGGTTATCTTATGTAATTCCCTATTTTTATCTGAAAGAAACTACTATTAGCGTAAACTGGCACTTCTTCACCCTTACTGATGAAAATTATTTTCATAGGGAACAAAAACCCAAGAAGGTACAACACCAAGAGGAAGAGAACAGTCTCGTCTATTAGTCAGTGCATGTAGCTTATTAATTAATTAATACTAATTAATAAAGTATAAATAGATAAGATAATTCTGATCTTTGCTGAAAATAACAGGTTAAAACTAACTGGCACATCTGAGAGTATGAAATATACAGGAGATCACTAGTATGATTTTATGCATACGAGGAAAAAAAAGAGACATACAAAAAAAGAAGAAAACTTCATTAAAAAATCATAAAAGTGATCATTTATGGTGTAGGAGGTTGCTCAGAGTGAGTTGGAGTGCCTAATTACACAGCGTTTCTTGGGTGAGTAAGCTTCTAGACTTCTTTTCAATGTGCTGACCAGAGGATATGTGTAAGCTTCTCTGTGTTTAGTAAATACCTTAGGGTAGATGAATTCCAAGTGACAGCCTGGTTTCATGCAGCAAAATGGTGACCTGTCATCACCTTTGTGTTAGCATCACACAAATTGTCAACAAAGAAAGGACTGTGCTACTGACAAGTGCCTGTGACACCTCCATGACACAGAGTGCTGTTTCTCTTCTTGCCAGGTGCAAGCTTCAGCAGCATGACTCCTCCCAAATTGAATTTTGAATTTCATTATTTAATTTCTTTGTCTCAATACTCATTTTCAGAAGCACAGCTCCTTCAAATGCACCACAAAGCAAGCTGGCCCTGTTAGCTCTGTCTTTGTACTTTAAGATCTCACGCAGAATGATCTGGCCACCTGAACAAAGACCCTCCAGAGGCAATCTCCAGAGGCAATCTTTAGTTAAATCCTTAACCCTACAAGATTATTTGCTCCTTCTCCTGGCAAAGTCAAACCTCTAACAGCACCGAGCTTTACACTTAAGGAAGGAGAAATGCACCCACACATTTCATTATGAGCTAGGCAGCCAGACATCTCCACTCAGATCAGCAAATAAAATGTCCCCTCTCAGACTGCAAGAGGACAGGCCATCGTCTGCTTAGTCCTCTCATGAGGAACTGCACAAACTTTGGATTTGTCATCAAAAGTCAAGTAAAGTTTCTCTCTTCATTCAGCAGTGTATTTGTTACAACTGGATGAAAGGAAGTGACAGGTCAGGTTCAAATTAGCTCAGAGAGGGAGAGCCAGAAACTGTTTTAAAAGCTGCATAGTTTAAGTATATCAAGAATGTGATTTTCTTAGAGATAGATTTGCTGAGTTTAATCAGTCCTCACTTACTACATTCATTACAGATAGATGCTGCTTCATCTTGCACAAAGGGCTCTTCATCTTTCTCGCCTATGTGTGGTACGCTTTACATCTCAGCGCTTTGAAGTAGTGCATCCATTGATGTCCTCGCAGCTAGCCATCGACCTCTGATTTTAAGAATCCTTTTATGTTTTCAGGTCCTCTCTGCAGCAGGGAATGTCTTCTAGCTTATCATCTGCTCTGCTGCTGATTTCTTTGGCATCTATTCTATGCTTACCAGGAATCGGGAGAGTTGATCAAAGATGTAAATGAAAAATACAGTCTAGGCTGAACTGCTTTTTATTCACTCAGGTAACTTAGAAGTAAAAGTTCAGTCTGTTGGAAAACAAGAGACGTTGTTCTAGAAAGTTTCCAAGACTATTAAATAGATGTAGCTGTTTAAAAGAGAATTGTTTTAATATTTCAGTTGACATTAACTTTCGAATGGTGAACTACTAAACACAGCTGTTTAGCTTAACTAACAAAATGATTCCCATTCAGTTTCTTGGAACTATTATAGTGGTATGATGGAAAATTCTTTTCACCCAACAAAACAAACAAACAAACAAATAAATAATAATAAAAATACAAGCATTGGCATTTCTTAATCTCTCCTGAATGCAATTCAAGATATCTAACATGAGTCACAGTTCTGATTTTCATGGTGATTTGTGCATTTATGCATTTCTAATATTATGCTTCCATTTACCGATTAAACTTTGTGGCCTATCAAAAGAGGTCAGTGGTATAATACTTACTTGTGAATATTGGTATTTCTCCTGTTAAATACATAGATCTCATAAATCCACACTGATGCCATGAGTTAGAATCTTCCCGGATCACAATTCACATTTGCTCATTAACTTCAGAAGGACATCTTATTGCCTTTGAAGTGTCTGCCTCAAAAAGAAATCACAAATGTAACACCGAAGAAGTTGAAATGTCTTAAGGAGTTTCCTTGCAACGTGCTGACTGATCACTTTGGAAGTGCTTGTCCTTTTTGTGTTGCAAATTTTGCACAGAATTTGAAACTTAGGGAAAATTTCCATTAACTTGGGTGTATCTATGGTATGCCTTGCATGACGGTTTCTGTTACTTCTTTGCAACAATACCAGGTGAAATTTCCTCTCAGACAGAGTGGTGAGGCAGCGGCACTGCTGCACAGGGAGGTGGTGGAGTCACCATCCCCAGAGGTGTTCAAGAAGCGTTTAGATGTTATACTAAGGGACATTGTTTTGTGGGGAGATATAGGTGGTGGGTAGATGGTTGGACAAGATGATCTTAGAGGTCTTTCCCAATCTCGATGATTCTGTGATTCTATAATAACTAGTAATAAACATATACAGAGTGCTCAAGTCAGAAAATTATGAAGTCCTGAATTCTAAGGAAAATAACTGACAATGAAGTTCAATGTGTGAACTGACAGCGGAGTTTCATTACTCTTACTCTGATGAATTGTACATTCTCATTCTTACCATGACAATGCTGGCTATCTATTATTTGTGGGTTTTCTTTTGTGTGTGTGTGTGTGTGGTGTCCCATTTGGTTTTTGTTCGTTTGATTAATTGACTTGGTTTTTGATCCAATCCTTTATGTTTTGCCTTAAGTACCAGGTACATTCTGTAAATGAGCAAGAAAACAGAAGTGGAATGTAGGTCTACTTGTGTTCTGTAAATGAATGAGAGGAAATAATCAGCAGGAAATTTGACCCTATTTTTATTTAACATTTATTATATGCCTCGAGAAAAGGAGATCTTTTTCTGCGTTCACTACTTTAAGTAATTACCAGTGATTACCAAGACTGTGCAGTCTGAGTCTTGGGCTTTAGGAAGAAGGGTGAACTACTATTAGGTATTGTGCATTTCTGTTTCAGAGCCCACATGTTCTGCTAAGTGATTTATTTCAAGGTAACATTTGTTCCATTAATAGCTTCTACAGAGCAATACACCAGACATAAATAAATAATAGGGAATACAGCTCATAGACTGTATTTGAAGAAATATCCAATAATAATAATAATTCATAGGATGCCTTGGATATTTTAACTCAGTAGTCAGTAGTCCCTCAGCATATAATAGCATTCAGCAGCTAATGATGTGAGCTGATGGCACTCTTTGTAAGTGTATGTCAGCTTCATATACAGGACACATCTGCATTAGCATCTTAGTCCAGATCAGGAGGACTTGCTGAAATGACCCTTCCAGATCCTATTCTTTGGTTTGGTCTAAAAGAATGTGAATTGCATCCAGCTCTAGCCACAAAGATGCTCTTTTTCCACAAAGTAAAAAACTGTGAGACAGGGAGAGCATGAATACTCTGTAGACGTACATCTACTGTTGTTCACTGATGGACTGCTAATGTAGATTGGACGTTAGCATGCTCAGCACTGCTCCTTCAGTTAAGTGTTGTGCTTTTGCACTTTTAGGGAGGGGGAGGTGATCGAGCATCCTGCCTCCAAGAGAATATATTCCCTATATGTGCCATGGAGTAACAAGCCATGGTTTTGGAAGAAAGAGGAAATAGAAGAATAACTGAAATAATTCAGTACTCTGGTAGCAGCTGGGTGCAGAGACTGAGTACTTTTTCATCTCACTGGGCTCCAACTTCTTACAGAAGTTTATATTTTTCTGCATATTATGTTAGGAATTTGAGTATATTAACATTATTAAAAGTAGTTCAAATTTGTGTTTCTTTTTCCAAATGAGACTACTTTGCCTCTAACTAAAAGCGAGGTAAACTTTTCATCTAAATCTGTGCTTAAACTCCCACTCTTTTGTAATATCACAATGCCTTATGTGACTGAATTCCATTTTCCAGAAAGCTCTGTTCTTAAGCTGTTGCCAAACTGGCATTACTGTTCCAGATTTGGCCTAGCACAGGTTGCATAACAAAACCATATATTTCAATTCATTTCAGCAGCCACTACCTAAAAATCCTTCAGTCTGTTGTGAGCTGTTATTTTCCAGGAAAAGGCAGCAGAAAATTAACCCGTACATCCAAATCTATGGTAAATGTCTGAGGAGCCTCACCTTTGCTCCTGTTAGCTATCTCTCCTACAATGAATAATACAAACACATTCATAAATCTTTGTGCATTTGCAGAGTCGAAAGAATGTAAATGTCTTTCTAGTGGTGCCAGGCTCTTCCCCTTCCAAGGCATTGCTGAACTTGCAGAAGAACAAATATTTCCTGCCTCTTCTTTCCTCACCTGTTGCCCTGCAAACACCTGTACTATTTGGGATCCTCCCAGGGTAAAAAATGGGACAACTAGTCCAATTGTAGCAACTATTTCTCTCCCTAGCTTGAGAGCGGTGACATTAAAAACATTGACGTGAAAGTCTACGAGTTTTGGAGAGCGTGGAAATCGCCCTCTCTGTCAACGCAGTGGAAAGATTTACTGTTTTTAATTTATGTGGGCTGGACTACTTTTAATGTGGTGGATTGTTGTTTGCTTTGTTTTTTTTTTTAATCCCAGTCACTGTACAGAAAAAGTTTGATGCTGTGATGAATTTTTTTAGGATATGCAAATATTGGTGTACACAACTGAGTTTGGTCTTATACAACCATAGAACCTTAGAATTGTTTTTGAGTTGGAAGGGACCTTTAAAGATCAAGCGGTCCAACTCCTCTGCAGTGAACAGGGACACCTATAGCAGATCAGGTGCTCAGAGCCCCATCCAGTCTGACCTTGAGTGTCACCAGGGATGGGGCATCCACCACCTCCCTGAGCAACCTGTGCCAGTGCTTCACTACCTTTATTGTAAAAGAACTCTTTCCTCATATCCAGTCTAAAACCACTTAAATAGTCTTCTCAGTATAGAAATTTCTGTCTAAGGTTTGGGGCATGTTCATGGGACAACTTGGTTGAGGAAGAGGTCTTTGAACATTCCGATTTTATTGGCTATTCCTAGTGTCTGTGCAGCTTTTCCCTGTGCCACACAGCAGGTAGGTTAATGTCTCCAATAGAAAGAAACATTCCTGTTACTTGACAGCAAGCTGGACATGAGCCAGCAACGTGCCCTTGCTGCCCAGAAAGCCGTGCGGTGGATGCCCCCATCCATGGAGACATTCAAGGCTGGACAGGGCTCTGACCACTGTGATCTGCTGTGGGTGTGCCTGTTCATTGCAGGGAAGTTGTACTGATGACATTTAATGGTCCCTTCCAGCTCAAACAATTCTGTGATTTCAGCTTGGTCACTGAGAGAGAAGTGGTGGGAGAGATTTGTCAGGGAGCAAGGACCAGAGGGATGTGCTCAGGACTAGTGCAAGCAATGTACTGAACAGTTCAGGCAAAGGCCACTCAAGTGAAACCAGGGCATGTCTTCACTGTCCTAAAATGAGAAACCAGGGTATGTTTTATGTCATCTTATGATGAGCAGCTGAGGCCTGCTGTCATGAACACAAGACAGTGGTGTGAGCAGGGCCAGGAGAGCCTGACTCACCTCCTGGTCAGCACGGCTGGAAGTGCCTGAGCTGACCTGCTGTGGCTGCTTGGGTAACCCAAAGGCAACCACCTCGCTTGGGCGATGATGAGCTTTGGAAACAGTTTCCTAATCTGCGGGCAGCCACCTTGCTGTGTCAGACTGTTAAGGAGAGAGGTGTCTTCTCTAGGAATGACCACCTTCCTTTTTTCCTTATAAGTGTCAGCAGCTCCTTTTCCTGCCTTTGTGTTGGACATAGAGAAAAAAAATCTGTGTAAAACTGCTGTATATACTGGAGGGAAAAGAGAAAATTAGTACATTAACAACAAATTAAACAACTTCCTAAAGGTCATGTTAAAACATGCTTCCTGACACTGACTTCAATTAGTGAACAGAGACTCAGATTGCTCTGGAAATTTTCCCATGTCTAAGAACCTCTTCTTAACCCTCAGCATGACTAGTTCTCAAAAATCAAATTACAAACCATTAAGATGTTTGCCAACAGCATTCACAAAGCACATGTTACTTCAGACTCTTGCTAAGAAATGTCCAATCAAAATGCCCTGTGACTTAGTTATTCTTGAATTGGTCTAATTTTTGACTGTGAAAACTATGAAGAAACTTGCAAATTGCTCATACGCCTCAACAAATGCAATTTTAACCAACTCGGTCCTCTTTTTGGAATGCACTCTTATAAGTACAGAAACAGGCATTTCTTCTCATTTCCACATGTTTCATTTTGGCTGGGTTCGAAGGAAGTACGTGTCACTTATAAGTTAGCTTATTATAGCCTTGTGTTGAGTTCATATGAGGAGCATCGCTGATATAAATTAAATTCCTTCATTATTTTAAATTGTAGTCTTAACCGAGGACCTACTAGCTGAATACACAATTATCTACTCATAATAACATGACTCTGACCAAAAAGCGCTGAGGACATGCAGGATGCTGAGTGAGCCATCAGGCCAAGTACCAATAAAAACCCTTTGTACAGTCATTTTCCCAGTCAGCCTACTCCATGCCTGAAGAACGCCACTTACATCAGAAAAGCTTTTTACAAAGGAGGTCCAGGCAGGGCTCTGACCAGGGATGTGCCATTTGGTGGGGATTTCTCATCCTTTTCACAGCTCTAGTGATATCTGGCAGCTTTGGTTTTGCTCTGAGTATTGCACTGCCCTTCAGATACCAGCCCCTGCCTATTGTACCAGCCTTATCCTGTGTATAGGAAAGCATATAAGTACAGTAGTATCCTAACTGTTGATTCTACGATAAGCAACATTTTGGATCCCAGGGGCTTTGGCTTGGTATTTATGACAGTTTTTTTAGGAGAGCCGTGTTGGTTCTGCATTGGGAAACAGGAAGCAGAATGCAAGCAGCCAAAAGCATTTGGTGCTTACTAGGCACACTGACGGATGGGTTCTGCTTAGAAAAGCCTCATCGGGTGAGAGTCATTCACTCAAAGAAAAGAGGAATGATAGCAACAAGACATAGGTTGCATGCCGAAGAGCAGATTAGGGATGGCCTGTCTGCTAATGTCATCCAGCCAGCAGCCATTCTCTCCCTCTGCGTTACAAAATACCTTCACTATTTGCTATCAGGATGAATGCAGTTTAAGATTATAGAATGGATTTGCAAAGCACGGCTTTTCCAGAGGCACAGGAGCTGTTAGCTTGTGTCCTTTATGTTTAGAAGTAGGATACATAGTCATGGATGTATATTGCAGTGTAGCGTAGGTTAAGACGTCCAACACATTTGTTATTGTGGTCGGTGAAGAAATTCTTTATTCCAAGTCCTCATTTTTTACCAGCATTATATTTCTAACTCGCGACGTCTCATATCTTTACACACAAATAATGTTCCTGAAATACATCTCATTAAAAAAATTGGAAGCAGACTGAGCTTATGAAGAATTGCTGATCATCACGCCACCATACATTTAATGAAGGAGGCAGCAGAACCTGGGCTCGGATTTTACAGGTGCTGTGCTTAAACTACTGCTTACTTTGAGCAATGCAAGACAGCTGATTAAAACAACTCTCCCAGGCCCATTGCCCACTGTAAGGGGAAGAAGGGGAAGAACCTGCCTGCCCGTTTCCTTCCTCCTGCTTCCTGTCAAGCAGAATTTACCTATGCAAGTGCTTATACACCTAACAAGGGGATTGCATAGCCTCCATGCACTAAGCTCCCTGTGAGACATCCTGCCCTCTGGGTCTGCTGCAGCTCAGGGGAATAGCCTGAAGCAAAGGAAGCAGAGGCGTGTTTGGTTTGCATGACCTACTCCTTTGTGACTAGGAGGCCAAAAATAATTTCCTCAGGGTCTTTCCATTGATTCTGAGTTGAAGATGTTGTAAAAATACAAGAAATATAAATATTCAGGCACCACTCACAGACCCACTTCTAAATAATGTGAATGAGAGAGGATATAAAAAGTGCCTACAAAGCGGTGCTGGAGGATGATTATCTATGTATCCAAATTACCAATATTAAAAACAAGGAAAGAAAAAGATAGCTTAAACCTGAGTAAAGCTCAACTGCAACGCACAGCAACCACAGCATATTTCACTGGCAAATCTATGAGGAAATATATCCTCTTCTCAGATTCTCTAGCTGGCATGTTGTCAGCAGCCACTGTTGCCTTGATGGCTTATTCAACACAAAATTATTATTATTGTTAGTAATTATATATATTTTCCTCAGCAGTTACACACATATCACCAAAAGATTTCCTGGTGTTTATCAGGATGCCTTGAGACACTGTGACCTTGAAAGGGAAGGTCTATCAGTCATGAGCACCTCTTAATTAGGGTGAAAGAAATGCCTGCTGTGTTAAGCAGGTCACTCAGGTTGTCACCCTCTGTCACTACGTAAGACCAAAGCTGTCTTGTGTAAGGGCATGGTGTGGGGGTGAGAACTTGGGACATCACCATCTCATACCAGAGGAAGGAATTAGCAAATTGTTCATCAGTCATGTTACAGAGCTGAGAGATAGAGGGCAGGGATTCCCAGCATTCTGCATCAGTTTAAAGAAATATATTAAATGTACACATAGAGCATATGGAACTGTATGTAGTAGGTAACAGGGAGGGCTGATTATCTGCAGGCCTTACAGAAAGTTGTGCTGTGCAGTTGCCTGGGAAGGGAAGAAATGGCTCCTTGGGGCACTGTGCACACTGGCTCGTGCCTGCTCTGTCCTGGGCTGTAAACTGAGCCAGTCAGAATGTCAGACTTTTCTTTTTCTCCCTTCAGTGGTAAAACTGGAGAGAAAAAAAAAAATCAAGATAAGAGTTTTTTGGATGTGATCAGGCCAGATTTCTTGTCAAAATGAGAAGTTTCAATCACATTTATAGATGGTGGCCAAAATCATATTTTCATGCATTTTTGCACTGTCATAAGGATATGACACATTCTCCTTTTCATTATTAGTCAAGTCAACATCATGATTGAGTAAAATCCAGAGGAATCAGATTTATCCACTTCCCCTTCTGTTTTAGGGGACATCTTTGTCTTGAGGACGAGCAAGTTTCTCAGAGGTGTAACTGTAACACTAAGAGGAAGAAATGAAGAAAGTTCTCCTAGATCCTTGACCAAGCTATGCAAAAACCACTTCATAACTGAGGGCAGGCACGGTCACTGAGGAAGAGAAAGGTAGGAAGCTCAAAAGCAGGAAGAGATGCTGTCAGGGACATGACCATGCAATGCCACATGGCAGCAGAAGGAAATGACTGAGGAGGCATCTCATCAGATTGGTGAGATAAGAAACATTTGAGGTGACTAGACCAAGATGTGGTCAGCAAAAGTGCACAGAGGCCCAGTCATCCCTCTGCTAGAAAGCAAGTCCTGAGTCAGAGGGAGCTCAGGTGGTCCAAGCAGCAATCTGCAGGCTGGGAAGGCTGATTTGAAGACAACAGAGGTAGCATGGGTGGGCTAGGCAACAGCCAGGACAAGAAAATTCGAAGGATGGAAAGGTAAAGAAAGGAGAAATTATAGAATGGTTTGAGTTGGAAGGGACCTTTAAGACCATCTAGTTCCAGCCACCCTGCTATAAGCAGGGACATCTTGTTCCAGAACATGTTGCCCAAAGCCACATCCAGCCTGGCCTTCTGTGCTTCCAGGGGGCATCCACAGCCTCACTGGGCAACCTGTTCCAGTGTCTCATCACCCTCACAGTAAAGAATTTCTGCCCAAAATGTGGTCTAAATCTACCCTCTTCCAGCTTAAAACCATTTCCCCTCACCCCAGTGGTACTTGCCCCTAGAAAATGTCCCACTCCAGCTTTCCTATAGGCCCTCCTCAGATACTTACAAATCACAAAAGAGAGAAGAGCATGGCTAGGATCACTGTGTGTAATTATAACACTTAAAGATAGCTCAAAAATGTTATAGACAAAATAAAAGTCAACAGTCTGAGACACTTATAGTATAGTCAGAGGCATGACCGTGTGCTTGACTTGAACAAGGAGTGGGAGGCAGAGGGATGTAATAATAAGTAATGGGCAGCAACTGAGCAGCAAAAACTTAAACTGAATGATTCATGTTTAGATTGGTACAGTCTGGTTTTAGCTGGGATGAAGTTAGTCTTCTTCATAGAGGGTATGGGGGCATGTTCTAAATTCAGGAGGAAAATAATGTTAATAACACACGTACGTTTTAACTGTTGATGAGCAGTGCTGCATAGAGCTGAGGATGTTTCACCTTCTCCTACTGCCCTGCCACCAGTGGGGGACACGAAGAGCTGAAGGGGACAGAACCAGAACAGCTGACCTAAACCATCCAAAGAGATGTCCCATGCCATCACACGGCCTCATGCTGAACAATAAAACCTGGACAGTTGGCTGGGGGTGGATGCTGCCACTGCTCAGAGACTGGCTGAGCATCAGTCAGCAGGTGGTGAGCAATTGTTCACTTTATTATTATTTTCCTTTCTGTCCTATTAAACTGTCTTTATTTCAGCCCATGAGTTTTATCTTTTTCTGACTTTCTCCCCCATTGCACTGGGGGGAGTGAGCAAACAGCTGTGCTTCCTGCTGAATTAAACCAAAACAAGGTTACAGAAGAATTTCCCAAGAGAACAGACGAAATGTTCCCACTTATGACACCTGGACAAAATGCTATGTACAGCTGGGAGATGAATGAGGGGGGTGTATCCCTAGAGGAGCTCATAAATCGTTTCATAAATCGAAGAAACACAGCCTGAGTGTCAGCAAGGGCCATGCAGAACAGATGCAAACATCTGAGCACTGGTCACAAGAGTCAGCCTTTGCAGACATCATTTAACGTGTCCACAGAAAATGCAGAATGACAACTGCCATCATATAAAAACCTCCTTACACTGGTGATACATTGCTAGACTGACATCATCATAATTACCAAGGGTCTTTTTAAAGTTTAATTTCTGTTGCATGAACTTGGGAACGTACTCTAATTTCCAGATAGGGATGTGGGGTTGATGTTTTGCTGTCTTGCTTTCCAGTAAATCATTTAATACCATTTAGTCTGCAATACAATTCTATGTCCCAGCACTACCATCATGCTTGCTTTATAGCAATCTAAAAGACAACACAGAACTCAAAGTAGCTGATATCTATTGCATTCTTATCTAAGATGCAAATACTGAAGGGCACTATCATCAGATATCTCAGTGATTTTAAGCCAGGAAGTCTGTTGGACACATCACTAGTTGTACAGGAGTTAGATGAAGATCAGCTCTCCAGGCAAAGTTATTGATTTCTCATCCGTTTTCAGATTCCTTACACTTATTCCTCACTGGCCACAATGAAAGTCATGATAAGCAGTAATACATAGGAAAGCCAGGGCAGAAAAAGGGACTTTCCTCACACTACTGCGGTAAAATTCTATTGGCATTAAAATGAATTACAGCAAGGAAGTTTCCAAAATACAATGGCTATCAAGAAAACTTTCATTTTTATACTTTCCAGCATAATCTACCAATAAATAAATTTCTCACAGACTTGACATACAATACACATTCTCTTTTCCCTACATCAATTTGCTTAGGATTCTAGGAACTGATATTCCAAGAAGTGACCAAATGGCCCCATACTACATAGGATTTTTTTTTTCTGATTGAATATACTTGCTTTGGAAAAGATAAGATAAATAGAATAGATAAAGTTTGCCATCTAGAGGAACTGTACAGAAATCCACTTTTTTTTTTTCCCCCCCTTTACTTAACCTGATTAATGCACTTTGGTATTGGTCATAACTAGTCCACCTACTGAAGAGGTTTTGTCAAGCTGACTGGGACATCCAGCTTCAGTTCTCTCTTTGTGCCATTCAGCTTCTCCCTCTTTTCCCACCCTACAAAAGGACCCCTGCTCCATTTTGCCTCTGCAAATATTCTACTGCAGTGTGGTGTTCCTACTGCTCTCTGCACAGTGAAAAGAACGGACAGCAGTGAGGGGACTCCTACCTGGCATTTTGGTGAAGGGGTATCCAGAGGATGGACAAGGTGCTAAGCCAAAAGTTCTCCTCCATCCTGAGTCATAGAGCCCTGGGGACTCTTCCTAGGCAAGAAATACCAGCAGCATCTCTTCTGTAGAGCTTGCCATTCCAAATAGCAACCCAGGACATTAAAGTTTGGGGCTCAGTCCCCTTGCTTCAAGGGGCTTAAACGTAACTCCCTTCTGATCCAGGAAAATCCCTATTCTTTCTCTACAGAAAACAGAGCCTTCAGAGAATACCAAAAGACAGGAAAGCCCTGCCTCATTCACCTTTGGATAAATTAATTGTTAAGTGCTATCACCTGTGTACACCTTTTTATCTCAATCAGGAGAGTTAAAAAAAATCAAACAATTAAAAAAAAAAAAAAAAAAAAAAAAAAAAAGAACATAGAAGCAGCTTTCAGAGCCAGGTCTGAAACAAGATAGGTCCTAGGCCTTGTGGAGTTTATAGATCTTAGCCAAGATCCCAAGGTATGAGCCCTGAGTAACCTATCCTTTGAAACAGATCACTTGGAAAACTGGGCTGTGAGGTGCCAGGCTACCTGTGGGGCTGCCACCTTTGCTCACCAGCCCTAGCAACTTCTCACCTCCCAGAGGGGCTGCAAGCAGGCTGAGCTGCAGGCATCAGCTAAGAAGACTGAGAAACCTCTGCAGGTGGTTGAGAAGGGAAACAAACAAGAGCCACAGACAAAACAGCAGGCTACAGGGCAATTACTTCAATCTGGAGCGCAGAAGTGGAAAGAGATTTAGGCTACAGGGTACTTGGAGCAGCCTGAAAAATGTAGTTAATGAAGCAGGAGTAAGATGATACAGTTCTGGAAACCTGCCATAAGGTGAGAGGTAACGGCCTCAAGTTGCACCGGGTGAAGTTCAGTTCGGGCATTAGGAAAAATTTCTCCAAAAAAGTGTTCCTGCATTGGAAGCAGGGAAGTGGTGGAGCTGCTGTCCCTGGAGGTGTTCAAGAAATGTGGAGATGTGGCACTGAGGGACATGGTTTAGTGGGTGAGGTGGTGATGGGCACATGGTTGGAGCTGACCTTAGAAATCTCTTCCGACCTTAGTAAGTCTACAATTTCATGATTCTATGAATTTGAAGGCCTCATTTGTGCTCTGAGTGATACAGCAGCTGTAGTAGTAGCGGTGTGTATAGGACAGAGTGGAAGAAAAGTGATCATGGTGGGCAGGCATGAATGCATCCAGGTAGCAAGGAAACTGGGTCTACTGCCCTTCAGGTAAAAGAAAGCTGCTCTGGCTGTATGCAATGCAGTCAAGGCTGCTGTGCCACTTACCCTCATCAAATATGCCAAGCAATTCCCAGGCACTTTCTCTTGCGTCAGAGCACATTAGGTAAGCAGAAACATGGCATGGTGGTGCAATTATTTGGCTCAGCACAGCGCTAGGCACAAGATCGTTGACACTGTGTGTTAAAGTGCCTCAATTTCAGACCTTAGCCTCCGCCTCAAGCATAGATGCTTCAAAGAGATTATGAGAAGAATGAGTACCGCTCTTGTTTCACTATATGGAAAGTAATAGCTCTTTCCAGCTTTGGACCCGGCAGGCTAAAGCACTAAACTGAATTTCAGTGGGCAGGACCTAGTACAATTAAGCAAATAGCACTGTCCTACTTCCTCTTCCAAGAAGAGTTTTGCCACTTATCAAAATCAAAAACTGTTCATAATGCTTTTGCTTTTTGATGGGCACACTGATTTCAGAGGGGTCACGTCTCTACAGTAGGCAACAAGATGCAGTCCACAAGAGGCGAACGTGACCAATCATGAGCTGCCATCTGTACAGCAAATTACAAGATCATCATTTCAGGGATTCTTCTGAGTTCACTTTTAGGGACCAGTGTCATTAATACTCTAAAGCCAAATTTTTAGCATTGTGATGGTGTTCCTCAGGACCTATGTTTAGCTTCCAAATTACTCCTCCTTTGGGCTGGGAAGCTGGCGACAATTAGATGAGTAGTCTCTAGCTCAGTGCTAGCCTGATATATCACCTACCCTTCTGTACCTTATTGTTTAATCATACTGCACTCCTCCTAATGAGACTTGTTTATCTTTCTTTCAAGCTTCATACTATTTCCTGCTTCAGTGAGATTTATGATGAAAGAAAGAGTAATGCTTCTAATTGATCCTCTTCAGGTGACATTATCTCCTGCAAGAGCATCAATCAGTGGTGGTAAACATATGTTTGACAAGAGTTTTCCTTTTTATATGCCACCTTGGAAATTTTAAGAACAGCTGAAGCTCTGCTGTTAAAGGATGAGCAATACAAGAATGAGAAATAACAAGTACAGGGAGGATGGCAATAGAAACCGCTCAGATCTCTGTTGGTGTGGTGATGATTATAAGATCCAGTTGATCAGAGAGGCAAAACCTCTTCACCAAGGGCTGCCCTTTGCGTGTTAGCCTACACACGCGTAAGCCTCTGGGCACAGTGTGGTTCAGGCAGTCTTCAGCAGCCTTTGAGTATGACCATGCCAGCACACAGAAGACAGAAGTTCCCATTTTCAGCTATTTAAGGAAAGAGCAAAAAAGGAGCAATCACGAGTCCTTGGCCTGCCCAAGGACACATCAACTACTTGGCAGGCACAAAAACACAGAGAATAGCTCTGAAGCTGACTAGCCATGGCCTCAATGACAATTCTTGTACAGAAGCAGAGCAACCATTTCAGGCCTTAAATCAAAATAGTTACTGCTGCTCTCTAGGCCAGGTGGAAAATGATGGGAGGCTATCAAACAGAGTCTATCAAACAGGCCCTGTCTTGGGCCTGTAGATCTGGTTTAGGCACCCCTTGTCCCATCTCCTGCTGTTCTGGGCTAGAGCCCTGGACCATGGATCTGGCTCATACCTCATCTTGTCACACTGGCACCTGTCACCTGCCCTGAGTTTTGCCCAGTCAGCTCAGACCCTTGGTGCTGTTGCCCTGTCATCAAGAACATGGGCCCGTGAGATGGTCACCACAGTTTCTTGTCTCCCCTCGTGATACATGCTGATGTAAGAGCTGAATAATAGCCTCATGCACCTACCACTAAAAAGCCTGAATGGTACTTTTTGGTCCCATCATCTGGTTGGATGAATACATGTCGGGTGTTACGTGAATACACTTCCTGGTTTGGGGCTGAGGGATGACTCGGTAACTTCTCAAGGACTCTCCTCTCTCCGTGTTGTTATCTTTCTCTAACGTATTAAGGTCACATTCATTCTCAAGATCAATTGTGTTTCTCCCAAGTTGTCTGCTGGAGGACCTTGCTTGTGCAGGTCCTTTCAAGTTCAGCTAGGTAATATGCATCTGATGACATCACATCCAAATGAAGAAGAGCCTGTAAAAGCCAGAAATACGGACTTATTTACATCCCTTAAAAGTTGCAAGACACTTGACTTAAACAAACAAAAAAAATTCCTAAACGTGGAAATTTTTTTTTGTCTTTGCAGCCTCAGCAGACAAAGTTTTTTGCCTCTACAACCTCTTCTGTTCTCAAAATAAAACAAAACAAAAAAAGCATCCAAAAAAACATCCTATTGATTCTAATTCATCACCTTGAAATCCATGTAGGCTACTCATCACATGACAAAGGGAAATTCAGGAGGCTACTGAGGGAGGATTCTCTGCTCCCATGTGATTATCGTTTTCATACATGGGTTGCACTGTGACAAGCAAATACACACTGTGCAAGGAAGAATAAAATGAGATTGCTCAACTATTCAGCTGTTGTTTCAATCCCATAATTGCTTCTCACTGACCTATTCTTCCTGATTCACACCTTCTTTGTTTTATGTGCTAAAGAGAGAAACAGAAGAATGCAGTTGTCAATAGCAGTCAACTTCCTTGAATGGCAATGAAAAAGCTGATAAAGTGCTTTTGGATGCAGTTAATTTAGAAAATTAGGAATTGGTGCCTATTTGTCTAAACTTTCAGGATATTTGAGCTGCATGGATATTTGGTTGTTGTATTGTTTAATCGACTCAGATTTTATTGAGCACTCAGCTAATACTTCTGGAAAATCACATTTGTTACATATCCAAAACTGGGTACACTGAAATGGAGATGCTTCAGACACATTCAGCTTTCCTAATATTGAGAAGATCCATTTAGACTATGCTAAGGGAAGCAAATATAAATTCCTTCAGACTCCTAAAGGAAAGTGAAGTTTACCTAGCAGTTTAATTCTACTCCTGACTTCATTAGGTCCAAGACTTCAACCAGATTTTGTGAGGAATGTATTAAAAACAATCAATCAAACAAAACAACAACAAAAACCCTTTGCCTTGATTGCATAAAAAAGGGAATCAACCAGCAAGTCACTGGTAGTAGGTTCAGACCCCAAACTCAGTGTCAATAGAACATTTCATTTAAAACTAATTCCAGAGCCAGTCTTTGAGGAACAGAAGTGGATGTGTTGCAGCCAAGTCTCTACATCCATTCTCATAACACTATAACATTTTGATTCCACTTGCCAGGAAACAGCATCTGGATGAGTTGTTTGGCCTCCCTCACCTATTCAGCACCAGAACACAGGGAGAACATCACTCAGCGCTGTTGCTCAGGAGGTGATTTGTTGCATTGTCTGGTTAAAACATTCCTGCATTAAGCAAAGGGTATTTGAAATCGCTGGGCATACTTCTGACTGGAAAGGAAGGTTTGAGGACACAACTGCCTCAAGGTGTGGGATAGAAAGAAGCCTGAACTAGAGTATTCTCAAAGGAACTTAGCAAAAGGGTAGGGGGCAATGGTCAGAAATCAAATTTCTGAAGGAATCTAGAAAAAAGAAGTCTTAACCAAGAAAGAGGAAAAGTAAAGGAAGAGGTTGCCCAGAGAAGTTGCTGGAGATACAGCCCTGAGCAAGCCGATCTAACCCTGAAGCTAGGGTAAGCCTTCAAACAAAACGTCATATTCTTTCTAGACTCAATTTTGATCTTTTTGCCTGCAGAGAATGCTGTAGACAGCAAAAAACAATCTGTTATTTCACTGCCTTCCAGCACTTGCTATCTGATACTACTTTCTTGTTTTATCTTTACCTGTTCCTTGCATCATAAAGTTCCTTGTCAGAGACCTTGGAAGATAACCACACACACATTGGAAAATTTCCTAATATGGACATTTTCTGAGAGATGTGTGTGTTAAGGGAACTGCCTTCCTGCAACGTAACTCTGCACAGATAACATAATGACTGACTCTGTACACAGCCCCTCTAACTGCTGAATCACTCCTGATTTTCTTTTTTCTTGGACTAATGTCATAGCCATTTTTTTCCAAATGACTTGTGTAATATCACTGTACAGTACAGCTAACTTGTAGTCCTTCAACTCACAAATCAATGTACAGTTTTTCTCTTTTCAGAGCTGAATTCCTCTTACGAAGTATAAATAATAATTTTTTAAATAGTTTTCCTAGCAGTATTTAGGGGTTGATAATAAGAAAAAAGTAGAAATACAGCAGGATGTAGAATGACCCTTCTGGTCTGAACATTCTTATTTGTAACAGAATATATACCTAATAAACACACAGATCCTTCAATCTTGCTAGGCCAGTGTAACCAATTGTTTCAGGTTACCCATTCAGTGGAAGGTCAGATTCTCTCTTCCTAAGATGTTCCCCACTTTGCTCATAAATAGTCTGAATTAATTACCATATTGTGCCAGCAAGAAAGGTATGGGAGACTGAATGAATACCAAACAAATCCATTATGCTGGTACCAGACACCATAAAATAGCATGAGAACTTGACAACGTAC
Source organism: Cyrtonyx montezumae (assembly GCF_038088225.1). NCBI lineage: Eukaryota > Metazoa > Chordata > Aves > Galliformes > Odontophoridae > Cyrtonyx > Cyrtonyx montezumae. The sequence goes on along the minus strand of NW_027072089.1, from coordinate 61,338,321 downwards.
TTCCCTAACATAAAATCACACACAACTAAAGGCCCTTTAAGCTTAGCCAGCCAGATTAGCAAAGGCTATTGGATTTAATTGTCTAAATGTCTCTGACCATGGCAGATAGTGTCCCTGGGAAAAATGTTGAGTGGGGCCAAGGCCCTGGGCCTGGGTCTGCACTTCTCGGGGCTGCTCAGATTTCAAACATCTGCTGAAAGTTGCTCCATATTGTGTGATGAAAGGGAGCAGTATAAAGCTGTGGTGCAAAATTTAATTCTCCTTTTTTGCATGTTTGAGGCCTACCTCTGCCTGCACAGACAGCAGCCATCTTGTTGCCCTACTGTGGGTCTGATCCGAAAGGTGGGGTGATCCCATGATCCCTCAAAAAAGTATGTGCGCACTTTTTAGAGGTGACTTTCTAAGTCTAAAATTAAAGTGTTTCAGAGAGTTCAGCTTGTGCTTGAAAACAGGTACATGAGTGATGCGTGTGAGTGTTCCCAAGCCACACCTCATTCCTGTAGCTCAGTTCTTTCTTCTGATTTGCTAGGCAGTCATAGTAATTACCAAGGAACACTCCAGCTTTTTACATGTACTGACTGATAGATAAACCAACTCAGATGAGAACTTTTTCTTTTCAACTGTTTTAAATCATTACACTGAGCTTTGACTACCAAGTCAAACACACAAACTGTGCATTCTTGTTCCTGAAAATAGAATAAAGACAAACATCTGGTGCCAGGCAAATTCAATCTCATTTCAGTATCAAAGGATTTGCGATAATAGCTCTGAGGATTAGTCCACAGCATCCAGATAAACCAGTGAAATTACAACATCTGATACACAGCCCACAGGCAGTTACATCCATGAAGACAATGATGGATACCTCAGAGATTTCTTCATTTGTTGAAGTGAGTAGGGTCCAGCAGTGCAGCACCTTCAGTCTTTTACATTTGGTTTGGGAAATAGTAACTTGAGCATTTTCAACAGCTTTATCTGAGCCTTCCCTAATAAGTAGCAGAAAACAGCAGATTTAATGCTGGGCCATGTCTGGCTTTTCAAACACAGTCTTATGGGAAACACAGCCCTTTCAGAAATTGAAGGCTGATTCCACTTCTGCACCAAGGAGCCATCCATCCTTCATTGCAAATCCTAGCCAGAGTACTTTAATCTACATGGGACACTTACCTCTGAAAAGCAGCAGAAAGCACAAGACGGGCAGAAAGCTGGAATATACTGGTTATCTAGTATAAGTTGATGTTGATGGGCAGGTCTGCACTATGCTGAATAGTTCTGGTTGCATGCCTGGAATAGGCTCACAGCAGAAACTGGGCTTACGATAGAAATGCGCCTAATTATAGGCTGTGCATGTGCCATGCAAGGCAAGCGACTCTGCATTTGAGATCAGTGTCACTTCAAATTCTCCACGAAGCAGCTCTGTTAGATTATACTGTCAACCTTCACATTACATATATCTGTCTATTAATTAGCTAGCAAACAGTAACTCAAAAAAACACATCAGTGACAAAACAACAGCAGCACTGTACCAGCCACTTATTTTGTGTCTTCTAAACAAAATCCCCTAATTTCTCATATTGTGTCATTATTTCCAGGCATTTGAGAAACCCCTGAACAATTCTTGGTGGCAAGTGTCTGTGTTTGCCCTGAGTGAGTCACTCCCAATGCAGCGTACCTGCCCTTTTCCTTCTCCACTGAGACCAACCCACAGCTGCCATCACACTGAGCTGACGTGAAAGGAAGAGGCATCTTAAGTGGCACCTTGCTTAAGAGGCAGCTCTCTGTCGATGACTTATTCTGGGGTGTTCCCATCTCTTCTTAGGAAGTCCCACGTTGCACTGAAGTGCTAATGGCCTGAGGAAGGACACCTGCAAAGCCCAATGGCTCACAAGCCCAGCAAAGGGGCGGAGTGCCCGGCCTTTTTCTCCCTTCTCCTGAGTCCATGTTTGTCAAGTTGGCTTTCTCATGATAGCTGTGTAATCAGAAGGACAGGGATACACATCTTGCAGCTCCACAGGAGCCACCCACCTGCTGGGTTACAGTCACACTTACCCAGTGAGCCCAGCAGTGCCTCCACACCGAGCTGAACATCTCATGAACTCAAAGGGAAAGAATGCAAGCACCACTGGTCACATGCCAAGCACCACTGTATTTTATTGGTCTGATTTCCAAGGAAGTTAGGAAACAGTCTGAAGAAGAAATGCAGAGCATAATCTCCATAATTTAGGAAGGACGATCAATAATCTTCACTTTTGATTTTGACAGAAGGCTGACCAAAATTTCTGACCACATTTTGAAGGACGCTATTGAAAATGTATAAATCATAATATGTCGGAATTATCATATTCATATCACTGAACACAATTCAGAGGCTTCTTCTAAGAACACCAATTTCTGTTCTGTGATTCCAGCCTCTTGGCTATTATTAGAACTTGTAATAATCATCACTCTTGCCTGAGGAGTTAAGTCCCACGGAATACGGAATGTGTCTGAATAATTTATTGCAAGGAAATACAAGCTTCAAATATGTAGAGGACTTTCTACATATAGCACTCTGGAAATACTGTATTCAGTACATTTCTCATCCGTAGAAAGTAAATATGTATATGCAATTAGTCCAAAGATTTATTTTTGCAGCAATGAGAGAATTTTAGAGTCTGCACTGATATGAAATGGTATTTTTCCTGCATACACTGAACACTGAGCAATGATCTCCTTACAGAACGTATGATTTTCCTATCTAATGCAGTATTTTCAAGTGTTTATGCTCTTTTCACTTGGGTGGTACTTCGGTTTGTATGACACAAAGATGTTCCTTCTTTGAATTTTTTTCCATGTTAGGAGAGGGATATTTTTCCTGCAAAACCACCAGTGTGTGCCACTTAAACATGACTCTTCCTGCTTTAAGATTTTCCACAAAGTATTCACATTAAGAAGAATTTGTCTTCATTGATGGGAAGACTGGTGGTGACGCTCCACTTAACAGAAGGGAAATATTATTCTCTGCTGAGATGAAAGATTCCTTATGCCTCTTCCATCAATCGGGAGCACTGTGACATTTCCCATCACTACAGAACAAAGATGTTTGGGAAATGCACAGAATATACTAATGAGAATGTTCATACATCAGAGGAAATATTTTTTTCCCCTGTAAAATGTCAGAATTATTCTTGATCTAATATAGCTGGGCCACAGGAGAGAAAAAGTGTAATTGCTTGTAAATAATAAGTCAGAAGGACCAAGCATGACATTTTTAAAGTTCAAATCCTTTCATCCCCAGTTATCATACATTGGATTAAAGCTATTTACAAACAGTATTTGTCAAATCACTGTGTACAGAAGTGGCTTATTTTGTACTAGATGCAATGACAAGTAAAACATAGCTCACTGAGGTTTGCTTTCAATTTCCTCTTCTAACTTCTGTGCCATTCTAAACAAATGACGTGGTGGTGAGGTGAAGAGGACAGAGAAAAGCACCAGAGATCGCCTGAAGGTCAATATACAGCAGGTCTCTTCACATTAGATTTGCCAGAGTTGCGCTGGGTTTATATCCAACAAAACAAAGTTCTGCATAACAGAAGGGCAAAGTGTGAAACAGTTAAGGGATTCAGATACCAGGAAACTGCTTTTCAAGGTTCCACAAACCCTGCTCATTACAACATCAGATAATTGACTACTAGACAGATAAAACCCCTGGTTTTCAAAGCAGACATCAAGGAGCACGGCTTGGGCTCTGAAGCAGAAGGCACAACTCTCAAAACCGATCCTCAGTTTACATACATACAAAACACTTCTCTCTTTCCATGTATTTTATGGCGGGTTGTAAGAAACAGATACTGTCTCTCCTCATTTCCATTACAAAGCACTGCCGGGAAAGTAATAACAGTTTGTTCCAGCTGAAGTGAGTAAAACCAGTTCTTCAAAAGAACCGAAAAAAAAAAAAAAAAGACAAAAAGAGAGAAATAAAAGAAAAAAGACCGTCTACCTTCTGATTCACACACATTGGGAAAGCACTTCTCTTTTCCCACTATATGGCGCTCTGAGATGATCGCCCCCTTTTCACAACCAAAGCCTTCACAGAGCTGCCTTCTCCCCTCTAGGGCTGCACTCAAACAATTCAAGGATTGCCTCAGCCAGAAGCACTTTCACACAGTTTGAGCCAAAACCGCCCCAAGGAAGACCTAAATCATTCTGGATGAGAGTCGTGACACTGCTTTCAATGGGGCCAACTTTTTCCTTCCCAACTGGCAATAAAGCAGTCAATCCAGGAGAATTTCTGTTTCCCGGAGGACTTCCTGGAAGCATCACGCTGCTGTGTGGCTGGTTGGACACGTGCTGGGGGTCATAAAACACCCGCCCTCAGTATGTTTAGTTTTGCATTACACTGACTTCCTTGGTTTTCTTTTCATTCCCCCATTTATTTATTTATTTAATATGTTGCGTTATTTTTTTTCCCCACTTATTTTCTCCAGAACCGATATATCAGATGAAGTCCCAGCTTTTAGACCATCAAAAAGTATCAATCATGGTTAGAGCAGTAAGGAACTCAAAAAACCTTCTGAGAAGGATATTATCAAATCCTCAGGAACTAGCACCAGGGAGTAAGAAAAAAGAATACTTTGACCTATTCAGGATGGAATGGCAATCCATCTTTCTTGAGTTCCCTCAAGTTGATGTTTCAAAATTTTGGCCATTTGAGATTGCTGATCATAAACAAAGTTTGCATAGAAATGTCCATATTAGGTGAGAAATTTGTAATTAGAAAAAAAAATGTGTCAACGTCTACAAATACATAAGGAAGCAAGTGCATGGGAAGTCATCACCTAAAGTGGATCAGTTGTAAAAGTGGCAAGTGGCAATGAAAAAAAGATGTTCAGATCAACTGGATGAAATTGCTTCACAGGAATGTGTTTTGTAAAGGCATATGGAGTCTTCATTCCACTTCATGCCTTTCTGAAATTCCAAGACACCTTTTCCCAGGAGTATGACACATATTTCCCGATGCCAATTCCCTCTTTATCTGTGCTTTCAGATAGTCTATACATCACTGTGAAAAGCTGAAAGGACTGCTGCTCTCTTACCACTCTTCTGCTATCCCCTCCCCACCCACACTGTTCATAAAGCATGGCCTGTGTCCTCTCGCCCAAATGTGGTTTGAACAAAGGAGAATAAGGAAGTAGTAGGGTATTTTTTGTGTTTACTTTCCCTCATTGAGATGTGGGTTCCTGAGAACACTGTTGGGCTTGTTTTGGGAGTCATCCACTATTAAGACTTGATCAAGCCTGTTGTATCCTGAAGCAATTGAGCAAAATAGAGTTATGGCTGCTGTAACCTAATCACAAGCAAAAACATGTAGGTGAGGTGCAATTATCAAGGGTACCGCCATCTGATGATGTTTGCTTCAAGCAGAAAATTAAAAGGCTCAAACCAGAAGCAAATGAGTGGAAAATTTTTCTTTCTTTTTGAATTACTGACTACTGACTTGTTTTTTGAGTTGCATATATGTCTCATCTCTGCCAGGGAATCTATCCTGAACATTTTTCTTCACGGAATGTTGGGCGTTGAATTTCTGTATTCTCCTTCAACACTGGAAGTACTTCAGATCCAACTGATAAAACATCTGGAAAGGATGAGCACAAGGGCTGGTTCATCAGGTATATGCCAAAGTTTGTCTGAAAAAAGAATTGACTGAGATGTGACTAAAGCAATCACATATACAGGATATCACAAACCAGGTATGTTTAGAAAAACAGTATCGCTTTCATAATAAGGATGTATGTGCGACCTTAATATAATTAAGATTATTTTAACTAATTAACAATAGTAGACTGGTAAACAAGAGCTAATCCCATGCTACTCAAAAATAACACCTTCAGTAAGTGGATAAATAACACAGTATTTCTTCATGGGTTCTACAGTATCATATATGTAATTTACACTCAATTGATGACTTTTCTGGCTTCCTGTCAAATATAGTTAATCCATTTTCACAAATAAAGACTGTGTAGCACCAAGAAGACATGTATGTTCAAGCAGTGAGGAAAACTCTTGCATTTCCTACCATGAATTATTCACTTTTTAACAGAACTTTGTTTATCCTTGGTGAATTTCCCTTCACTTGTTTGTATCAACATTTTAGTGCATTTTGGAGAAAATATTCAGAAAGTTTGTTTTATTAGGATTGCCACTTCTTATCTGTGATGCCTTCTTACATGAATATTAGAAAAACTTAAGTAAGTGTCCTCATATTTCTGAATAATAAAGAGGAAAGAATCACCAATAGCTACTTCCCCTACTGACCATAAGCCCTTGCAGCCACTGAAAACCTGATCTGAGCTTCTGCACTCTTATTTATGGTCTTAATTTTAAGCACATTAGATGTTACAGTTAGAGCTGTGAACAGCTGGTTCTGACATAGAAATGTCAAAGTAAGATGTTTGGTGTGTTTCTGTGGTCTTGCTCTCTAACTGTGGAGAATAAAGAAATGTGCAGCAAGACACAGTCTTACAACCTCAGGATAACACTTTAGAACAATTAGAAACAATAAGAAAATAATTAATATGTAAAGTAAGAAGTAAATGAATGCTGAAGATCACGTTAAATTCAAAACCTAATTGTTGACTTCAGAATGTCTTTGTTCTTCATACTGAAGAACTTTGAAAGCCAGCATTAATTTTCTTGCTAGTTCTTTACAGGTTTGAATAAAAAGTATTTGGCTTTAGTAGGCTACAGTTGAAGTGTTCGATTATCATCACATGTATAAATGAAATAAAAAAGCAAACATGATTTTTAAATCTTATCATCATTAAATCTCTTATCATTATCATCATTAAATCTCTTATCATTATCATCATTAAATCTCTTATCATTCTTCTCCATTACCTGATTACACTTATTGCCATTGTTTAGATCAATGATCCCGAAACTGAGGGAATTACATTTACAGAAGGTTAAGAAAAATGTACTAGTAAAAGGAATTGCAAGAAATTGAAGATAACTAAGTGCATTAGCTGAATCTAAGGGTGTGTATTTGAAAGATGTAAAATGAAGGCAGTATGTTTTCTCCGATTCTTGCACTATGTAATTAAATAAAGTTACTGAAATGAAGTAACATGAATCAGCTTTTAGTCTTTGATGAATTACTGAGATTTAAGGCTGAAGCGTACTCTCATGTAACAGTGATGCTACAAAGCAGAGAGATCCTTTGGATCTATCCAAACATTGCTTCAACATGGCTCAATCTTCATTTGCAATCCTGAACATTAAGATAGCACCCAGACAGATATTTTCTGGCTTTTTTCTGCTACTCCTTCATCTCATGGGTACTCCGCATATACGTGGTGTGAGTTGAACCTGATCAGTCCTATGCTAGTAATGATGCTTTCTGGATACATCCCAATCCAACAGCAAAGTGACAGTGTTGGAACAACCACAGTGGTGAAATGTTAAGTCAGTAACACTTTCATCTAAAATCCTGAAGTACATATTATCCTGTTCTTTTTTTCCTCCTCTTTGTTGACGAGCTGTGGTTTCTCTATAGGCATAAATGCTGTCTTTTTCTTCCCTGCAGTAAATATACCAGATTTAATTTCCTAATGTAAAGATGACAGTTGCCATAATTTAATTGCTGTAAAAAATCAGGTAATCGAAAAGCAAATATTGTGAAATGAATATTAGTCTGTTCTACACTACATTTCAAACAGGACAGATTTTTAACATTGGTGTTAATCAACTAACTTCACACAGGAGAATTTTCAACATATATTTATGGCGCTGATATTTTGACTTATCTTAAAACAAGACTAAAATACATCTTGGCAGACTGTTCACTATGGTTAATTTAATTTGCCTTATTTCTGTTGCTCTGAATCATTTAACCAGATTTTTTTTCTTTTTCTTGAAGCAATTTAAACCCTCCATAATTATTCGAGAAAACACAGGTCAGTATATTTTATCTACAGCAGTTCCTAAATACTATTTTAATGCCAGTCATCAGAATTTCTCTCCTCTGACTGGGCACATAAATCTTAGGACTTCTAAGCCTGGATGATACCTGAGGAGTTTTCAAGTTGATGTTATACTGATGGTATACTTATTTCATTATTATGCCTGTTTAGATGAGGGTTTTCCTGTAATATCAAATGCATTGCTGATATGTTTATTTTCTGAGTGACCAAAATTTAGCTTGTGATTACCAGAAATGGATTTTATATCTTTTAGGTAAATTTCCTTGCTTTTCTAGCAATTACAAATATTGACTCTGTAAAAAACTGAACAAACCCAAACAACCTCAAAGCCAACAAATAACCACAATAACTATACATCCTGCCATTCAGGCTCTGTTTCAAGAGAGACAAAATGTAGAAAAACTCCCCTTTCTCCAATTTCAATGATGAAAAGAGACTTTCGGACACAGAGATTACAGCTTGCAGAGTCATTATGATGAACGGCATAATTTCTCTGTGCTGTTGCTATCCTCTCTTGACTTCAAGGGCATCTATTTTGCACACAACTTCCCCAGAGCAGATGGTCAGAATGTGAGCTGTGCCACTCTGTCCACACAGGTGGCAGTAGGAGCTTTTCCTGCTGCTCTTAAACTTCAGGAGAAGCTGTCCCATCAGTAAATCTGCAACACTTCACTGCTGGAATAAACAGATAATGCATACTTACTCTTGCCAACAGTGAATCATATGATAGTCATCACACTCACTGAAAGGAGGAGTTATGAAATGCTGTCATTCTTGCATGTTGTTTCGAATACATTTACTGGAGCAACAAGAAAAATACTCACTTCTTGAATATTTACTGATTGATTAATTTCCTGGGTAGAGTATCTCCTTTTGTAGGATGAAATGTGAGGTGCTACACCTGCCACAGGCTGCAATGTGATGCCCTTAAGATACAGCTCCTAAGCAATTGGTTAATTCAGCATCTGCTGAGGAAAGTGCCCTGCTAGAGGGTGTAACAAGCACGTAAGTGATACTGCATGCTAACACTTAACTTCGGATGGATGGGCTCTGGATTTTGCCCCTGGACGTAGCTCTCATCTGCTTTTCAGAGCAACAGAAATAAGGCAAACACACCTGTTCACTTCTGCTTGTTTCATTCACATAACATATCTTCCACCCCACGTAAAGGTGTGGAAGATGCAGTTATTAAACCTGAGTGATTTGCTTATTTTTATTTTCATTTTTTTTAACATAAAGATGCTTTTTTAGCTCTGGATTCACCAAAGCTCATTAGGGAAGTCTTACACAATAGGGGAGTGGAAAATTACTTCTGACATGCTGATTTTTCATATTGGAAAGAAAGTTTTAACTTAGTTGCCTAAAAAAGCACCAAACATCTTGTTTTATTGAAAATATCTGGACAGCAGAAGGTTTTACTAAGAACTGATCTGCTTTTGTTCTCTGCCTTAAATAAATGAATTCCCCAGTTCAGCCACCCCTGAGAAAGGAGAACCATATTATTTCAGAGGTCTACTAATTATGTACATCAGTCAGTGTTTGCAAGCATTCCTGATCTTTGGAGAGAAAGCACGGCACAGTGTAAAGCAAAATGATGCATCACATAGAAGAATTCATTTGCTCTCCTTGCTAAGGTTTCAGTAAGCAGTCCAAAGGTGCTGCATCAAATCCTGCAGGGATGGAAGCTCTCCCAAGCACAGTGAGATACATAAAAGGGGATCAACAGCCCAGAGGAAAAAAACACAAACCTTTCAGTGTAGAAAGGCATACGGAACCATAATGGATTTCTCTTGATGCACACCTATCCATACACTCATGCTGAGGCAGACTGCTAATGCTATTCCCTTTGCTACCTGGACAGCAAGTCTCACTTCATAGCACTGCTGCAAATCTACCCACAAAGCTTCCACTATAGTTAGCATTAAAGTGCATCTGAAAAACACAGAGGATGGGCAAAAATTCAGTGTTCTCTCCCTTCTGCCTGTGTTCCTTTTGCATCAGGTGGTGACGCATGTGAAACAGCATGTGGCTATTTTTACAGTATTTGCTTAATGCAGTTATCTAGTCTTTCAGAGCCTCCTGCCATAACAGAGAGCTCTGCTGCAGAACTCATTTTTTTTTCCTTCCCAGTCAAAAATCTCAGAAGGAATTCTTAATTAATGTTTCTTCAGAACTGATGGCAGCAGAATTTGAGTTTGCTTTGCAGAGGTGATTTCATTTTATTTCAAACAACGCAAAAAAAGGTTTTGTAGAAAGCAGTTGGCTGGGCTTCATCACTGTGCTGTATGCTTATTAGGAAACATGCAAACTGCTTGTGTGGCTAATTACAGCAGCTGGTTCTGACCTTCAGCAATAATCCATCCATGCAAAGCCTCAATAATGCAGCTTGGAGCAGCACGTGCTCAGAGCCTCAGAGGAGTGGAGAAAAATATCATATCAGAAATAAATATTAAACCACCTCTTACTTTATTTATGTCATTATTGAAGTTCATTGGCAGTGCTTTAGTTTGGACTACCTACTTGATGGAGTACGGTGTATTTTCATGGGTTGGTATTCTTGGATAAACAAAATGAAATGATAAATATTCACTGCTGGCTCTCTTATTAAACGTGCAGGATTTGCTATCCATTCACATGTGCAGTGTCCTTAGCATTTTAGAAATCAAGCAACTATAATGGCCTTTCAAAAATATCAGTTACCCGAATGCTAGGAAATTAATTTAATGGCACTTGCTGCATTTGTTTCTTGTAGTTCGATTTGTGTTACCGACAGCTGAGAACAAAGACTGCTAAATTCCTACACTGAATCTGTGTTTAATGAAAAAAAAAAAATATAAAGTGATGTCTGGTAGATGAATCCTCAACAGAAAAGCATTCGCTACAGACATAAGTCAGCAAGGGATTAGCTGTGCAATTTAGCAAAGCCACAGGAACTCAATGCTTTTCCCTCCCCACTATGTCCTGTGCAAGGTTTAGACGAATGTCCTCTGCCAGCTCTGCCTAGCACACTGCAGATGCCACAGTCCTCAGGTGCTGCTGACTGATAAGCAGCTGGTGACCATCACCCCACAGATGACTTGGAGGAGGGATGGGCTCTGATGTCTTCACAGAACCATTCAGTTCAAATTACCTCACTTGGCTGTCAGGCGTACCCAGAAGACTTGGCCCTGTGCAGAGCAGGGCATGTTCACAAGAGTCCTTCTGCCAGCAATGCTGAGAGTAATCTTTGGCTGAAAGCTGGGAAAAATAAAAAGCTGATGGCCTTGCTCTTTGCAGAGTGAATATCTTTGAGCAGCTGAGAGAAGCGGAGCACTGCTCTGCTGTGAATAACAGCACGGTGCTCTCCAGCACCTTGCCATGCCCTGATCCTTTTATTTGACAACAGGTTCTCAAGAGGCTGGGTTGCTTTCTTTGCCTTAATTCTGTATGATTGAGTCCTGCGGTTCCAGGATGAGAAAGTCTTTGCATTGCCAGAGTTAATCAGAACCAAAGAGAAATTCATCTTTGCTATGGGAAACATGCAGAAGATGCTGTGCCTCTCCTGAGAATCCGTGTCTCTGAGATGTCATTGCCACTTGAGGAGGTCACCAAACACAGATTACTAGCCTTCTACAGGGGCTTTCAGTTATAATCTAGCAAAACCCATGTAGGAGAGAAAGCCCTCCACGCCCCATGTGGCAGCTGAGTAGCATCTATTCAGATGTTCCAGCTGTGGTTTCATTCTCAGGCTACCCACTATGATCAAGTTCTCATCTCACATGCAACATACACCTTCTCAGAGGGCAGTGAGGTGCTGTCACATCTGCCCAGAGAAGCTGTGGGTGTCCCATCCCTGAAGGCACTCAAGGCCAGGTTGGAAGGGGGCCCTGGGCAGCTGAGCTGGTGGGAGGCAGCCCTGCCCGTGGCAGGGGGCTGGAACTAGACAGTGATAAGGTCCCTCCCAACCCAAGCCATTCTATGTTTCTATGATATGTGTTGCAGCAATCAGGATGTCAGACTGCTGTGCAGCCCCAAGTGGTCTCAGGCCAGCAGGAAGCAGTGCCAGGAGACAGCCCAGCCAGCTCACCCCTCCCCACCTTACTCTGCACCAGGCAGCTGGCTCCTGGATGGAGCTGGCGGGGCTATTCCCCTAGGATAACACTCGCTGAACATGTAGCTCTTTGTTTGCTTAGTGAGTCACTGAGACAAATCGATTTTGTTTTGTTTTGTTTTTACAGAAAAAAAAAAACAACACCATTATTTGTAACTTGTTTGTGCACTGTTTGGGTGAATAATTTGCAACCTGTTCGTTATTTGTCTCTGTGCTGTGTACAATCTCTCGTGTCTGGCCGCTATTGGTGAGGCTATTGGCACCGACTGCCTTCCCTGTTACAAGAGAAGCTTTACAGCCATCAGTGAACTCAGAATAAGGATTTTCAGCTAAAAAATACTTCTGAGATTTGTGAAGCTTTTGGGATGCCAAACTGTCTAGCCATCGTCTGAGCACTCTCAGTTCCAAGGAGTAATGCAACCTGAGGAAACCCAACAACTCCAAACCAATGCCAGTGTTTCAAACCCATTCCTCCATCACTTTCCTGATCACTCACTCTGTTCTTGGACTATATTTACGTTTTCTCTGGGTTTACTAAGCCTTTTTTTCTCAGCAAGAGTAATGTTTAGTCTCAAGAGCTAATTGTATAATCACAAGCATTTTGTGATTTTTCTGCACATTTATCTTCTGGAATGACATCAACACATTGTCTCGTATTTTTCAAGACCAAAACAAACATGTTGTAAAGCAGTACATACTGAATATAAACAAGCACAGTGAAAAATAATGCACATTAATAGTTAGTTTCTGTGTAAAAGATATGTTCACATTTTATGGAAATAAGCTGTGTCATATCTGGGTTGGAAGTGCATCCTCTTTTGACTGAAAATAACAAAGGATAATGATTAGCTTAAGAACTTAACAATGAGTATTCTCTCTGCAGGTATTCCACTGTGCATGCAATGCACTACATCTTTCCGTGCAGCTCTTCTAGAGCAATGTACTGACCTTTTTACCCCTGGCAGCAGACAGAGACTGTAGAAATTCTTTGTTTCGTTCCCCAGACTGTTGATCAATGCAGATTACTTGACATCTGGTACATGGACCCATAACCTGAAATTTCAGTTCAAGAAGGGTCACCGCTATATCAAAACAGTACACCGTGGAACAGTACAAGCTTATGACCACCATAATAGTGTAAAAACATGTCTTGCATGTACTTTTCCTTTGTTCTTTTAGGCTTTAATTATGTAAGGGGTCAGTCTTGTTCACCTCATGTAGGTACATTTTCAAAGAGTCCACTTGCAAAGGTCTCGCTGAATTTTTAGTTCCTTTTTTCTTTCCTTTTCTTTTTAAGGAAAACTTTCATAGAAAGAAACATATTTGTATTTCCTGATGGCTGGACTTCATCTCTGAGCAGGCAGGACTACTTGCCCAAAGAAGAACAGAGTTTAAAATTAAGCAGGGTCCTCAGGAATCAACCAGAGGAGGATTTTTTCATTGCATTTTTTTGAACAAAGGACGCTCCATACAAACAGGTGGAAGAACTTCTTTACAGTAAGGGGATGACAGAGCACTGGAACAGGTTGCCCAGAGAGGTGGTGGATTCTCCTTCTATGGAGATATTCAAGAATCACCTGGATAATTGTCTGAGTGACCTACTGAAGGGAATCTGCTTTAGTACGGGGGTTGGACTGGATCTCTTGAGGTGCTTTCCAAACTCTGAAATTCTCTGATTCTGTGATTTTCTTGGTGCTAAACTAATGGGCTTTGGTTTACATTGCTTCTGTGCAGATGAAATAAACAGTATCCCCAACTCTTTTTTACATGCGTGGCACTTGTAGATAATCGGAATGCTAAATGTGAATTTTCACAAGTCTGTAGTCAGAAAGGGTACTGAGATCCACAAATCTTACATCATATATAATACAGAGCATTGTTCCTAAAGTTAATTCTTGTTTGAGATAGGGTTCTTGTTAGGGGGGAGAAAAAATCTGCCACAAATTATTTTTAAATCATGAAAAATGAAGAAGAGTTTTGCTCACTACCGCATCCCGAGCTTCAGCAAAGCTCTGCATGTTAGAAAACAACTGTCCCCTAAAACATCTTAATGGAAGCTTTCTAATTTTGTAAAATTTGTCATAAAATGTGAATAGGGCAAATAATTTAACCTTATACTGCAAATATTTCTATGTGCTGTTCTGAAGTGCTATTTTATTTTTTGAAATACACCTAGAACTGTCTGTATAACTCTTCAGCGTAGTCATTAAAACCGTACATTTCGCTCTTCTTTTCCAGAAGATGATTTATAACAGCTTTAATATTTTATTAAAAGAAAAAAACTACATAAGGAAAGGAAATATTTTACCCCACTTTGCTTTGTTCAACACTAGATTCTACTGTGTTTCTAGCATGAAGCGCTATTAACATAATTTCTACTGTTACTACATCTGTATCTGGATAAGGATCCATTAAAAAAAAAAGGAAAAGACAATGCAAGTTGCAACAGCCTTTCTATTTCTGCATTCCTCAAGTATTTCAATGCTAGGAAAAGGAATATAATTTTATTCTGTACTTCTCAGCATCTTCCACAATAGGATCTCGAGCTGAGTTCCCAACTACAACTCTGTAGTTGGGAGCTTCTGGACTCCAAGAAGCTACACAGGAAGAACTTTGTCTTTTGTGGTCCTTATTTCCCACCTGAAGAAATTTTCCCTTAGTTTTCTTCAGCTCACATTACAGCTTACTGATCAAAGTACACATAAGAAAGGAGAAGTCATATTTTCCACCCTTACTGAAAAAACAGCTTTTCCATTTCTTAAGTTATGCTGACTAGAAACTAATAGGAGTGGTTTCTATCACAGCTTCTAGATCTGACCTTACCACTTCTACTCACATCCTTCATTATAATCCCTTAGCAAACAATGAATTGCTCTTTCACATCCTAGGCAGTATGTTTACAAATTTATACTTCCTTTCTTAGAACCAGATGAATTCAATACAAAATGAAATAAATATATTCATCTTTTCCTTAGGTTTCATGTGTGAGGAGTTCTTGGAGTTTTTCTAAAAAGAATTTCCTTGCCAACAAAGTCTGATTTGTTAGCATTTTCCTTACACTACAAAGCACGTTACGCTGTGAGGCATGATATGGAGCATAATGTAAGAAAGAACCTTACCTAAGGCTAGACTTAGAAGACTTTCCTGAATGGAGATTAAGATGCATACACCAGAGGGCAACAGACAGTGATCATGCACTGGCATTCATGTCCAGGCTTCTGGCAATCAGTACAACCATGCAATCTGAGACTGCATTTAGATTATCATACGTAAGAGCAACTAGTATTCTCTTGTAACATGCTTGGTCAATATTTGCACTGATTTTTTTTGCAGTTCAAAATGTTATGAACTGTGAAATTTGAAAACAAAAAAGGGTGGAGAAATATACCAAAAACCTCTCCATCACCTTGTAACATATCTGCCACAGGTCACAGCATGTCTTTTTAGCATTTCACGAATTTCACCTGTATACATTGTGTTGCCCCTGTGCAAGTCAAAGCTTTGCAAAAATTGCTCACTCTCCAGGGCCCAAAATGCTTAGTGATAGAATAGGACTTTAGACAACGGAGATAAGTTCGCACCTGGAATTGCAGAGCACCTATTGAGATCTCAGCCCACTCTTCTTCTTCAAAGGACTCTGGTGCACTGATGACAATGTTGGCACGGAAACGTCGGATTAATTCCTCTACTTCCAATGGCTCTTTCAATCTATATCATAGAGTATACAATGGAAGAGAAAAAGTAAGCTTAATTATTAAACTATCTGCAATAGTTCTGTGCTAGTAAGAAGCTAGTAGCTAACAGAATTCATCAAATGTTTTTTCCAGAATAACTTGGATCAAGTTTTATTACAAAGGCAATAAAAAGTAGTTGAAAAAGGGACAAAACCAGCAGATGCTGAAGGTGAACAAGGCCAATAAGAGCATTTTAGGAGAGAAAGTATTCCTCATATTATTATTTGTCTGTAGGCTGC
This sequence comes from Cyrtonyx montezumae, assembly GCF_038088225.1. Lineage (NCBI taxonomy): Eukaryota > Metazoa > Chordata > Aves > Galliformes > Odontophoridae > Cyrtonyx > Cyrtonyx montezumae. Next base: position 61,322,294 of record NW_027072089.1, on the reverse strand, counting down.
AGCAGATTGCACCAAATGACAGATGTTTAGGAAAAAAATTCATCTCTGTTGAGGAGATATCTCCACCTCTTCACAAGCATTAGAACTGCCAGAGTGTAGATTTGTGTCAGAGCTGAGAACATATATGTGGGAGACAGAGCAGCAGACTGCATATAAATATCAGAAAGCTGGCTGCACCTTTTAATTCTTCATTCTCCTTCCAAAGGAGAATTTTACCAGAACCATAAAAAATGACAGGCCTAAAATTTGTGAGGGAGGTTCTCTGAGCACCACTGTTAGTGGGAAAGAGCATTTCATTTTGCATTAGCCATGGTGGACATGAACAACTTTCAGTGTTTCATCAGCTGTGGTCTGACAGCTTTTGGGTATGACATGGTCCGGCAGAGATCAAAACCTGGGGAGGAAGTGGGAAGATATTTCTGTTCTGGAAAAAGGTTTAAAAAAACTAAGTAGAAACAATTTGAAATTCTTGTTTTACTTAACATAAGGAAAAAGATGCAAAATCAATGCACAGGGGAAATACTTCCCACTAAGCAGTCTTGGCAGAATAGATCTGCTACATGAAGAAGAGCTTGATTTTGTTTAAAATAGTCTAGATGATCCTCTTTAGCAGATAAATGTGCACATCAACTGAGCTCTGGTCAAACCACCCTGGCTCCAACAAACTTTCACTGTTCATGAAACTTCTAGGAGCCGTGGGATAGAAAGTGCAGTGGGAAATGGCAGGGCTCCAAGAGTATCCTAGAGATCCTACAAGCAATCCCATGGCTGAGATATGGCTTATCATGATTGCAGTAGGTAAGTGCAAACTATGTTGACACTGAGACTTACGGGGGGAAATACCAGTTAGTCATGCAACAGTTCAGTTCATTTCCCGATTTTACTGTGGACTCTCTTGAGGCCTGACAGAAAGGAGTTTGGGTGCTGTGTACAGAGAGTTTTCAATGCATTTTGTGACAGATGGGTTCCTGCCACCCACGGCTGGTATTAACCAGTGCATCAAGGGCCTTGGTAACCTCAGAGCTGAGTCCACAGCATTCTGAACCAGCTGCTAAAAACTACTTTTAGACAGACTTTCTATTTCCAGCCCTTGATGCTGCTTCTCCAAGACTGCAATACCCACACTCTTACTCTCTCTCTACCTGCTCAGTCTCACCTCCAAAATACTTCTACTCTCCCACAGCCCTAAGAACTGCTTGTAACTGCTTGGCAGCATGTATCTGAGTAAATTCCCGTTATTTCCTCTCTCTAAAAACATGAATCAGTTGGATGGAAGCATCTTCATCCCTTAAATCTCAGCATGGATCTGTTGTGAAAATCAGTGTAATTTGCCAAAGCTAGCTTGAGTACTTAGGACTTTCCACAGCAGTAGGCCATTCAATGCAGAAAGCATTCAATATATTTAACAGAAACTGAAAATGATTATTTGCACCTTCAGGAGAATATTTCTATCAGGAATATTGGAGCAGGAGGCCAGATCATGGGGATTTTCATGGAGGTAACCTCTAAAGGCAACAGCAGAGGTGGATGTCTCCTTACACATGTAATTTTCCAAGAGCATGTTACATTCTAATTTATAATTAAATTTCTGTTACTGTTTTAGATCACCTTTCAAGAGTCAAGTGCAAAGGTGAAGATTAATTTTTACATACTACAGAATATGCAAACAAAGTGAAACTATTACAACTCAACTGCAGATTTAAATAGTTCTATAAACATTAGAAGGTTTCCATTAAACAAAAACAAACTTACATACCAAGATGCTAACTCACATTTACTAAAAGATTAAGTCATTTAATAAAGATCCCTGTGCACAGATTCTTCTGAGTTTATTGCATAGTTCAGTATTTGAAAAGTTTGTGTGCCAGTGGTTGAGTAGAAGTGAAGAATAACGGTGCTCTACCTCAATTATTAGGCATTAGATTAGATGTTATGGAGAAATTCTTTGCTGTAAGGGTGGTGAGACATTAGAACAGTTGCCCTGAGAAGCTGTGGATGGCCCATCCCTGGAAGTGCTGAAGGCCAGGCTGGAAGGGGCTTTGTTGCAGCCTGACAGTAGGTGTCCCTGCACATGGCAGAGAGGTTGGAACTAGATGATTTTTAAGGTGCCTTCCAATCCAAATCATTCTATTATTCTGATACTGACATGATACTGAATCATTTTCCTCAGCACCCTGAGAAAGCACAGTATGGAAAAATAAGGAAGAGTCTTCCAGCCTGTGCTGAAATGCTTTTCAGGCACAGTGGCAGCTCCAGTATCCTCTGAGAAAAAGAGATTACATTAAACTGAGGAGAACACTGGAAGATATTGGGTGCCAAAACAGTGGATCATCTGATATCTCATATTTCAGTGTTCCTTATCTTCCTTCATTGTCACTTGCTGCTCACTCTGGAGCCTTACTCTTTTTTCTGTGCCACTCAAATACCATGTCTGGAAGGTTCCTCACTGGATCCCACATGGAATATGCTCAGCATGAATATACGATACCTACAGGTACTGTTCTCCCAAGGAGACATAACCCAGCCAGTCAAGCCTCAAAAAAGGCATTACTTATCACTGAGAAAAGGTAGGCAAGGTACTTGAGAGACGGACTGATTCAAACTTTTTCCAGGCATTTTTCCCAGAGGGACACTGCTGTGATAAGCTGAAATTGCCCAACTGCCTCCTAAAGAAAGGAAATGCAAGTTGATCTGTAGTGACATTTAACACAGTCTGTGGTCTTAAGCCCCAGAGTCATCCATGTATCCTCCTACTGCTATATACATATATACATAGGAATGAGTCTAAACAAGAATTTCATTGCAGGGGGACATGTTTGGTGAGTGACTACAAAGAGAGAAGATGTCTCCAAGCAGACTCAGAATAGTTTGGTGAGACAAGGAAAGGGGTACGTGAGCTCAGAGAAAAAACACATAGGGTATGGAAGACACAACAATGACGGAGGCATTGAGGAAGAATGTTCTGTGAAATTCCAGCCTGTCCTCAGTTATATTCAATAAACAGTTTCGGTTTATAAAAATGCAATTGGCATTGGGATTCTTAATCCTGAGTCCTAGTCTAGCTAAAATGTTTTGTTTGCTGCCTTTATCTCTCACTTTTGTACAGTAATATAAAATCTAATAAATAAACAAAGTAAGCACAGTCCTGTAAATAGTTCTGAAGTATTTCTGTAGTGAATGTTTGCTCTAAATCTGAAGCTTTTCTATAAGAAGAAGTATTTCAGTAAGAAACAAGACTTTATATTTTCATCTAATAGGTTACTTATGTCAAGGAAAACTCGCTTATCTGTGTTCTTTCCACAAACAGAAGTTGACTGATTCCTAACGGTCTGTCATGGTTTTATGATTTTTGGTACTGGTATTCCACATCATAACATCATGTAGTGCATTTAGAGTTAAAGAGTTAATGCTCCAGCTCCGTGGATCATCAATAGTTCCAGGTATACCTGTCTCAGAAGAGAAGAAGAACTCCATTCCCCAGAGGACTTTGCGATGTTTTGCGTTCTTACGTGTTTACGCTCAGAGGGAAAGATAAAAACTGTCTGCGGTCACGGGACACTCTCTCTTTCCTTTGGGATCGACTCAGCAGTGGGTGCTCGCTGCCGTCCGCCTTCAGCGTTAGCGTAAGGCCTTCGGTTTATCGGACACTCTCTCTTGCTCATTTTATTTGATTTATTAGCTTTAATTCCAATTATATTGTATTATATTGTGTTATTTTGCTTTCTGATATCTTATTTAGTAAATTAGCTTTCCTCCTCAGATCGTTGCCGCTGTTTTGTTCCTAGGCCCATCTCCCTTTTCCCTTTTCCCTTTCCCCCTTCCCCTTTCCTGGGGCGTGGGTCCGTGGGTCCCCCGCACCAATCGTCACGGAACCGGGCCGAACCTGCCCGTAAACCGTTGACACGGTCCACTACACTCAGATCAACTGTCAAGAGGTTTGTTAAAGTTCTCCTGAAGATGACTGGTAGGCAGGTTATATTCGAGTATCTAACTCAAATTTTCAGAAGCATTTCAGGTGTGAGTAATTATAGTAGTTTAGTACCTATATGTATGTTGAACGCTGAAAAGTATGTGCCTCTAAATTTCTGGGTAAACCAATTATACTGATACCTTCTGGCATGATACTGGAATCCAGGACAGATGAAAGACATCTGAAGACAAAAGAATCTTACCTTGGAGCAACGTGTTCTTTCAGCTGCAGAATGCTCGCTGCATTTATCAGGAGGTATTGAGCTTCATTCACAAGAGAGAGTGAGATGCTTGTAGCACTTGTCAGACCTACCAAAAATCAATCCTATATTATACTATGACGGATAATCAGGAAGACTATAATAGCATTTTCATTTTTCCTTTGACCACTTATTCTTTCTCATTAAAACATTTTTCATTGGGCTCCAAACACTAAGGAAAGATTCCAGGAATCCTCTCAAAACTGCAAATTGTAATGATACAATGCATTTAGGAACTGAGATACAGCTGAGATTTTACCAGTTTTAAAATAATTTACAACAGCAATATCTATGGGTTTTCAATGCTCTTTCAATTTGATTGCTTTTATATAAGAAAAAGTATAAAAATAAATTCCTTTTATAGATTTTTCATTACCATTTCTCAAAATGATCATTGAATTTCCAGATAAAATCACTGTAGTGATGATAAAAAAGAAAGATGGGGGTATTCGTACATTTTCACCAGATTAAAGCAAAAGAAGGGCAACAAAAACAGAGTCTGGGTATAAATGTACCCATAGAAGCCTACCAGATCAATATTTCATGACTCTTTCACCTTTTATTGAGGTAAATTTATACTCGGTGTGATGTCAATGACTCCATATTTACTAAGTGAGGTACCACAATTTTTAGTTTAAGATTGACAACAAACCTTTTGTATTTTTGTGTTGCGTGTCATTTTTCCTGTCTGGACTTTGTCTTATCAAGCGACATGGATGACCAAGAAATGCAGAGAACCAGCCAGCAGTTCTTTCTCCACAGTCATATGTTTTCACCCTATCATGAGAATGGAGGGAGTTTACAAAAGATCAGACCCATCTGCAATTAGCATCCTCAGCCTAGAGTCACCTTAATTTCAATTGTCTAAAAATGGGGCATCTAGTTTTTGCTAGTTGCCTGGGTTCCCCTCACAGAAAATAGGAAGAAATATGTACTTTTCATCTATATCAGACCTCAGGATGGGATGACTCTTACTCCAAGGATATTTTTAAATTACATCTTGACTGATATCTAACTTTTACATGGCACAAATAGGTAAGAGGATGTGGTAAGAGGTAATGCAGATTCTCATGACCATCTAGGCAGGATTCTTGCATGAAGGACAGTGAAGTAGCAGTGATCCTGTGCTGACCTTACTATCCTACCCAGACAAAAAAGCTGATCTGAATGGTGACTCTCTTCTCTGTGAAACAAGAAAACAGTTCCACATGGTAAACGATGCTAAGCCCTAGGAGTGAGAGAGGAATTGGCTTGGCTTTATGAAATGTTCCATGTGTTCAATGAAGTTACACAGGTAGAAAGCCAGGAAAAGTGATATCAAAAGATTCTATAAGCCGGCAGGGATCAGATAAGCCTTCAGCTGCTGTTCTGAATTTTGACTGAGATGTAGCTGAGCATTTCTCTCCTCAGCCTGAGACTGGACAGATGCCCACCAGCTGCTTCTAGTCTGTGATGTCCCAAAACTGAAGTGAAAAACTGGTGCCATGAGATGCAGGCACTGTGGCTAAAATCAGAGTCAAAAGGTGAATCTCCACATGATATCCATAACCAGAGGTGAGCAGTTCTTTGTGTCCTCGCTGCTCTCTGTGTTAGGGAGAAGGTAGCTAATGAGAAGACATGAATCTTTCATGATCGCAGGACAGGTGAAACAAATTCTCCAAATAGCTTTTCCCGCCCAAACTAAAGAGGTGCTAAGGGTATTTCAATTTTCTGCTGAGCCAACTGCCTAGCTGCCGGCTGGGACTTAATACTGCATAAATCAGGATGAAAATTTGGCCCTCTTTTTTATTTGCTTTCTCTTTTGAGTCACATTGGCTGAGTTAGAGATGCACACCATTCTGAATATTTCATCAAATGTCACCATGTGTTTTTTGTATTTCAAGACTCCAAGGTTTTCCAATTGCTTTCCCTTATTGCCAGACCATTTTCTGAGCAAGGACCATTGTCTCTTCAAGGTCCTTTTCCAAGTTCTTTTGTTGTAGTTCAAGTCTATTCATTTTCTGCTTGTGTTTAGTTTTGTCAAGTATTACTTTACATCTGTCAGCATTACATTTCGTTTGGCACAAACATCAGACACGTCAGACAATTTATAAAGCGGGGCCTAGCCCTCAGATTTTACTTGCTGTCTGCCTGGAGTTCCCCACTCATCTCACTATTATGTCATTCAGCTTCAGTGCCCTACAGCTGGTCCCTCTGGCTAGGTAATTTATAGAACAAGAAACAAGGACAGATGAAGTCTGCATATTGATCCCAAGGGATATAATACTTATATTCACCCATAACAGCCTCAGTTCACCTTGTTTTTAACTATACCTTTTTCTTCTTCTATCATAAATATCCTTCCCTTGACTTTTTTGATACTGTGTCTGTGTCCCTGCCTATTTCAGCAGAGCTCTAACCCTGAGCACTTAGGGTTTTCTACAGGACCCATAAACTTAACGTTGGTTTCTGTGAATACTTCATCTGCTCACTGTTAGATGTCACACTAAAAAGCCCCCTTCCTCCAATGAGAGCAAAGCACTGTTTTGCTCCTATTTCTCATTTCTAGGCCCTGGAGGCTCCCCTATTGAAACATGGTTGAAACATCAGTGTTGTTGGATCTCTGACCATCTGGGGAGCCTTGTCAATTTTGGCAACTCATTTGGCTTTATTTTCTGCCTTGTTTATTTGCCTATCATAACCCACTCTGTACAGTTTGTTTTGCATCTCCCCTTTCCTCCTTCATTCTTTTCCTCCTTCTCAGAACTCCAAGCTGTCTCCCACAAAAATTTCCTGCTTCATGCATTAAAATATCACAGCCACTGATGCAAAAGACATACTATAATAAATGGTATGACAACAAAATATACAGACAGAGAAAAAGACAACCAAGGCTATTTTACAGCAGCACCTGTAATAGATGGGCTAACCATGGGGAGGCTAGGGATGAGTCAACACTAAGGGAAGTGGGACAGATGGTTAAAACAAGTGACTCTTGGGTGAATTCCACTACCTGAGGAAAATACACTTCTGAGGGAACAATCCTCTTTATCACCACCTGAAGAGCTAGAGGAAAAGAAGATCATTTCCTCCATGGTTCCATAGGGAAAATGGCCAGGACTTCTGCTGGTTTGTTTATGTTTTCCTCATAAAAGCAAATATAGGGTTACAAAAAAACGGCATACACTGGTTAAAAGACTAAAGGAATTACTCTTTCAGTTGGACTTACAATAAGACATGGTGAAAAAAAAAGTAGTAATAAATGAAAATATACTTTAGAAAAGCATTTGGAACACTGCCAGTTACTCAGAAAAACTATTGAGACTGGGATGTACTTGAAAATATGATGGATAAACACTTAATTCTTTGATAGGAAATTAATTTCTTCATGTTATATTTCACTGAAGTGCTATATCTTTTGACTTAGAGTTGATGATATTTCACATACTCACCTGCAATCCTTCCAACTTGTTAAAGGGACAGTGATCAACAGAGATGGTCAAAACAAAATTAAAAAGGATTGTAAATATAAGGAAGCTGTTTACAACTTCAATGGGTTCTAGCAAATTTGAATCAGTCCAGTGTGAAATGGGCAAAGTTGACAGCATCACTACTGTCAAACGAATGAATTTCTAGAATCCTGCCTACTGAGGTCTCTGACATTTGGAAGCAAGTGGTGACATTCTTCCCTTTTCTCATCATTGGAAAATGTAAAACAAAGATCTCTCTTACTCAAGTTAGTGCCATGTCATCAGTCTCTTGTAACCATCCCACTCAATTCTCTTGTAATTAATTTTATTACTTACTGTTTTCTATCAGACATGCTGTTCATGACAATTTACTTACTTCAAACTGTCTTCTCTTGGCCTCTAAATCATTGAACATTTATTGCTTTCCACCTTCCTTCACTTTTTTTTTAAGGACTTTGCCCTTAGTGTCTATCTGATCATGTTCTTAGTTCTACTGAAGTGATTTTTAACTTGGATTCCTCTCTGCTCTCACTCACCTGTGTGAACAGACTTTACTCTCAAAGATCACAGCCTCTTTTCCAATATTTTCTTCCAGTGATATAGATATTGAATCCATGCCTAGACAAGTAGAAGAACATTTATGCAGGATCATACAATAGTGAAATATGCATAAAGAATATAATAGTGAAATATGCATAAAGAACATTTATGCAGAATCATACAATAGTGAATAAAATGCTTTTTTTTTCTTTTTTTTTTCCACCTGTTCAAAATCACAGCTGCCTCCCAAATACTGCTTGACAAAAATCCTCATTTCATTTTTGCTAGAATTATGTTCTCTGCCTGCAGGTGGCTCCAAATGATAATGCAAAGAGCAAAGTCTGCAGATGACCCTGGTACTCAAGCCACATTGAAGAATACACAGCTTCAGCTTTGAGTAACTTCATTTTTTTGTGAATCTCAAGGAATATAACTAACTGGCACAGAATTACTGCCTCAATCATGGCTTCTGCTGAAAGGACAGATTTATCACTGTTGTGCTCTCTCTAGCAAATCAGGAGATGAGGGATGGAGCAGACACAAAGATGGGGACACAGAAGAAAAAAAATAAGCATAGGCTGTACATGAAAAGAAATATGTGTCATTAAACAATAATAACTGGAGTAAAGGTAAAATGTACAGATACCACAAATAGACAGCTAATCACGTGTGTCCATTTCTGTGTTTAAAGAAGGTGGTGAATCCCTGATAATGTCATACATTAGAAGGTTTTTTCCATAGTTTTTGTATCTGGAATAGAATGAGCTAAAGGACTTGAATGGTTGCTGTGATTTAATAGAAGGAAAAAGAAAAAGCCTGTATAGCTTTGCTATCTGTTAATCGAAAGCGATAATCCTAAATGATGAACAAAGAGTGCCTATGTGGCTGCAGCGAATCCAACTCTTTTCTATTATACTGCAACACAAACCAACAAGAAGCCTGATCTCCAGTACTCCAGTTTTATACCAGCACATCTTAAATTCACTCATTACTTCCTGCTTATATATTTGTCCTACAAACAAGCATTAAGCTCTATTAGTCCTGTGATATGGTGACATCAAATAATTTTTTTTACTGTAAGGAGAGGAATGAAATGTAGTTCAGATTTGCTATAGCCCAGCTAACAGCTCCAGTCCATGAAAGTTTTCAATACGGAGAGATTCCTACTCTCTACATAGCTAGCAACAGTGGTATACTTCAGAAGCAAAGACAAAGGAGGAAAAGTTAGGTTCATTTAGGAAAACAAGGGCAAAGTACCGCCTCCTATTTTTTGATGTTAACCCACTATAACAGAGGCAGATGTCAGTGGTATGGCAGTAGAGGTTGAACATTCCCACCAGTATTCCATTAACATTTTGTTCCTGGGTGATAGATGGCAGCAGTGGGGCACTCTGACAAAATGGCATCTGACATGGAACTGTGCTTCAAGCAAAGGTGTGTCACTGAATTCCTCCATATGCAAAAAATGGCATGCACTGACATTCATTGACACTTACTGAATGTTGATGGAGGCCGAACAGTGGATGTGAGCACAGTGAAGCAGTGGGTGCTACCTTTCAGCAGTGGCAACACCAATATGAATGACAAGCCATGTTCTGGATGGTAATGAAGAATCTTACAAGTGTGTCATGCAGGCTCTTGTTCATCACTGGCAAAAATGCAGAGCTAATGGTAGTGAAAAAGAGTGTTTTGTAGCTGAGAATTTGCTATAGCAAACAGTGTTGTGCTCTTTGTATCTGCTGCAGCTTCCATAGAAATAAATAAGAGGCATTACTTCTGGAGCAACCTAATGTACATGCATTTAAATTGCATGCAACAACCTAAAAAAGAAGACATTATCCTCTTACAGACCAGAACAAATGTTCTTGTACTTTGAAACAATTGAACAATAGCATTATTCCTTCTGAAAAGTTTGATTCATAGAATTGTAGAATTATAGATCACAGAATGGCTTGGGTTAGAGGGATCTTAATGATCATCTAGCTCCAAGCCATCTGAAAGGACACTATGTGTCCTCATTGGTTACTATCTTTTGAAATTAAATTCTAAATTCTACTCAAAACATTAAAAATAGAGTCTCAGGGCTTTAAAAAGCCCTGCTTTTATAAACTAACAAGTGAATCACATTTTTATTGAACAATACACATTTTACACTGAGTTTTAGGTCAGTTAAACATTGTTAATTACAATTTTATTCTATCTTGAGGCAAAAAAAAAAAAAAGCAGAATATTGCCAGTTACTAAATTGTAAGAGCTGTCATTCTCCATGGTCATTTGCTTGATAATAAGATCCACAGATGTGCTCACAATATTAATATATAAACAAAATATTCTTGTCTTTATAGCTCCTATTTTCAGTCAGTGAGAAAATTTAGAGGTCTGTTATTTCAATAGACTGAAATATAAACTATTCATGTACATTCTTTCAGCAGTGTATGTGTATAATTTCTATTATTTTTATTGGCAGTAACACATGACCATTTGAAGGCAGAATAAACTCCATAAAGTGTAATTAGTTGTTCAGTTTTGCAAGCATCTTTCCACTCCAGTGTTTTAAAGGTCCTTCACAGCACTTAAAATTTCTCCCTCCGTGTGGAGGAAAACTAAGTCACAACTTGCCAGAGTAATGCTGATAGTTAGCTAACATGTAAAGAGAGAAATTAGTCTTCTATAGGAACGTATTCTCAACCAAGTTCTGTTTTTATGTGTCAGGAACCAGCCCAGCACTGTTTGTGCCCCTACATGTAAGGTGGAGCAGGAAAAGATTACCCTTGATTCTCACTCTAGCAATATGACTTCTGGAAATAAAGGCACCTGCCCTGAGCTGCTGGGAGTTCCATCATTAACTATTTCAGTGGAAGCAATCCTATATCAAGATTTAAAAGGTTATCTTTCTCTTTGGGAGCCGATTTAAAAAGACATCACTTTTCTCAAACTGGCTCTTGCGATAGTGAGGGTTTGTTTTACTCTTCATGTCAAAAAGAACAGGAAATGCCTGCTAACAACCACATGGGCTACAAAAATAACTGTCAAAATTAAAACTCCCTCCTTCTACCACAGTAAGGAACAGCCATGACAACAGCAGCACAAGCAGTGACAGCAGGATATGTCACTAGGTTGGTCGGACAGTGGTCCTGCCTGTCCATCCAGTGCTGGCTGTTAGACAGCTCACACACTGGTTACAGGAAGAACCTGAAGCTGTCTCAGCACAGGAAGGATATAGCAGAAGGTATTGAAAGTGTTACTGTCACACCAAATCACTCTGACAAATGTGTTTTGTTGGACAGAGAGGGTAGGGAATATTAAACCATACTGAAATAAAATAGCTATAGACAATTTTTTTCCACTAATGAAAAGTTCTAGAGGGAAAGGAGTGCATTTGACTGAAAGGGGAGAGAGCCCCCTGTGAGCTGGATTGGAATCCCTAAGAAAAAACAAGATTGTTTTTGGGATCTGAAACACACAGGAAGTATTCAAAAAAATAGCAGAAATACCCTAATGTACATTTGACAAACCTGACAGACAGAAGAAATGAATTTGCCAGACAGCTGAGCAGACAACAAATATAATGTACAAACAGAAAGGAGGCTGTAAGTTACAGAACCACACATATGGAGTTCTAATAATGGGTTAAAAATCTGAATATAAGTTCCCTTGTTTTTTTCTAGCTGTACAAAATGAGAACACATATATTAAAAACAGTTAAGGCATACAGGATGAGTAAATGTTAGACACAAGGGAGATGATAAACACCATTGAGCCACATGCAATAATGACTTCAGCAGAATACAAACCTGTACTACTGTTGAGTGCTAATAGCACTGTTAGGAAAATAAATAATTTGTATCCTCAAGTAGCAAATGGCTTTCCATAAAGCTTTCCATAAGTTTTCTCTTTTTTTTTCCCCTTCAGCAGATAATAAAGAGGGTTTTGATGAATCAAAAGAAGCCCAAACATGCCTGCTAGTGAAAGTATTTAACTGAGCTTAGTACTATCTGGTTCTTATCTTAATTCACATTAATCCCCACTGAAGACTCTATCCCTCTAGTCCCATAGCTGCTGGAAGAAAGAGGAGAGCTAAAAATGGGAAGGGCTTTGGCCAAGATGTTTGATGTTAGACTCCTATTCCTCTGCTTTCACAGCGGTAACAGTTCCTTCAGGCTGGTGAACTCTCTTTCATGATGTGGAGGGACAGATTAGTCAATGGATTTCCACATTTATCAAATCATGTTTCCTTCCTGAAGCATTCACTTTATGACTGCACATACGGATTTGCTATCTGCTCTCTGCCTGTCCCAACAATAAGCTAGTAAAATACCCAAGGCTATTCCAGACTCAGTTCTCCTCACCTGCAGCCTGTAGCAGATGTCTGTTTAGCTGGTACCCATACATAGCAATCAGTATTTCAGTTCATGCACACAGATGTAAGTTCAACATCATTAACATAGGGGGAAAAAGGATATTGTTACCTTACCTTCTGCCTGAATGACCATAATCTTTTGCTTCAGATCAATTAAGGGATATATAAGACACAACTTTGGCTCCTGCTTCTGAGTTATACAAACTCCATTCTGATTTACAACCATCCAGTTACGGTCATACAGCAATCCTTGGTTTCCTACCGGCCATTCTGTAACCTGGAAAAGCATCAGGAGGAGACGGAAAGGTTTAGAAAATACTAGTTTTATTAATAGATCAAGCTGAAAAGATGTGGAAGAGAAACCAATAATGAAATTGCTTGAAAATCAGAAAAACTTTTGCAAGCCCATGTCAGACTTTATAACAGAAAATTTAACTGCAAATCAATGATCAAGTTCTCACTGCAAGAAGCTGACAAAAGGGAATGGAGTTACTATAATTTGTCGCATATTATCACACCCTTTGATTTAACAGAGCTGTGGAAATACAGAAAACAATCACTAAAATGCTCTGAAAACTGTTTTTAATTTTATACTCAGACATGCTTAGGACCTCTCCCCTCAACAATTTTAATTCTCAAAGAATGGGGGGTTTTGTGTCAGTTGCATGGTTTAAGGTAAAAAAAAAAAAAAAAAAAGAAGCAGCAGAAAACAAGGGAAATGTGAAATGTAGAACTCTGAACAAACTTCCACATTTTTTTAAAAACTGGAACCATTTTCTGAGAAAATATCCACTGCTGAAATTTCTGTTTTAGCTACGAGCATAATAGCTTTCCAAATCCTCTTGCAACAAAACGTGATCTTCTCTGCAAGTTGTTCTTCCACTGCTTTTATAATGCTTCTTACTTCCAATAGCCTACACAGGCATATTGTCCTTGCTTTCATGTACATTTTTCTGGTGAAAAGAACATCTGTTACTGATGCTACACAGATGGTAATCTCAGAATGAAAAAAAGAGAGCAATTTTAGGAATGTCTTTGGGCGATATTAATAACTGCTTTCTCCTTCAGAATGCTAAAATATTAATACCATTATTTTAACATAAAGCCGGGCATTTAAACATATTGTTTCTACTGACATATCTTAGTCACAGTTGAATATGGAGAACAGTTAGCTACAGATGAACTCTGTTGAATTCTTGTAGAGAAGCTTAGCACTTTTCACACAAATTAACCGGTTTTACCAGAAAATATTGAGAGACTCAAATGGTTGTATTAATTAAAAGTCACAATTTTGTTTAGCATGTGCTCTATCCAAAACCCTACAGAAGCCGTAAAATCCCATTCTTACAAACTTTTCCAGGTTTTGGAAGAGCTCTCAGCAACAGACTGCCACAGAGAGCATGACTAGAGGGAACTGAGGGCAGGCACTCAAAATGTGCTGAAATGGGAAACTGAGAGCACTGAAGCTGAACTAGCCTCCCACTATCAACCATATGAGCTATCAACTGCATGAAATACGGATCATACATGGAAAAAATTCAAGAAATGTATTTTATCAACATCATTTATAACGCTTTTTGTCAGTTGTTGAAGTGGGCGTGGATAAAAATATCAGTCAAAAATGGAACCTTTAGGTCTGATGGTGATGTGAACCTTTCCCTTGTTTTTTTTTTTTTTTTTTTTTTTTGTTTGTTTTTTAGGAGAAGAATCACAGCTCAAACATTGCGATATCAGCTGAAGTAAAGCTTTTCATCCTTGCTGGAAATTATCCTTCAGAGATGCCTGTATTGTTTGGTTATCCTGTAATTAGATTACAAAATACATTTTGAACAGCTGGTGATCATCTGAGAGCAGCAAGAATTTCCTGCTAACAAATCTCCTTTCCAAAACAGAAGATCACTATCAGTAATGCATCCTGCCATGGATACAACAGATCATTAAGAGATTTGCAAGACGTAATGGAGAGAATAAACTAAAAGAGCAGAAAATCATAGGAAGAGCCCAAGAATGTAATCCCTAGTACCCAATTGTAACATTCTGTTGTTCTGCTTCCACTTTGGGCCAGCTCCAGGCTTCACTCTGAGCTGCAACACATGACTGAAGGTCTTGAGCCCATTTTTCCTGTTCCTCTCTGGTTGCCTGCTATGGTAACAAGAATGATACACAAATATCCTCAGCACTATGTCCCCTGCATCTCACAGATGTCCCAAGCAAACTGTGATGTGCCTTACTTTCTCTGAAAAGTGCAACTTAGTGTATTGCTTGTCTGCTCCAATAATTAAAGTTGCCACAACAAAATAACTGTGTACTCTGCCTCGAACCGAGAGATGGAGATGACCATGGAATAGTCAGAGCTGGTTTGCTGCTAATAGTGATACAGGAGCTGAGCAAGGAATTGCTATTCTCCCTAGCACTTGGGCTTTCAATCTGTGCAGACACTCTTCCACCATCATTTGAAAGAGGCTGAAGGGATTGTTCAATGATTGCAAGCAACTTAATTAAAGCAGTTCAAACAAAGGACATCATTTGAGGCACGATAAGAGTGGTTCAATTTGGCTCCCTTGGATTACGTTCCACATCTCTGCCCAAGATCAGCAGATAAAACACAGGCTGCACAAGAGATGCACATCCTGGAGGACAGGCAGCAGGAGGCAAGGCAGGGCACTCAAACAATGCTAAATACCTACAATCAGGCAACTAAAAGAGTGAAGCAAAGCAGCCAAGAAAGCTTACTGCAAAGTGATATAAAACAGGATAACTTACATCATAATAAGCAATAGTGTATTACACTGATTCCCTGAAGCTATATGACCATCTCCTCTACAGAGACAAATTAGAAGTGAGAGAACAGAGAAGTGTGGACACCATGCTTTTACTGATTACTGCATGCATACAACTTCATTCCCAGCATGGCAGATGAGCTAATCATACAACACACAAATGTACCTGTCATCAACAAAGCTCAATGCACAGAGCACAACCAGTACACTGCATTATCCTACCTTCTTCAGCAATTTTTCTTTTTGGAATATATTCATTCCAAATAGACACTTCTGCTTTGCTCAGAATTTTCTGTAAAGCATTTTGGGCTGCATTTTTTCCATAGTTCACTATAATGTCATCACGAAAGCTAACACAATTTTCAGGCACATTAAAGGAAGCATTGAACAGCTTTTAAATTATGCAAGTTTAAAAATGCTAGCGGTCTTACATATAATGTATCTACTGATCACTAAGAATTTGCATTGTATTTTAAATTAAAAGCTAATTTGTTTTCCATGTTGAGATGCAATTTTTATCTTCTGAAATCTACTGCAAGAATAATAAAGTTATTAATGTTTAAAGTCCTAACCTTTTTACTGGGCACACTGCACTATGTAATTATGCAAAATTCATCGACATGAGAGATGTTCATGTTTAAAAATGCATGTTTAAAATATGTTTTTATGTCGGAAAAGAAAAAAAATGTGGTCAGGGACAGAGGCTACTCCTCTTTTCTGCTTCTCTTTGTTTAATAAAATAATTGTAGGAAGGTGAATGCACATTTAAGACGTTTAGCTAGAATATTTTGCCCTCTAGTTCCTAGGCCATATGTACGAAGTCCATGGAACACCACTGAATAGAGACAGTCCTGTGGCCAGGAAAAGTTTAGGAAACATGCACATAGTAGGAGCTAACCAGTCTGCAGTAGGCTGAATACCTTAATGCAAGGCTTTATCCTGCCAGATGCCAAAGCACTCTGCACTCTCATCTTCACTGGAGGCCAAGCACGTCCCACACTAAAACATAGACTTGGCTCGTAGTTTAGGTAAAGAGGAGATGATGTGACTCTAAAGAGGAGGTGAAACAGTTGTGAGCTTGCAATCACATCCTTGAATTCGTCCTTCTGTCACCAATTAAGTATTCTATACTGCAACCAACTGGTTGATGGGCACACTTCACCGGCAGATGCAAGAGGTCTTGCACACACAGGTGGAATCTTCCACTACACATTTTATTTTAGGCAAACACATCTGATTGTGTACTTCCCAATAAAGCCCATTTACAAGGCATGTTGAAGGTCTGACTGCAAATTGAACTAAAAATTCTGGGATTCCGACCTCAAGTATCCGAGTACAAGATGAGTGATTTCATTGCAGCCTAATACCTAAACCACTTTTTCACATCAGCTAGTTTCGAGCTACTTAGTAACAGATAAATATAGACATAAAATTTTAACAGGAAATAGTTTTCTAACTTTCCAACAACTGCAACTATTTAAAGCTATTTTAAATTTAAAGCATGAAATTGAATTTCAGTACTTGGCTTCTAACTGAAGACCATGGGAACTACAAGCTACGTGATTATTATCTCAGGAGTTTATGAATTTACTAAGCAAAGGGATAGTACATTATTAAGTGTGAAGTCTGTACGACAAAGAGAGTGTCAAAGTAGTAATCTTCTACTGGAATCAGTCTTTTCATGATAAAGCCTAGAGAACTGAGGATAATCACTACTTTAGAAGGCAAAATGATTTTCAGGACTTGGTTCCATTTAATTGTGGTAAGATTTATCTAGCATGCTTTGCTTCAAATTCCAGTGCGTGTGGTATTGGTTATTTTCCCCTTTCAAGGTGACACAGGCTGAAGTTGCAGTAATGGTGTACATAACCTTGTGGAGGATGATGCACTCTGCATTTGGTGGTATGGGTTCTAGCAGCATTGGCTTTCTACTTCACTCTTTGTCACTGGGAAGAAACTAAGTCACCCCCTGGGTGAGAATGGGATTAACTGCCTTTGAGTTTTAATACTCCTTACAAACGGTGGGCTGTGAGCTGCCATATTTACCTCTTTTACAGGCAGAAAATCAGGCTGTCAGATCTTTCAGTCTGCTTATAAATATATGACAGATCTAGAAGTGCCACTCAAGACTTGGGAACAAAAATATGAAGAATACCTGGTAGACAGGAAGATGATCACACAAGCAAACACATTTTCCTTTCTGGCTTACTTCAGTACTGAAAAATATTGACCATTATGCAATGGTCCAATATACTTCTGACTTCACTTCCTGGCCTGTTCTCCTCGTGCACTGAAATCCGTTTTTAATCAAATCTGCTAATTCAACTTCTATTGTTATTTTTTATGGACTAAACGGAAATGAACAGAACACGTTCTTTGAGAAGAGGATGAGGAGAGCTGCACGCCATTTATAGTGAAGTTCCAATCCCTTTCCATATCGTATACTAAAGCTAGCAAACATTTCATTGGGTATTACCCTTTGGCAGTACAGGCTCTGACAGTGCTTAGCTATTGGGCTCTAACACAGCTGATGCTTCATTACCAACACATATCAAGTCACAATACACCAGACTTCAAAAATATTCCTAGGCACGAAAACATAAACCTCATACAGTTCCAAATGCAATATTTGCATTTTTAAACTATTTAAATTGCCTAGTGTTAGTTGCTGCCTATACAGTCCAAGTAGCTGTTGATACCTCCTGTCGTCAATGGAAAGAGACAGAAATATCTAGGGACAATTCATTTTTCCTACTGCAGATGCCTATTTTATGATAAGATGACTTAGCAGGTATCCATCTCTCCCTGCTTACAGAATAATAGCTAACTTTAGAGGGATAAGGTTGAGTAAGATGAACTCTGCTTTCACGCTTGGCCCATTAACGCATACCTGGCACAAGAATTATGCATGGGGATTTTCCTCCTCCATTAAAACTGCAATTCTGTCTGTCAGGGAGTACCAGCTTTTTATGAATTTATTACCTAGAGAAGTTTCCCTTCACAGAGCTTGAAGAGAGGAAAACCGGCTCAGTTTGGGAAAACATGAGCTGCCTTTCACACTGAGGTATGGTTTACCTGCTCCTGGGCACAATCGCTTCAAAGCCTTCCTGGCACTGAGTGTTGTGGTATGTATTCCCTAACACCAGCCTGCATGTTAGAAATAGAACTTAACCCCAAAAGGACCCAAAGACTGCTAAGACGTATTTCAGTAGTTACGTAGCGGGCTTCTGCAATATAGCTCTAATAAGTGCAATGTTTAAACAAAAGTGAAAACGTTCTCACAATTACTTTGATTTTTAAGTGGTTTGATTTAGTAGGAGGTTAATAAAGGGTGGAAAATTATTTGTTCAGGTCTCATTCAATGCTCATTCAATGCCTCTGAATTAAAAACACCATAAGCAAAACAAGTTTAGAAATACAGATGTTTTGTTGATCTTTTTGCTTCAATTTCTCTCACTGTTTTTTGCATTAAGGGAAAAAAAAAAGATCAAAAAAGCCAAGAATCTGTATTTTAAATGCAGGTGATTTGCCACTGGATTTGACTCCAATTTTCATTCAGATGTGAGACAGTGACCTACACCAGCAAGTTTTCCTAGGTGAAGTTATACCATTATTGACATTCATTAAATCAGTTTCCAATATGGTACCAAGCAGAGTCACATTCTAGGTCATGTGTGGGCCACACACCTATTTCATCATGCATTATTAACAAAAAAAAAGTCATAGCTAAGGTGATGATATTATTAACTTGGCAAAAAAGCAATTAAAATCTTCAAAGACTGAACTTTCAAATAGTGCAGCAACACTTAAATGTCATATTTCTGTTGCAAATGTATTTTTAATGATAACATTTCTTTGTAATGTAAATCAACCTCCTCTCAATTATAACATGTTAATCAAGTTATTTCTCAATTGCTGCCTACCCATCAGTGCCTATAAGTCCATCACATGTCATTCAGTGAAAGCATACTAATTATTTGATTATATTTTAGTCAAATTTTGCAAATCCAACCTTTTTTTTTCCCCCAAAACTGCATATCATGTGCTGGTTTCTCTTTGATGGGGGATAGGAGAGCAGAGATGCATTTGCATCTTGTAACTTCAGTCTAATTGAAAATCCTTCAAAGTGCCTTAGCACACAGGAGTCAATCCCAGAGATTAGAGAAATGGAAAAATGGGCCTCCGCATACTGTTTTCTGATATCGAATGCACATGTTGTTCCTGGTTGACATATCTGACAATTCGGGATGAATATGTAAGAATAATTGAAAGTATTTACCTCAAATGCAGAGCAGGATTTGATTGGATACAGGTAAATGTTGGTGACAGTAATGGGCTTGCCACCCCTTTTACACTTTGGCACGGCAGACTCAGAAACAGCTGCCCTTATGCTTTCTGACTCCGACTCCAGTGGCTGCCAACCAACAGTCCTCTCTGTTCCAGATGGATTATTCCTGTGTTCTCTATCTGTGATGTGCGTTCTTGGAGACATGGTATTGGTGCTGTTAGAGTGGTCATCTGGTACAGGTTCTGTTGTCAGCTGTGTAGCAGAGGACTGAAAGAGAATCTCAGTGTCTGTGTTGGAGAACTTTGTGGCTGTGATGAATTTCAAAAAAGTCTGTGCATCTTCAAAAGAAGACA
This sequence comes from Cyrtonyx montezumae, assembly GCF_038088225.1. NCBI lineage: Eukaryota > Metazoa > Chordata > Aves > Galliformes > Odontophoridae > Cyrtonyx > Cyrtonyx montezumae. The sequence continues at coordinate 61,302,295 of NW_027072089.1, read as the reverse complement.
TGTAGCCAAAGGATATCCTTACAGAACCAGTGGGACGTCCATCAATTAGGTCTATATCATCTCCACAGACATGGCCAGCCTAGTTTAAAACAGGAAGAAAAACAGAGCTATTATGACAGTCTGCTCTATTTCCCTCTTACCTTACATAGTCACCCATGAGTCTGTTAATTCTAACTTAAAAAACTGTTTTCAGGAATACAGTTTTGGAGAGTTGGAGAAAAAATCCCAAATGTCTAATTAGCTACTCAAGCAGAGAAAAATATTGTTTGAGATGTTTGTCCTATTCTACCCCAAGGCAAGAGGGATTTCTTAAAAACTTATGTCAAGAAAAAGTTGGCCTGTGCCAGAATAGCCTGTTAGCAAGATCAATCTCCAGTTATATTTCAGTCTTATCTGCATAGTTCACTGAAATTTAAACTGGGATACTGCATTCAGATAGGTGACCAAACAACTAGACTGCTGATTTCTGTAGGAGTTTTGTTGATACTCAGTTGGAACAGTTCCATTTTGTACAATCATATTCACTGAATCGCAGAGGTCAGAAGGGACTTCTAGATATCATCTAATCCCACCCCCTGCTAAAGAAGGTTCACTAGAGAAGGTAGCACAGGAGAGCATCCGGATGGATTTTGAATATCTTCAGGGAAGGAGACTCCACAACCTTTGTGGGCAGGCTGTTCCAGTGCTGTGTCACCCAGAAAGAAAAAAAGTTCATTCTTAGGTTTGTAGGGAATTTGCTGTGTTCCCATTTGTTCCTGTTACCCCATGTCCTGTTGCTGAGGACCACTGAAAAGAGCTTGGCCCCATCCACTTGATTCCCGCCCTTTAGATATTTATAAGCATTGATAAGATCCCCTCTCAGTCTTCTCTTTTCCAGGCTGAATAGTCTCAGATCTCCCAGTCTTTCCTTCTAAGGGAGATCCTCCAGGCCTGTGACCATCTCTGCAGTCCTCAGCTTGATACGTTCAAGAAGTCTCCTGTCTTTCCTGAACTGGGGAGCACAGAACAGGACACAGTACTCCAGATGTGGATTCACCAGTGCAGAGTAGAAGGGATCACCTCCCTCAACCTGCTGCCCCCGCTCTTTTTAATGTGCCCCAGGATACCATTAGCCTTTTAGGCCACAAGGGCATTGCTTGCTCATGGCCAACCTGTTGTCTACCAGGACACTAAGATCCTTCTCTGCAGAGCTCCTCTCCAGCAGGTTATTCACCATTCACATGATACTGACCTAAATGAGGCAACACGCTCCTTCATATTTTTGAATGAAATAAAAACAATGCATACTGCTTGGGTCCATAAAATGGTTCTGTTACACCTTGTTTCAGTGTATTGAACTTAAGTTTTTCTTTAACATGGTAATTGAGTTGAAAGGTCAGAAAAAGCAAATCAAACTTACCTTAATTCTAAAAGTTGCAAAGACTCAAAAGCACAGCATATGATAGAACTACTTTATTATCTATCTATCTATCTATCTATCTATCTATCTATCTATCTATCTATCTATCTATCTATCTATCTATCCATCCATCCATCCATCCATCCATCCATCCATCCATCCATCCATCCATCCATCCATCTATCTTTTCTTCACGTTTCAAGGCTAGATTTTCTTCTCTCTCCTTCAAATCTCCCATCCTTGATGGATTCAGAACCGACAGATTCTTGATGGATTCAGAACCGACAGATAAATTCAGAACCGACAGTCTGGGTCACTGAATTTGTATATTTTCCATGGACAGTGTATCACATAATTTTACTCAGAAACTAACCTGCAAGTTCTTTTGGATGTCCTCATCGCTTATACCCAAATGCATCTGGCAGGCTCCTGTGTTACAGAAGCAGCCTGTGCGAACATGTATGTTGTAGAGGCTGGCCATCTTTTCCACCTTCTCAATTCAACAGGAAATAAGACATAAGAGAAAAACAGAAGACAGATACTTAAAAATAGTGGTAAACAACATACAATGTTTTAAAGGTACAAATTAACTGGGGGTAAATTACATCTCTAAATTATCAACAACTTAATGTAGCTGTCAGCATTCCCATATACACTGAGGATTTTTCAGCCTTTTTATTTTAGCTGAAAGAAAACACTGATGGAAGCAGATAATCACAATGGCACTGAGAGAAAGGCACAGAGCATGCACACAAACACACACACTATCAGTTCAGACCCAGGTCCTTGTAAAACCAGTATACATGCTTACTTTATATCTGTGCACCTACACTAGTCACATGAATTACAGGTCTGCAGCTTAGTGCTGTTTGGGGTCTGGTCTCAACCATTACCTATAACTGCCCCTCCAAGATGAAGAGTGAGGCCTGGAGCACCTCTTCAGTTAGCTGAATGAAACATTTCTCACCAGGAATCTGAAACTGTAAGTCCTCAATATAGAAAATGAAGACATCATTGTGGTTGTGGCACACCAGCGCTTCAAGAATCAGCCCTTCACCAAGCAATAACACCTCATTGGGCAGGCACTCCACAGGGACACTTCCTTCAATTTTCCACACATGACCACCCTGTCTACCAACTCATTGATGAATGCCTTCCTGATGCTATTCTTTTTTTGTGTGTTACACCGTTTCTTTATCATCCTCTTAATATTGAATGGGCATAAATACAGTGATTGATGACAAGCTGGCATGAATGAATGATGTGCAAAGAGAACAGAGGCACTTCTCTTTACATGCCTCAGAAGGAGAGGAGATATATATGCACTGGTAGAGGGACTCTGGCTCTCTAGATGGCCCTGTAGAGAAGAGATGCAGATTGTCAAGGTTTCATTGCAATGCTAAGAAACAAGGGAAGCACACCATGGGGATCTTCTTAGCACAGTTCAGAAACCATGGAAGCACACAGCAGGGATCTGAACACTCTTTATGTTGATTTGAAAAAGCAACAACAGCTGGTGCTAATGATAACTGAGCAGGTATAGATACTGACAGTTATTTCTTTGACAACAAATGATGAATAAGCCTGGTCAGAACTTGGAAAAAGGACAGATAGACAGAAAGGTACATCCAATTGGGACATCCAACCCCTACCACAGACTTCCAGAACAACCTCACACAAGCTGGGGTTAATCTATCTGTGCTTTAGCTCCTCTACTGCAAAATGGGAAACTTGGGGTCATAAGAATAAACATGTTACTGTTTGAGAGGACTCAGATATGCCAGAAACACAGTCATCCTCTCAGGCAGCTAAGGCTGCATTAAGAATGACAGTACCCAAAGGTGTAGGAATGGAAGTGCTTACCATTTGAGGCTAGTCACTTCCCTTGCTGTAAGCCCCCATGCTTTACCTGCCTGAACTTTCAGTGGAAACATTACACCTAGTTTTTCTAGGTGGCTTAAACTGTGCTGGCTTTTATGTTCTTTAAACATAAATTCTCTTTATATTGGATACTGGTGAGCACTTTCCAGATTATCCCAGTTGTATAACACAGCTCATCTTCTGTCTCCTGTTTTCTGACATCATCAGCCTTTTAATATCAGCCTTCTGACAGCTCTGAGTTTGCTTGTGTGAGCTATCAACCCTTAATTTCACTATCTTGCCTGCTTGAAAAACCAAGCCTTTCATTAGAACTTATTTCAGGCTGAAATAATTCAACCTAAGTAGTGTTAGTTCAACTAAAAGCAGTTCAAACAGCACTCAATGTGTGGGACGCAGGGTACTCCACAAAAAAATGTGCTGCATACACTGAAGAAATCTTACGCTATTATGGAGCAAAGTTATCAACGTTCATGCTTAAATGTGCTCTGCCCCATTAGTTCAGTTCAAAGTGGTTCAGCTCTTAAATGGAGAAACAACCAAAATAAGCAGACTTGGAAAGCAGAGGAAAAAAATCAGAACCAAGATGTCTTTTCATGACTAATGCTTTGGAGAATAAACTGTGTTCAAAGCATGTTTCTCAAATCAAAGTTATAGCAAAAGTCATCTGTTAAGAAAGATTGCTGTGGTGTCATTAACTTCGTGCTGTCAGAAAACTTCAGTCTGGGAACAGTGACATTTTCTTGACTTCTTTTTACACTTAGATGAGAAAAGTTTTCATTCTGATATAACATGGTTTGTCATGGTGCTGGTGACTCATGGGTGGATCTATCGTTCTGTTAATGATGACAAGCAAGGCTAAAATCATGACAGATGTTTCACTACTGAAAATGTACAGTGTTTGGATTTATTTGCTCGGTATTCAAAAAGCTCAGAATATATCTTTTTACTACTGCTTTTTTTTAATTATTATTTTTGAATAAATTTTGCTGGGCAGCCCTGATTATCCAAATGTATGCAATGTAATGAAGTTTCCATGACCCAGCTTCAAGGAATTGTTAACAAGATTACTTTTTTTTAAATCTTTTACATTTTGTCAAATAAATTATTACTGTGCTTTAATAAAGGCCTCAGAATTTCATTCTTGCCTTCCCTAGCATTAAGAAGAGAAATATGTGATGTGACCCAATAACCTGCCTTTGATAACACTTTTTAACTATGATATAATTAGTCTGTACAGTAGACAAAGATTATCGATACATAAAAATGTATGAACATTAAGAGGAATGTAGGGAAAGAAGGTTCAGGAGAACAAAGATAAGTTAGTCATAAGCTTACTATTAATTGATATCCATTATCACCAATACAAGGCTTAAAAACACACACATGCCCTGCAGATCTTGGCGATGTGATACACACTTTTTATTGAAAGCAATGAAACCATGTAAAGAATGAGCACATGCAGCACTTCCAATCTATCTGTCCCTTGAACACATGCTTGACTGTCCCTTGGACATATGCTATGCCTTCTTTAGTTCCACGCTAGAAATATTCTATGTAGGAAGTTAATTTAATCTCTCTCCACAGTGTTACCACAGAGCAAAACAAATAGAACATAAAACATCTGTTACAGTTATTTCAATGAAGAAAAGCTAATTTAAATAAAGCACATCTCTAAGATTGCCATAAGGAGCAATAATGGATATGGAACTCAGGTTTATGAAATAAAGCATCTAAAGCATTGCAGCTCTGTCTCTAACAATGGCAGAAAGCTTTTGGGAGCCAGGAACATGTTCATCAATAAGGCACAGAAGCATGGATGGTACTAATGGTATGTACACTGAGTGATGTATTCAGATCATCTGCTTTGGTGGTTCCCTGAGTCCAACAATTGGAACCATAGTGCCTTGGTTATTCAAGGCTTTAAGATGACAGTTAAAGTGCAAAATACATGCAGAATCTTTACAGCATTTTAACTGATTTCAGTCAGTGAGAACATGGTAGTTAAGCCCTCCAGTATCCTGGAGTCTCTTCTGTCCCTCAGAGTCCCTTGGCACCCATTACTTTTTCTGAAGCTGTTTGCTGGGGGCCATGCCCTGTAGGCTGCTTCATGCCCCAGCACTCTCATGTCAGATCACCTTGAGTTTTGAGAAGAAAAAAGTGCTCTTCCTAGTTCCAGGCTGAGGTGTCTGAGTTTTACAAACACATGCAAATAATGTCAATCTAAACCAATTTTTAAAGTACTTATTTTTGTTTCAGAAAGAATTTCTGTTTTAAGCATAATTGCTGTCCTCAGCAAGTCAGCCTACAGTACTGACACACTGACCGAATGTTCACCTTTAGCATTTGCTCTGTTTGGCAAATACTACTACAATTGATATTTCTTTAATTAAAAAGAAAAGGCGGTGGAGCAAGTTTTATTTTTAGCATTTAAATGCACTGTTCTACAACAGCTTCCTGTTGGATTGCTGGTATTTTAGTTCATACTTAGAAGACAGACAGAAATTAGATTTTCATGTGTTCTGACTTCCTATTCTTTTTCACACTGTTGCACCAGTAACTCTTCTGCCTTTGCCAAATGACTGACTTCTGCTATCCATTCCCTTCAGGACTTCTGCAGGGGAGTGCTGCAGGGTGTAAGCCTTTCTCTGGCTTTAGACTCTGCTGAAATAAGTCTGAGGATGATGCTCTTACTGCACATAGATATATACTATGAGATAGAAAAGATTTACAAATAGCATGTAGTTTTGCATTATTTCTAACCAACGAAGTCTAAGATTTTCAGCAAGAATGGTGGATTCTTTAGGAATCTCTGTTGATGTAATTTCTGTAGGTTCAAATTCTGTAGCTGCTTTTCAAGCAAGTTACTTTACTGAGTACCACAAGAATTACTGACATGAATAAAAGACTCTTTTACAATAGGTCATAAAGTGTTCTGAAAAAAAAACCCACAACAAAATCATTTAATTCAAAAGTGGCAGATACTGTCCTTCAGGAACTGGGACCGGGGCCTCTTATTCTACTTTCTGCAATGACCAGATTTCAGAGGAATCTGTCGGATGGATTTGCTCATTAGAAGAATTTCAGTGCACACTACTGATGGGTGCTTAAAAAACAAGATTCATGACACTGTGTTCCACATCCACTGGTAAATTAATTCACTGATTCGTGGTATGGAATTGGACAGAAAGTAAGCTAGCTCTTTCTGTCATCCAGCATTTAACTGTAAAATGTTCCTGATGCAAATGCATAATTAATCTTGTTTAATAGTATTTAATAAGAAGTAGGTCAGAATATAAACATATATACACATATACATATATATTTGCAGTTGTTTTGAAATAACTTAGTAGGAAGAAAAAAGCATTTTAGCTGAGTTACAGTATCATTAAGTGGTTTGACGGCATGGTTTCCTGTTTTTGCTATCTCAAGGAAAGAAATTCCACGCAGGCAGGTTTTCATGGTTTTGATGAAGCTGATCCTCTTCTGCTTATTGTGTTTCTAGTTGTTAACAATGATTTAAACAAATTGGTATGTGTATGTAAATCTTTCTTCAGTCTACATACATTCATCACTCTCTCCTTAGCAGACAGCAGTAGTGTATTAGACTAAGATACTGAAATCTATTGAAATTGCCAAACAGAGCATCCTGATAGTAGAAGTGTGAAGTTTTCAGGAACTTCCTTGATAATTTGAACTGCTTGTTTGCAGCTAGGAAAATTCAGGATAATTTGGATTATGTGGTTTACCATTCTGTGGGAATTCTCTCCTAGAAAATGCCACATACATAACATACATAAAACTGTGTAAAGGAGTAACAAGAATTTCACACTTCTGAGATCCAGAAGCTACCAGAAACTTTCGGAATTAGGTGATTATAAGGAAAAAATGAAACAGCCTTGATTCTTAATGGATGACTTCACATTTTTTCAACTGTTTTTTGTGTCCTGTACTACATGCAGTGAATTAGGGCATGGACTATCAATCAACTTTGGGAGACCAAGATCCAGCTACTGAAACTGAATAAAATGATGACAAGAAGAAACACACTAGTTTTGTCTCATTTGGAACATCAATTCTCATAGGTGTCCCCAGCCAACCATATTTTGTCTTCTTTTCTTTTTAAAACTGTATTCGATAACAACACTCCTTTTGATAAAGTGACATCCAGAAAAGGACAGATTCCAGGAAGAAAAGCAAAGCCTTCTGCAGATTCCTAGTACTGACTTCAACAGAGCTTCCCCATGTTGGTTAATGAGGAAATTGTTTCAATCTCTACATCCAGTTGTGCATCTCTAGCTATCTTGCAGGCCAAAGGCATCAGGGTAGGCTGTTGCTAGTCAGGGAAGTGCCAGCCAGAGGTAAACGTCACAAAAAACTAAGCAATATCTAGTACAAAGAAGGGATAAAGGGGACAGTAGATGACTAACAGATGTGGAAATAGGGCATGGTAAAGAACAAAAACAAAAAACAGGCGCAGTGCATGGTACTGCAAGTTTAGAAACATAGATTTGGCCCCAGCCAAAACTTTCCCCATCTTTTTCTCTTTTTCTTGTATCACTTAAATCTTCTTTTGTCTGTGTTTATTCACTGCAAATGGCAATAATACTGCTTTCCTACCACACAGGGAGGTCATGGGGTTAAAATATGATGATTTCCCTTTGTTGAAATATTACTTTAATTATGGCCATACAGGTTCCTATACAGAATTTCTCTGAAGGGAGCAGAAAGATGCAAGCAAGGTAATAAAGCAGGTGGAGCCAGGCTCTCTTTGTCTTCAAAGGATTCTGACAGTGGGCTGAAACTGGACACTGCATTCATTGAAAAGTAGCTGATCTGCTTTTATTAATATCGAGAAAAGAGGATCCAGCAGAGGCTGTCAGAAGTGCAGTCCTATTCCTGCTGCCATGGGGTTTCTTTTTATATTTCTCTCCTGCATAACAAGGTCTGCAGTTTAGAGGCACAGTTTAGCCCTGTGAGAAAATGTTTAGCCTCCCTCATTTATCTTAGATTCTGTCATCTGAACGACTATGAGCATCTTTCTTTTATCTCCTTTGCAGTTTCCTTAGCAACATGCAAGGACACTCCAGAGAAGTGGTGTCAGGTAAAATCTTCAGTCTAGGCCTTCATGGAGCTTTCTAACCTTGACCAGCTCTGGTGGGTAGTATAACAGTACACAATTTTAAGCATACCATATCACAAGTGCCTTTATCCCCCTGCAGTGAGATATTATAAATAGCAACTCAACTTGTGTCCTGTCATGACTTCCTCAACAAGACAAGCTTCATTATCTGTTAACCAGGCTTGCAGGTATCACACTGAATCTCTCAAGTACATCATCTCCTTACTCTCTGTCGGTAAATCCCTACCTACCTCAATAAAAATGTCTGCTGTACTGCCATCCCCTTGTTGTAAGGGCTGTCTTTGAGTGCCCAGTGCTGTGTTACTGTTATCTCATAGCCAAACATAAGGAAAGAAACAGATTGTAAGGGCATTTCCTGTCAGTTTGAAGTAACTAGTCACCATTTATTGACACAACATCATGGCTTGCTGCACCTCTCCTATCTCCCTGCTTGGGAGGCATCCGCAACACAATTGGAAACTAATTAGAACCAAGGAAATTAGCAGAGGTTCAACAGGAATCTTCCCAGCAATCTTCTCCTTGCAATTCTGTTTGCATTCTATTGCACCCGTCTGTCCACTGTCCCCAGCTTCCTGAAATCAATGCCTAAATCCATAGCTAAAATCAATAGTGAGCAATCACTGCAGTCATTTTTAGATAGCTATTGGGAAGAATGCCAAAAATCCCATTAGGTGTGTTAAGAACACTTTTCTTTCCCTGAGTCATCAAAATTAATATAATGAGAGGATAGGCTAGTGAAAGCATTAATGTAACTAACTCAGGGTCATCTGACCATCCCTGCACAGACTTTCTTAGCTAGAATTAACAATTGCTGGATTTCCATTTTCTCTGACCCCCAAGTAAAAGGGCTGCACTTGTTCAGCTGCAAAACTCATTTACTTTATGTAGAAAAATTAACAGTTGGAAAAGGAAAAAAAAAAAAAAGGTTTAAATTTTGAAGAGCAACAGAAAACTCAGAATTTAAGTATATTAGAAATTATTGCTCCTTGCTTTTCATCAGTAACTTACTTTCTCCTGTAGGGACATGGCATGAATTTTCAGACCAAGTGATCAGGTCAGATGGCTACTACCAGACTCCAGCCAGCAGTCTGGGCAAACTGAGCTACTAACAGCTTCTAGTTCTAAAGAAATGCTGTAGCTCCATTTTTATTTCACTCTTCTAATGCCCGTATTCTCAATGCTCCAATTCAGTATAGATGTACAATGCAGTGGACCTGGTCCACTAGAGGATAGTGTCTAAGATATGTAAAGCAGTATTTCAGGAAATCTACCTTCTTCGGGTATTGCATGGTTCTTTTCATCGAGTAACAATAAGTAATTATATGAATATCTGTCCATGCAGAAATGTGTATATACATACGTATCTGCCCTTTTATGTCTGAGGATACGGACCTATTTTCTCTTAATTCCTGAGTGATTAGAAAATGTTATTGAGATAATTGTATAAGTGGGAAAAATAGCTACAGAATCTGTCAAGATTCAGAAAGACTTCAGCAGAAGCAGAAGGATATCAGCAGCCCATTGCCAGGATCTTGGCTACTGATATGGGTCAAGCTAAGCAGCTTTTCTAGAACATCACTGAAGAAAAACGAAGATGTTGAAATTAAACATTTAGGAATAATATCAAAGAAAGTGTACCTGTGATGAAAAGGTTCAGACAGAATTTACTATGACCGCTATATCTACCTTGAACAACTACTTTTATGTGCAATTCCCACCCTGTCCCATATTAATTCTGTTTGCAGGCCTAAGTGCAAACAGACAGAATAACTTCTATTTGCAAATATTGCTGTCTCCTCCCCAGGTTGTATTTCTGACTGCTTGTTCAAATCTCCTCTGTCTCGTATGGTTGGAATCTTCTGTTTTTCTGCTTTCCTGTCCAAACTCATCCTTTTTTTTTTTTTGTTTGTTTGTTTCTTTACCCAACGCTTGTAAAAATGAAGTCTGGTTGCATTATGGGAAACTTAGATTCATTACCAGGATATATTCTGTAGCAGTGAATATAGCTAAGTTTCAGCCTACAAAGGCTGTGGAAAAGTTCAGATTAAGATGATCCTATATTAGCACATAATGAGATGGGTAACCTCTCATGGTCCCTACAGTGCTAACACTTATTTCTCCCCCTCCACGTCACAAATCATGGGAATAAGTTTGGCTTGACTGCTAAACTGCTTACAGGATAATTCACTGCTTCAGGATGCTTTGGATAAAGAAGGATAAGTGAATTTAAAAAGAAAACAAATACTTGTGTTTCTAGGAGGAGTCCCATTTTTTTTTCCCCCTCTTAAACTAGCATGTAAATACTGGAAAAAGCTACAGGGGTAGAGATGGTGCAATGGTGGGATCCTCTGTGGCTCTTCTTATGTCTAAATGGTGACACATTTTCAAATGGAAAACCCTGGTCTTCACTTCAGAATGACAGAAAACAACAACAGGATAGAAGAAAACAACAGTGGGTCACCAAGTCTACCCCTAACATTAATTTGAGGGAGGTGGAAATAGGAAGAAGGTGGGTGAGAGAGTGAGCAGATGCCAGAGTAAGAACAGCCATCAGACTGCATTATAGATTTGTACTGAAGGGGCACACACTGCAAGTTATCCATTGAGAAGTGTTGATAGGTTTTCCTTGGGAAATGGATGAAGAGAGATAAGTTCAAAGTCTAACTCTCCCCTCACTCTATCTGGGCTGATGGGAGTGAGACAGGACATACTAATGCAAGCTCCTAAACAAAGCTGATCATAATCTAGCTGAGCAGGGTTCTCAATCCTGAGAGCCAAAACTCATCCATATGCAACATTGCTGAAGAGTCTTCCCTGGGAGAACCAAAATGTTTACATAGTCTTTGGCAGCTGATTCCTGTTATAGCAGTTTGTCTATCACAGACAAGTGTGAAATGGCAGGCAAGAAGTCTGGGACTGCTAATGGATTGATGCTCATTCCTCTTCTAACAGGATCTTTAGGAGGCACAGCAGGCAGATACCAAGGAAACTTTTGCAGGTGAGACCACAGCAAACTACATCTGCTTAGCCACAGGCTTCAGGCAAAGCAGGTATTGGGTAAAAGAAAAGCTATGAGAACTAGGATGGTTTGATCACTTTTTAAGCCCATAGCATGTGGTAAAAATAACAAGAAGAGAAACAAAAAAAACTTTCAGCAATACAGGGGGTAAAGGTTTGTTAAAGGAAGTTGTACTTCTCATTATGGGCAGAAAACACAGAACTGGGAAGTGTGACTGGTTAAGAGCTCCCCAGGGCACAAACTCAACAGATGGTTCAGGTGAAATTCCACCTGCCTGCCTCTGTCCTAATCACCTTCCCCTCTTCCAGCTCTCAAACTGACTTTACAGAATGAAATGTGAATGGTTGTTAAAATTACTCTCCAACTACACATATTACAAAGAACATTTAACAAATCTCTCCTTCCTTTGAGAACTATGAGGGAAATTTAAAATATTAGCACAAAAAGCCCCTCATGGCAGAGCTGGTGTTTTTTTCAAATCTGCAAATACAGAGGTACTTACAATTTCACACTTTGACCCTATTTATGTGAAATCCACGTTTTTTGTGTCTATGTCTGTTGTTTCAAACCAACATTCCATCTCCTCTTTGGCACTCAAAACACATCACGGAGATATACACAAGATTCTGAGAAAATGATGGCAACGACGGAAACTGAAGCCGAGTCATTGCTGTCAAGCAGTGTTTCAGAGACTGGAAGGACTTGTGGATATATATAAACTCATATACGCTGAAAATAGCAATATTCAAATAGCAAATATTCACTATTAATAAATGAGCCAATGGTAATTTGCTGCACTAGAAGTCTGCAGTATTAGCTCATCCCTGAATACATATATATATGTGTGACCCCATTTTAGTGACATCATAAAATCTCTTTAATGTCTAGAGCTAATTGCTTCTTTTTTTTCTGTAAGCCCTACAAGGAAATAGGAGATTGGCAGCTTACTGCATTGTCAGCCCTGCTACTTTCATCCTATACCACTGAACTTAGCAGGGGTCCTTTGACTCTAGCCCTACACTTTCCAAAGCATCAGCAAGTCACCTGTCCATTCATTAACAGCAAAAGCTATAATGCTGGAAAATTAGCCATTCTGATCTGGGCAAGTATATATGATGAAGCTGTTTGGTATTAAATGCCATCTTTATATCTGGTATAAAGTCTATCTTTATGCCTTAGGCCTATCATAGTTTAACCCCTGTTCATAACCCAGGCTTTTTGTGCTGCATGCAGCACAAATGAACACACAACATAAAATGACAGACATGCTGTGGTCAAGAACAGGCAGCACATGTAAAAAGAATGCAGATATCTTCCCAGCTCATTTCAAGAATAAAATAATACCAACAGCAGTCTACAAAGACAGCTTTTTATGGAAGGAAATAATTTCTGAGGGAAGTATGGTGGAGCTCAAAGGGAAGTTTGATGCAGATCAAAGAAGGAAATTTAGTGTAGTTTTAGTGCCAAAACACAAGACTTATGAAGATTTCACAGAATCATATTTCAAAACTTTAGTAGTTTTATTCCTAGGTAAAGAAATACTTCCTCATGAAAAAATCAACCCTGAAGAAAAAGATTTTGAAAGAGTATTGGTATTTGAAGCCTGCTAGTCCCTCTTCTTTAATTGTTTTAATTACCATTTAGAGCAAAATAACAAAACCAGTAATTAAGCTATCCATTAAACTAATGATACATATAGCATTCAAAGCTAGTTCTTCCAAATATCATATTTTGAAATAGCCTTCAAAAATTACAAAGAAACAGCTATAAGTAAAACCAAGAACAATTCAACTTCTTTAATTATTTCACTCCCACCTTACCACTTCTTAGTATGTAGGTGTTCTGTATCGTATATATTGGGACAGGAATCTGTCAAAAGTGATGCCATTATTGAGACTGCAATCACAGCATTGTCTCAAGTGTGTGTCTTGTTTCAATAAAATGGTTTTATTTGATCGTGACTGATGCAAAAAAGGTTTTATTCAAGGATGATTCTGAAAGCACAGCTATTTCCTACTGTTGCAGTTGATGCAGTGCATGCAATTCATGAGTGCTTATGTTTAGAGGCACAGTCCTGTTAACTGAGGTGAATTACGCTCGTAACAATGAAAAATGGATTTCAATAATAGCAGTCAGTAAGAATAGTTTTCCTCTAAAATGTTACAAAGATAAAGACATATTTTTTTCCCTGTTTTAATTTTCAGTGGCAGTGCTAAATGTCATGTACTTCATTGCATGCTTTTCACACCCTAAATATCGTGGACTTAGCTCAGAGTTCTGAATATCATGTAAATTATGTAAATCTTCAGGCTTAAATGTAAGCTTGGTATCCTCTGAAGACACATACTTCTAAAGTTTTTCTTGCCCATCTCAAATGTTTAGAATGGAATGACAGAATCATAGAATGACAGAATCATAGGGGTTGGAAAGAAATTCTGGAGATCATCGAATCCAGCCTCTCTGCTAAAGCATGTTTCCTACAGTAAATGACACAGGAAAGCATTGAGGTGGATTTTGAATATCTGCAGAGAAGTAGACTCCACAACTTCTATGGGCAGTGCTTTATCACCCTTGAAGCAAAAAATTTTTTCCTCATGTTTGTCTGGAAATTCCTACATTCTGTTTTGTGCCCATTTTTAATTCTTCTGTCACTCAGCACCACTGGAAAGAGTCTGGCCCCAACCACTTCACTGCTGTCCTATATGTGTTTATAAGCATTGATAAGATCCCCTTTCAGCCTCCTCCACACTGAACAGACTCAGATTTCATTCTTTCCTCGTGAGGGAGATGATCCAGGCCCATAACCATCTTTTTGGCCTTCTGCTTGGCTTTCTCTAGAAGTTCTTTGTCTTTCCTGAATCGAGGAGCACAGAACTGGGCAAAGTACTCCAGATGTGGTCTAACCTGGGCACAGTAAAGGGGGAAGATAACCTCCCTCAATCTGCTTTTTTGATGCACCCCAGGATATCAACTGGCCTTCTTGGTCACAAAAGGGCAGGGAGAAAGAAGGGAAGAGAAGGGAAAGATCGTCAAATCCAATTATCTGACCACTTCACAGCTAACCAGAATTTAAAGCATTCTACTGAAGACATTGTCCAAATGCCTCTTGAATACTTGAACTGTCTAGGAAGCCTGTTCCAGTGTTTGGCCAAAGAAACTTTTCATTGCATCCTGCCATCAGTGACAACGTCAGAGCCCAGCATTACCTTCTGCCTCCCTTCATCATGGTATGACAGAGAACAGTGAAAGTGCCTCTCAGCCTCCTCCAGACTAGACAACCCAAGTATCCTCAGCATCTCCTGACAGCCCTTTTATGAGACTTGCTGACCTCCTCTGGATGCTTTCAAGTACCCTAACATTATTTCTATGTTGTGAAGCCCAGAAATGCACGCAATATTCAAGGTGAGACTACACCAACACTAAATATAGAAGTGAGAATAAATTATTCCAAACCTCAGTATAGCACCTTCTCTAGTATCAGGCAGTTTGTCCTTTTCAGGCTACTAAATGCTAATGTCCATCCACACTAGGCAATGGTCACATAACAATTGCCTGTCAGGAAGACAAATAGAGTTGGTTGGATGCCTGGTTGTAAGTAATTAATTATAGATGGATATCATCCATAAAAGATAGGACACTGTCATTTCTCTTTTCATATACTAGCTGAAGTACATTTGGAGTCATTAGATGGTATCCAGTAGTAGGTATGTCAGATAGAAATGTCATCCAATTTTCCCTTCGTTAAAAATGTTTTCTGAGAGTCTTCTGAAACTGTGTTCTTCTAATTCCATTAGATGACATTTGGACTGACTAGTGAATCCATGGGAATGTGCAGATCACAGACATGAGCAAACTAGAGTACACTATTTCACTTCTAAACAAAATAAATAGATGTATTAGATTTAGCTTTAATTTGAATAAACCTATCTAATTTTAAAGATGTATACAAGCAGCGCTTCAGATATGAAGATGAGATTGCACTGTCAGTTTGATGAAGCTTGCCTTCTATCGTACGAATTTTCTTTGTCATCATAAGGAGAGAGTAGACATTTTTTTCCCCAAAAACTGCTACAGGATGTCTGTGAAAAAACTTAATTCCATAGGGAAGGCAATTACATATATCACACATAGTATAGCTTTGTAAATAATAGTGCTGCTTGTTAACTTCTGAAAGTCATTCAATTGCACCTTATTTTAATTAAAAATAAGTAATCCAACAGGCAGTGCAGACCTGACAAGTATGTATTTGAAAACTTTATAGTTCTTCATTCAATATACTCATGACAGAAATGATGACAATGTGGTGAACAGTGCAATCCAGACGATATGGATCAATAAAGAAGCTTTTCATGAGCACCCACTGCAGCCAACCAGCACAATGAAGGCATCCTGTGGTGTCCCCCAAGGGTCAGTTTTGGGGCCTATCTTGTTTAATATCTTTATTGATGACCTAGATGAGGGGATTGAGTGTACCCTCAGTAAGTTTGCAGATGACACCAAGTTGGGAGGATGTGTCAAACTGCCTGAGGGTAGGGAGGCCCTTCAGAGGGATTTGGATAGGCTGAACAGCTGGGCTGAGCTCAATGGGATGAAGTTCAATAAGACCAAGTGCCGGGTCCTGCACTTTGGCCACAATAACCCCATGCAATGCTATAGGCTTGGAGCAGAATGGCTTGAAGAACGTAGAGAGGAAAAGGACCTGGGGGTGTTGGTTGATGCTCGGCTTAACATGAGCCGGCAGTGTGCCCAGGTGGCCAAGAAGGCCAACAGTATCCTGGCCTGTATTAGAAATAGTGCAGCCAGCAGGAGCAGGGAGGTGATCATCCCCCTGTACTCAGCTCTGGTACGGCCGCACCTCGAGTACTGTGTTCAGTTTTGGGCCCCTCACTACAAGAAGGACATTGAGGCCCTGGAGCGTGTTCAGAGAAGGGCAACAAAACTGGTGAGGGGTCTGGAGCACACGTCTTATGAGGAGCGGCTGAGGGAGCTGGGATTGTTTAGTCTGGAGAAGAGGAGGCTCAGAGGAGACCTTATTGCACTCTACCACTTCCTGAAGGGGGGTTGTGGTGAGGAGGGGGTGGGCCTCTTCTCCCTGATAAATAATGACAGGACGAGAGGGAATGGCCACAATTTGCGCCGGGGAAGATTTAGATTAGACCTGAGGAAACATTTTTTCTCTGAAAGAGTGGTCAGGCACTGGAATGGCCTGCCTAGGGAGGTGGTTGAGGCACCATCCCTAGCGCTGCTCAAGAAGCGTTTAGATGAGGTGCTAAGGGATTTGATTTAGTAGTAGTTGGGTAGGGACAGTGATAGGAGGATGGTTGGACTAGATGATCTTGTAGGTCCTTTCCAACCTTATGAACCTATGAACCTATGAACCTATAAGACTATAAAATCGTTGCTTATTTAAGAGCACAGTTGTTTCTAAAAAAGTGAAACAGCAAGAGTCATTTTTATTGAAAAATAGTGAAAATTACAAGTGAAAATAAAGGCTTTCCTTTTAAGCAATGGACAGAAGCAAAATCAGAATGTTGGCATTACCCCAGTAGTGTTAATGCCTCTGTTTTTCTCTAAATATTGCAATGCATGTTTAAGATTGTATAAACAGCTAATTGATTCCTAAAGTGTGAAATTCTTGGAACTGAAATTTGGCAAATCTTTGAGATTGGCAATATAGTCCAGCAATTTTTAAAAGACATAGAGAGAAGAGCTTCTCTAGTACTATATGTTTACCCTTTCCATGCTCATCAGTGTGGTAAATGCTCTAAAAACATAACTCCAACTCTACTTGTCAGACTGCCACGTAACTCTTTCACCTGCTCCCCCTGTGTATATATGTATCTTCCCACATATTCTCATAGACATTTCTCTGTGTTCCCTTCCAAGAGCAATCCAACTACGCAGCCACTCCTTGCAGAGCTGCTATCAGTTATTGAAAGCTCTGAAAAATCAAGGTCATGAACTCGATGTGTGGACTTATTCAGGAGGCACCCATTAAACAGAAGAATTTAGCTGAACTGTGCTTTTTCTGTCTTCTGTTGCTGATCAAGTAAGTTATATTACTCTACGTTACCTACTGTCTGCTTTTCCTACACTGGTGCGTGGTCATATACAGTTATGGCCAATTTCTCACATATTAAACAAATACTGAAAAGTTTCATGAAATTTCATGTTACCAATACTGAGAGTAACTGCTAAATAAAGGCTTGAGAAAGCTCCTGAGAAATAGAGTTTCAAGAATTTTTGAGCTTGAATATCACTTGTAGTCCTCATGTTGAATATTCAACTTTTAAATAAAAATACCCTAGTGGTTCCTCAGTGCTTTCTCAAGAATATTACAAGAACACATTTACTAGAAGCAAAAGAGGAAGTGAAACCAAAGTGCCTTACCTGTTTACATCCTGGTAAAACAGACAACTTTCAAACTTTTTACGTGCAGAGTATTAAATCACTAAGATATGGCCTTTGTTATCATGTACTTTACATTGTGCTAACATTACTTATTAGATTCTCTTTCAATTGCTTCAAAAAAGGTGTGAATATACGGAGAGCTATGAAGAAAAAAACAAAACCTGAGAAGGGACAATGACAGGTAAAGTATTTCCTTTAGGATAAATAACTCATTGTAAATATCCTTAAGATACAGACCGAACACTCAGATTAAGGAAAAGAGGAACATACCTGTGAAAAGCCAATCACTTCTCCTTTTTCATCGAGCACATTAAAATTAATGATTGGACCCTGGACATCTGGATTGCTGAAATCGGTGTCATTGTAAATACGTACTACGGGTGCCCCGTTGGCATATTTTAAGGAAGACAGCACAGTATAGGTGTAGTGAGCCAATGCAAAGGTATGCTGTCTTATTTTCTCCATTCCACCTGCAAAATAGAAGTGTGTGTACATATCAGATGCCTTATTTTCACGAAAATGTTACAAAAACAACAAAAAAAAAAGGTAGATTTTTCAGGACAGTGTAACTGGAAGGCAACTAGCACAAAACTAGTATGTTTGTGTTCTTTTAAATTAATATATAATTTGAAAATATTTCTCTCCGCCTACAAAAGCTCCTGTTGTGTTATTTATCTACAATTAATCTACTACAGAAATCTAAAGTTATACTGAAATGGATTCATGTGCATTACAACACTGATAGTTCCAGCATATATATATATCACTAAAATCTTCTTGAACAATTAATTTGAAAAGCAGGTTTTGCTCCAGATTTCACTCTGCAGACTGTAGGAAAGAGATATCAACCCTTATGCAGCACAGAAAGCAAACTGTTATGTCTAAGATAAAAATAATAAAATTCTAAAAAAATTGATAAAATACAAGTCTCAGACCACAAGCAATTAATTGAATATTGAAAAAATATTCTTCTAAGCCCATTCCTAAGGATGCTGTGAACACCTCACTGACTGCACCCATGCTATGTATTTGCTCTAGAGAAGTTTTCCAGAGATGTTTTCATGCAACTTGGCCTGGAAAAAGCAAAAAGAAGGCATATACTGCCATTCTTTGCTTTTTTATTTTTTCTACATTGAGCGGTTTGGAAAAGGACTGCACAGATTTCCTGACAGATGGAGACCTCTGCTACATCTCTGCTTTCTGGGAGAGCTGTGTCTCTGTTAGATGTCCCAGTCAAAATGCTTTCTCATTCTCAGATATGCCAGGGGATGAAATACCATGGTCATACATGATCTCCAGAATATTTTAATTGGCCACATGAAGCTAAAACATAAGCTTCATATACAAAATAAGTAATTCCAGGAGAATACATCTAATCTGAAAGGATGAGGCATGTTGTTATATTAACCAGATTAAGCCACTGACAAGAGAACAGCTACCGGGTAGAAAAATAAAGATCATATAAGTAGAGGGATAACAATATGATTTATTTAACAGTAATTTATCCACACAAGACAAGTGCGAGTAATTTCCAAATAAGAACTGAAATCCAATGAATTTGCATCTTTTTGATAGATAATTAGACAACAACAACAACATGATCTCAAACTATTTTAAGCAACACAGGCAGAATTCTGTAGCCTAATGTTAAATACAATGAACTCTCTACTGAAGACAGCTGAAGTTTCAGCTGAAAACCCAGAGACGTTTCAATTTCTCACATTATTTGTTGCAGTATGATGGACCACATTATACGGAAAAAAATACATATTTTTTCTTCAAAAGCCTTATGAAGCAGAATAGTATTTTTCTGCCTTGGTTTTAGACCCAGAGAATTTTCTATAATGATAAGTATCATATTTGAAGTACATGATACATTAAACGATGCTTGACATTTTCTTTTAATTTCTTTTTTAAACTATGTAAATCACACTAACATGCATACCATTTTTATACCTGAAAATCATTTTTATATCTGAATATCTGGAAACTTCTACTGTTTGATGTAATTTCCCTTGAACAGAAATCTTGTAATCTGCTTGTTGACTTCTGTACATTTACTTGTAAAATTCATACATTTGGATGTATAAGAGGGAAAGAATAAGATATCTTTCTGCTGATGTACAGAAAAATTACAGCAACTTTTGTTACTTCACTCTTCTTGAAATCTCTGTATTTTGTGCTATCTCCTTAAGGTAAGTAAAAACAACAGAGAGTGAAAGCACAAGAACAAACTAGTTGTGCGGAAGAAATGAATACTTTTGGTGGTAAAGAATAATGAAGAGAGATAAGATATTTAATGAGATTCTAACTCATGAAGCTCTTCCAAGGAGCACTGCCAGAAGCTAATCAGTACAATTTCTAGACGTTAGCCACAGTAAACTTGGCAGGCATCTCTAGAACACTTTGGTCCAAAAGACAATTTCTATTTTCATCATCTTTAAGAAGAAAAGATTTGCCTAAGTAAGAGTCCTAGTCATTGTTTGGTTAAAGCTGAGAGAGCTGAAATGAAAATAAATAAATAAATAACACAAAAAAGGCTATTTCCCAGCAATTGCAGAAAGTAACTGTCTTAAGAGAAGTGACTGCCTTGTCAGCTTCTGAGATGTCTGTAATCTCCTGATTCAGAGCTTTTCCAAATTGGCAGGAATCTTTTAATGGAAGATTAAGCTACTGTCATCGTGTCTCGTTGAAAAAATCTCTTATTCAGAAATTTCAGTCTCTCATTCACAGCAATCATCCTGCTATCATTTCTACATTGTTTTCAGCCATTCTTTTTTAAAGTTGCTTAATCACATTTCCTTGTTCATTAGTGAGAAGCTGATGAGTCTCTTCATTATTTATTCTGACAAATACAAATGCAGTACCCTGCAGTTGCTTTGCTGCCCCATGATTGGAGAGAGGAAGCGGTGTTGCCAAGGTCCCATATTTTTAAGCAGCAGAATAGGTTGTGATTAGGTTTGCAATGTCAAAAGCCCTGTGAAACAAATGCCAGCAATATGAAGTTTGTTCTGACAGAAAAAGGGGCATTTAGAAAATAGTTGTGATTTGTTTTTATTTTGCTCAATGAAATGATCTGTACTATCTCCAGTGTAAACTCTGTGCTTACCTCATCTCCCTCTATCCACTAAGAAAAGGAACATGAGGAAAATAAAAAAAAAGATCGGACAAATCTTTGGTCTCCAGCATGATCTAAGGACTTGCATTATTGTATATAGCCTCACATTTAGGATGACCAAAGTTCAACTCATTGCTTAACTGAGTTTGTGTGAGGTAAATGAGAAGGCAATATCATGGCTTACTTGCCATTGATTAGCATACTTCATTCCTGCATTTCTTCTGCCATTTACACTGAAATCTGGTTTTATATCCAATTCCTTAGCTTTGAATACCTTGGAGACTTCCTTAGCTGCCTGTCTGGGGCTAAAAGCAGTAGCGTACCTTAAGCCTCTTGAAAAAGACTTACATCTTGGATAAACCATCCCAATTTCAACTTAAAAAGGTGAAAGAAGGACTCAAGCGCTTTGACTCCCTATCACTTTATAGATGTTACACCTTACCACTGCATTGTTTTACTAAGATGATCTGCATCTAGTTGCTCCTAAAATTATTTTAAATAAAGAACAATTTATGAGCTCATTATTTTGGATCAGAATGAAATCTGACATAGTCTAGAGCACATCAGATGAAGTCTATCTAACATTATTTACTCTATTTATGTGTAGGGACAAAACCAGCACCATGGATGCTCACAATGCACAATTTGCATTTAATAATGACTTCTTCCTTGATACAAATCTAAGGACATTGCTGTGTAAATATAAACTCCTACATTTCTGTGGATTAATATACCTCTTATTACTGTGTCCCTGTGTGAATGTTTTGACTTTATATCAAGCCAGACAGGATGGTATCATTAATTCTCTTCCCAGTAACACATCAGTTTTCACATTATTTATTGCCATAATGAATGCCATATATTTCGCAGCAGCAAAGTTACTGAGCAGAAGAGATTGACAAAAAAAGCTTTCAATTCTGTGCACAAACTTCCTTGCCAAAGTATTCTATTTAACCTATGAAGATGCTATTAAGCCTAACATTACTGATGCACATTCACAGACTACAGCATCCAGACAGGTTAGCGCCACCTCAGACCTACCATTTCACTGTTCTTCAGTTTGGGTATTATCACCAAAAATGGTACTGCACCAGTGTTGACAATTCAGAATGCCAAGGATCCCCTTCAGCATATTTTGGTACACTGTGGTACTTTTCATGTTAACTAGTCACTAGTACAAACAGTGTAGCAGGTGGCAGTAATGTGGAGAACACATTATACTTGCTGTGCTCATTATGTTTTCTCACTAAGTGTACTTCTTCATATGGATCAAAACTACACCTATACTGATGTCTTCATCACAACCTCAGCGGACTTTTCACCAGATCTTGCTGCCCATTAAATGCTTTGACCCTTTTTTGAAGGCTAAACAAAAATGTTTCGGTTCTTCTAAATGTAATCAGAGAATAAACATCCAGTAAATATTTCTATCAGAGTTGCTTGTCTCTAAAGGCACTTCCAAATATGTGTTATCTGTCCGAAGACAGATCAGTTCATTCAAATCAGTGAAGACTTATTTCTTGGAAAAGGCCAAGTGTGGTAACTACTGAGGTCCCATTCTGTCAAAACTCAGCAAGGCAGGAGATGAGAACATACTAATAAATTGCTTTTCCCCACTTTTTCTTTTTTCTTTTTGGAAATTGGAGAAGTCAAAAAGGAGAAGTCTCCAGGTCTCACTCATTTAGCTGACATCTGCATGGTACTATGAATTCAATAGTGGCCTGTCAGTAGATTGCCAGAAACAATTCAGAACTCAAGATCAGGCTTAATGCTCCAAAAAGATTAATTTTAGATTAGAATGAAAGTATTTGAAAACAAATGTGAAATGTAGTGTATTTAATTCAGAAACGTGAACTTGGGCAGAGTAGTAGAAGTATACACTTCTGTTCTGTCTTTGATGTAACAAGCTATCATACCTAAAATAAATTAGCAATATTTAGAGAAGAAAAACAGACTTAACAATTTTATTCCAAGTAAACTTGATACAAGATTTGGAAGTCAACAGTAATTTCTTCTTTCCTCTATTAAGCTGTCTACCTGGCATCCTTCCACTTTATAAGCTCTCACTGCTGCAGCAGTGACAAGAAACAAGTTTGCTAAGTAACAAAACTGACTGAGAGAGAATGATGTTCCTTACCTTTCTTAGGTATGCACATGAGAGCACCCTAATACTGGGCAGTACACAAATAATTTTCAGTGTCAGCTGTTTCACAGTGCTTGCATGTGTGCATACTCTTATTTATAGGGACTGTGGGACAGTTTAATTCTCTGAAAGGGTAAGATAACTCACATTTAGAAGAGGAAAAGAACAGTGCATTCTAACTGCAATATGCACAATTCTCACCAAGGTACTCTTTAAACCCACTGCCTGGCTTGCCTGATGATAACCTGTATTTGTATTATCTCTGTCTTATTATCTGTCTATTACACACAAAATATAATAAGATTGTATTATTTCCAGTAGAATTTCATCTAATCAGAGAGATAAGAGACATGCAGATGTCCAAAAAGTATTCAGTATAGAAGGGTTCAGATTTTGTATCACATAAATGGTAAATATTTAATGGCACATGTTACAGAATGGCAATCTCCTCTCTGAAACAACCAGAATTTCAGTAGCTCAGATGTTCAAATGTTAGTTCTTCCTGAAAGAACTGTAGACAGATAGGCATATGTCAATGTCTGTGAAAGATTTCAAATAAAGAGATTAAGATAAAGCAGAAATTGAGCCTCTAGAATGAAAGTTCTGGTGCTTAAGGCTGCACTCAGAAACCTCTGTGATATGCATCCAAATACATTTCTTACCTCTCTTATTATGAGAAATTAAATAATGGAGACAAAAAGAAGGCAGCCATAAATCAAATATGCTGTTATTTTTCCAATTTGCTGTGAAAAAAAAAAACAAAAACAAAAACCAAAAAACATAGTTGAAACTTAAGTGAACAAATTCCCTGTTACCCCCATAAATCCAAACTCACATATATCTTTGGATTAGAAAAAAATCAGTGTGATTCATTATTCTTCAGCATTACTTAACAGACAGTAATGAGGTAGAGAAATGATGAGCTGATATCTCATCAAACCAATGAGCAGGGAGTGAAACCAAGATGTAGGCATCGTCTAATAAATCTCAAACAAGACAGATCACCATGTGGTGTCTGTGAGTCAATATGCTAGTGAAGTTGTGGAAACTGTAAATCCTGTGAAACAGTTGGACTACTTCCTTCCCTTCCTCCAAGACGCTTTCATTTTCTGTGTGTATAACTGAATATCTCTGACTGAAGTCTGTCATCTGTTTGTTCTCCCACGACATCTCTTGAGAGTGAACTGTGTAATGATAGTTTCATATATCTCCTTTGCAAACAATATATTCTAACCAGCACTGGATTTCAGCAATTCCACTACAAACAAAACACTGCAAACATGAAAACAAAGTACTCATATGATGATCCAAACTTCTACCCCTGAATTGCTACCCAGAAATGTGATAAGAAACCTTGATCACTTCTCTAGTAGGACTCCTACATTTATTAGTAAGACTACTAATTATACACATTCCTGCTGGATGCTTTTTCTGAATTATGAGAATAGCTGTCTAGTTTTGGCCACATCTGACTACCACCTTTTTCACAAAATGAAGAGCAGCAAAGGCCTTGGGGAAAGATACATGAACTTCTAAAGCAGACACTGTTGACAATTTAAAGATTAAATAAACAGAATATAAATTAAAAATACATGAAAATGAGCATACAGCAACTAAAGTTGTCTAAGAGCAACTAAAAATTACTTTTGAAAATGTAATAAGGATGTAAGAGCCCCTCGTGACACTTTGATACATTAACACTTCCTTGGAATCAACAGAAAGGAGCTCATGTAATACCATTTCAATATTGGCCATAAAAGTTAGCTATTCTAGTTCATTAAAACTCTACATAAAGCACTCTAAATGGCGTATCAGCAAATTCATAAACCCATCCATCATTCACACTCACAGAAAATGTATAAGGCATGGAAAGACTGCAAAATCCTTATTCACACTGACTCACATGAACAGTTCAATCAACTTGATCTATAAAATATGTGTAATAAAAATTGATTTTAGGAATGCAAAGTGGGGTGGATCATGACCCTTTCTGCAAATGAGGCTACTACGTTTTGTGAGCAAGAAGGAAAATGTGTCCCTAAATGTAAGCAGTCAGGACAAAGAAGGTGATTCTGCTTCTCTGCTCTCATGAGGTCCCACCTGCAGTACTGCGCTCAGCTTCGGGGTCTCATAGTAAGAAGGACATAGATCTGTTGGAGCAGGTCCAGAGGAGGCCATGAAGATGATCAGAACGCTGGAGCACCTCTCCTATAAACAACAGTTGAGGGAGCTGGGCTTGTTCAGTCTGGAGAAGAGAAGGGCCCAGAGAGACCTCACTGCAGCCTTTCAGCACCTAAAAGGGGCCTATAAAAAAGATGGAGAGGGACCTTTTCATCAGGAAGAGTAGTGATAGGACAGGGAATATGGTTTTAAACTGAAAGACAATAGATTTATAATAGATACAAGGAAGAAATTCTTCATGATGAGGGTGGTGAGGCACTGGAACAGGAATTGTTCAAGGCCAGTTTGGATGGGGCTGAGGCAACCTAATCCAATGGCTGGCAACCCTGCCCATAGGATGGAGGTTGGAACTAGAAGATCTTTAAGGTTTCTTTGAACCCAAGATGTTCTATGATCTTACGATTTTCACTTCCAAAAAATGTATTTTTGCAGGCACAGATTATAACAAGATTATTATTTTTTTTAAAGTTATGGCATAACAAAAAACCCTACCAAAAATAAACAGAAAAAAAACTTTAGCCATGAAACTATTGACTGCCTCACAAAATGAGTGTCCAAGCTGAAACTTCAGATGGGCTGTAGGAACTCAGTTATGTGCTTACTGTGCACCCAAAATGGAGAGCCATGTTACACTTTCAACGCTTCTAAATCCAAGGAGAATTCAGTGGGTAATAAGGGGACCTTTTACTCCCTCAGCACTAATTCTTTGCATAATAGCTTAAATCCTTTTATTCTCCTCCTTCTCCCATGCCATCTCAATAATTTAAGACTGTGGGAAGCAACTGTTTAATCCTCTATTCAGAATGTTATACTGAAACCAAACATGAAACACATATTCGGTGTTTATCTTAATGAACAGAAGGCTCTTTGATGCCCCATCTCCCACTTCTTTCAAGCAGCTAATTCATGCCCTGTTTTTATATGGTGAGGAAAGCTAGAAGTCTTTGTTCCGAATAAAATGAGCAGAACATTCTGAAAGAAGCAGCTTCTCATTTTCAAACATCATAATGAGAAGTATTTTGCTTTTTTTAATTTCTTGGGAGTTGAATAAGAGAGAGTGTGTACATGCCAGCTGGTTGGCTCACTTTTAGTCTAGCTATTTTAATTACAGGCACAATTCAATTTAGGTTAACTGCTTGTTAGACTGAAAACTGTCTAATCATTCAACTCTGCTCCAGGTAAGAGGCAGTTAATTTATTGTTTGCTTTTGTTAAGAGATTACTTTTTTGAGTGCATGGGTTTTGTGGAGGGGCCCTTTTTTTTCTTGAGCTCAAACCATATTCCCAGGAGAGGAAACCATTTCAGGGTGATTTTTCAAGCCAAAAATCCAGCAGCATAAAAGATAACAGAACTGGAGAGGCTTTCTTAAGGAGGCAGAATGTTTTGCACACCTCATGGAGGCAGCACTTAAACTGGATCTCTAGAGTGCTGGATTAGATGAACCCACAGAGGTTTCGATAAGAACAACAGAACCATCCTTGAAAGTACAAATTTATGTGATATTTGTATTTTACCACTAAAGGCTTTATGCCCCATGGTTTTTCTCAGTCCAACAGGACAACTTCTCCTTGTGATTCTGTCACCTGAAAGATTAAGTGCAAGAGAAGCTTGTACTATAAAAGCATGTGTATTCTCCTGGTAGCTGTTAGAAACCTGAATGTAGCACACAGGCCTGTTTTCTGCTGTATTGTAAAAGTGGCTCTGTCCTTTGCTTAATGGAGCCTGATGCACACAGTTCCTTGAAGTCAGCACAAAGAAGCTTAACTACTGCTTCTTACCTGGCATTTTCAACTCAAAACATCTGGACTGCTAATGTAAGGCAAAACTACAGTCCTGGGGATTTAGGAAACATTAAGATGGGGAGGTCATGTGTTTTCAGATCAGTAAGACTAATTCAGCATGAGCTTTACATGAAATAGTATTTAATAATTTACTTGAGTCAGGAACAACCTTCTATTCACTTCAACACAGTAGGAGGAACAGCTTTCTCACCATGCATTTAATGGTCTCCCATAAAATACAATTCTTCCCTCAGATATCTTTTCTGGAAGACCCAGTCACCATTACTCCTTGAAGGTCTCATGAATTTCTAGAAGCCCAGAAGTTTTGTTTTTCTTGATTTCCCCCCCTGCACAAACCAATGAAAACAAAAGCTTGCAACAAAATTAAATGGAATATAAAGAAATATTCAAATATTTTTTTTCATAGGGGAAAACCCTCTCCCTCAGTGTCAAGAGAATCCTATAAATCATTCCACAAAAACAGACAAGTTCTGTCTTTTTCTCCCTAAGATGGCAAATCCCAGACAAAAGACTTACCAGGACATAAATCTATTTTCTTTTAAAGCTCACCACACCGATATCAAAGGAAGAACAGATTATCAAATGCTCAGACTATTCTAGTGGTTTGATTCTTACCTTTCTATATGTTTTCCATCAGTAATTCCCTTAGCATAACATTTCTAGAATCTCTTTGTGGATGAAACACTGTGGTGCCCAAGGCAACATATTGATTTCCATTCCAGGTTTTCCCTGCCCATTGAGTTGGACATGTTCCTACTTTTGCTCTGGCAATCTCTAACCCAGGGCTGTGGCTGCCAGGGCATGAAGCAGTGGGGATGCTGTATGTCTGCTCCTTGCATATCACTCTTACTTGCTAAGAAGAGCTTGTTCATCACAGCAATACAGGAAATATCACAGGTTTATTTAAATAGACCAAGAAATTATACACTGAAAAAGTTCCTAGTCTGTGAATACTAAGGAGCGATTTTTACTAGGGATGAAATAAGAAAAAATACACTCATTTTTTCCATTTTGCATCTGTAACCATCAGAAATATTCACAGTTGGTAAAATAAGCTCTACCATTAATATATCAAGCTTTTCCTTAATGAAATTTTGGATTTCATGATATTCATAATTTCGTAATGCTTTAGCTTCTATTTTGCATTCTCAGACTCAGCCTCTGCTGGGTAATGTTGTTACAATAATAAATACCATGGAAGAAACAGACAGAGTCATTCATGAGATAGAGGCAATACAGCAGCTACAATGAATTCTAAGAACTGCTTTGGCATTTTTGTGATTTGATGCCTTAATCATAAGGAAGCACACAGTCAATACTGAAAAGCACTCAGGATTCTTGGGCCTCATCCTAAGCTGAATTATACTGGGACATGCCCCAAGCTTTCTTAGGCAAATGTTGTTTTAATAAATGTCTGGATTAACACCACAAGCTAAGCAGTTCAAGAACCTTTGAATTCTTCAGTCTTTTACTGCCACTTTTGTCAATCCACTGCCAAGGTCACAGCATTAACACTTCTTCACATCCCCCACTGTTCCTGTGGGGTATGCTTAACTTTACATGGCTATTTTTTTTTCTGCCTGAATTTGACAGGCTCAGATCCCTCGAATTTAATGGCAAGGTATGTGAGACAGTGAGATGTGTGAACACACATAGTATTTCACAAACTGTGAAAGGAAGAACTTTGCCATAACGCTGCACACTCTCAACAAACAGATTTGACCAACAATGTTACTGTCCCAGTCTCACTTCTCAAGGGTTCATTCAACAACACAAGATACCACCACTTCTTAAAATACAGCCTCTGCTGTGGGGGCTTATAAATAACCTTTATAAGCCTGCACTAAAGACTGAACATCTCTTATTTTGCAAGAAAAGGGTAGGTATGTTCATCAGTTGCAAGTTCAGTATGCAGATACTAAAAAGAAGACTGGAAAATAAATTTGAAATAGAAAAAATGAATATTATAAAGTATTTTACTTTATCTTTTACTTCCTTCTAATGACTGTGACTAGTGTGCTTCATACAGAATTAGCCTCTCTTGGTATTACATCAGTTGTGATAAGCTGTGACACCATAAATCAGTTAGAATCTGTGCTTCAGAGCCAGTTCAAAAGAGCTGAAGTATTTCAAGACATGAGTAATTCTCATCCCTGCTATGTGCTGTCTCATGCTGTAAATCAAGACCTGCAGCAAACCGAGAAGCTGCCTCTTACAGAGACTTACTGCAGACAGGGTTAAAGAAAACACTGAGTCAAGCAAAGTATCAGTGAAGGACAAGTATTGCTGGCTCAGAGGGGGGCTGCTGTCAAGGAGAAGTGAGGCTGAAGGCACTCAGTAAGACCTGGCCTCCTAGCAGGGTAACCCCAGAACACCTGAGCTCAGCACAAGTGAGGGAAGAGAAGTGCGGGCTCCTGCTGGTGTGTTAGTGAGGGATTCTGCTAGCACGGTGTGAACATAAATGAAAAGTGGCTTAAATAGCATTTTCCCCAGCATTTCTATTTCAGATGTTTTTAACGAGAGCAAAGATACTTAAAGAAAGGTCCAGATCAAGGCACCACTTACAAAATTCCCTTTCTAGGCAAGGAAGAGAAGGCAAGAATGGCAGCAGTTCCCTCTGGCCAAACACTTCCACACACAAGGGGGCACGGCAATCCCAGGTTCACTTTTCTCTTCCATTGAGAGTCATCACACTTCAGTTGATCACCAAATATAACATTAGACGTTACATTTCACTTCCTAGTTTCCTCAGCTCTTAAGCTTTTGAATGTTTCTTTTTACAACATGACCATGCTACTGCTGTTCAGGCTCATCCATGAGATCTATTTCATCTCTACATGATTTAAGAAGTTACAGAACACTGTCAGGGAGGGCAAACTTGGAAATACAGACCCTTTTGTGTTTTCTGGCTATTATATATTATCTGCTATATGTGCTGATATTTCCCAAAGACACCTAGAATGAAAACAAAGCTCCCTTTCATTTTTTGAAAAATAACAGACTGGGCTTTACCAAGGAACAGAGGAACTTAAGGAAATAAATACACAGATAAATTCTTTTCCCACCAATGAGAGGTGCAGTTGTTACACTAGAAATGAAAATTATGACCATGAAAAGAGCTTCATATTTCAAGCATTATGAAATAGTAATCTTTAGAAATAGTCTAGATGGCAACTATGCCCCACAGTCACTCAGCCTTATTACTGTCAACAAAGAAAGTTGACACAAGCTTAGCCGAATGACCTGTAGCTACAGAGATGCAGTATAACGTGAGATCTGCAAATTCTGTAACACAAAGCAAATAATCTGTTTTATTATCTTGTTTTTCATTCTAAACAAGAATTCCTTCAATTACAAAAAATTAACTGTTAAAATATGCTTTTAAATTTTTGATTTACTGTACAGTCTGGTAACACAAGATTCAAATTAATAACAGCACTGGATATTTACAATTAGCCAAGACAATTCCTGAGGCAGTCTGAAGTAGTAACAATGGAGTAGTCAGAGTGTATTCTGGGCACTGATATTAATTCTCCTTGTTTAAACCCGTGTCTTCAGCACATTACAGGACTTAACAACCAGTCACAAAAAGTGAACATAATCGTTCCCCTCAATACGCATGGTTTTATTTATAATTTAAAAAGAAGCAACTGTCTTGTAGTCATTAAAAATTGATTAGTCTCCCATATCTATAAAACTTTCTAAAATAAAGAATAACAAAGGAATCTCAAAATACATTTGTATCTAATAGATGTTCATCTAGTACTGTTTTCTTTTCCATCTTGGAGGATGATTCACTCTGTACATGAGTCAATTTGAATGCCTTTTGACACTGACTCCACCTTTGGAAACATTGCCTGGACTGGGTCTCTCTAACCAATCAGAAGAGAGCCCTGTTTCACAGTTGAAATAATTCAATCCTTTTAAAGATTATTATTGAGCTTAGTTTTTTTTATGAAGTAGTTATATACTTCAGAATTGAACTAACCTAGAAGAGATACTACAGGTTGACCATCTTTCTGGTATTTCCTGAATCAATCCTCCTGGACAGACCAGGCCTCTGGTGGTCTTAACTTGATAGAAGAGAATCTTATAGGATCTGGATCACATTACTGTGGTAGTTCTTGAGAGAGATAAAACACTTAATTCAAAGCAGCAGCTACCTTTATACTGATCAGGACTGCAGTGATTAATTAAACTGCTCAAATATTTGACTACAAACCTAAGAGGAAACCCTGGATAATTAAGAAGTGTGAATTTAAATGCATGGGAAATGTATATAAGCACTGCAGGTATCAAACATTAATGTGGGTGCATTTCATATCGAACTAGTAGATTCATTTACCTCCTTGAAATTCATCTGACTTCTTGCATATGGCAGGGTATGGGAGAAAAACAATAAGTAATGGATCAGTCTTGATTCATTTTATGAGCACAGGAATAATAAAACAATATTTTGAGGGTTCCCAATCAAACTCTTCTAGTGGAATTCTATGCAATTTTCCAAGGATCTCCAGAGTCATTTTTTAAGAGCTCAAGAACATGTTCAGTGTTTATCATTATGGAATTTGATACTTACTTGAGTAGTTTTCAACAAGGAAATGTTACTAAATCACTGAAACCAAAAAACAGCTACTAGCCCATCAGGTTTGGTGTGTAGTTCTATTCTAGGGCATCCTGGCATGACACTGTGCTCTTAGAGGAAGCATTTATCAGACAAGATTAGCCTGGATGGTGTCATTGCATCTCATTTTCTTTTCATTGTATTTCCCACTATGGCACTCACTACAGTGCATTCTCAAATGTGAAAGCACCAGTATCACAATGGAGAGAGATCAGAAAGATGCAGGATAAGCTAGTGTTCTGTGGCCATGGAAGGCAGTCAACTTGAACACCCCAGGAAAGACAAAGCAATACTGACAGCTACATAGCAAGTCC
Source organism: Cyrtonyx montezumae (assembly GCF_038088225.1). NCBI lineage: Eukaryota > Metazoa > Chordata > Aves > Galliformes > Odontophoridae > Cyrtonyx > Cyrtonyx montezumae. The sequence continues at coordinate 61,270,263 of NW_027072089.1, read as the reverse complement.
TTTTTCAGTGCATTGCTGAAACTTCAGTGATCTGGAATTGGTCTGGGAGTTTCTTTACTCTGGTCAGCAATTTTGCCTTTACTTGTCTTCTCACCTACTTTTAAGACCAGAGTATGAGAATGCTTAGCATGTGACATAGCTCTCACTCTGTATTCTTTTTAACAGTACTGTGTTCTCACAGTACTCACTTAGCTCAACAGACAAAGTCTGCAATTATAGTCTTTATTTTCTTCTGCAACCAAAGTTTTGTAAACTTTGACCCAACTTGTATCTACCTTTCCTTCTAACATATGATGAGCTCTAACATGACACACTGATTCGTTTCCTACATCTTACCCTATTCCTACCCTCATTTCCATCACATTTTATGGATAATGAATATGGATAGGATATGTTTAATATATGTAAGGTACGTTTATAATTTTATCTGAAGACATTCAGACAGAAGCTAAACACATCACTACTCTGCTGTTTTTTTATTTTTGACTATGCTGATGTTAGTTTCCTCTACAGATTTTGTCCCCTGATCTATACACACAGAAAAGACAAATGTGTGTGTCAAGGGCATCAGGAAGCTTAACATCAGCTACGAGTAAGCCAGGTTCATCAGTAATATATTCAGAGCTTATTAAAACCGACAGGATCCTCTGCAGCTGTAAAGCTCTCCTGCAGTAATCAGCAAGAACATCTTTTGATACCCTAACATACACGTTGCTGAAATGAGGACCAACCCTTTCAAAATGTTCTGAAATGCTACCATTCTAACCGAATGTGCCCAATTCTGATTATTTCATTATTTATTTTACTTTGCAGTAGCAACAGTGAGTATTTGACCCAAAGACAGAGGCCAGATCTGCCTCTGCTTGTTGAGCAGACATTTATTTAAAACTCTTCCTGTCAGAACAGAATGATCTATTAGTACCACAAAATGGCACAATGCCCAGAGACAGACTTTCAGAATTTCTGCTTTCATGAACAGAAAGATTTTCAAGACTGATTTATGAAGCAGAGAGCAAAATATATCTTACAAACCTCTTAACACAGACATAAAAATATATTGCTTTTAAACACTTATGATGTTATTTAATTAATGGTATTGCTACTCTCAATTTATAAATTCCAATTTATAAAGCTCTGAGCCTCTTTCTTCTACCTTTAGTTTATTCCCTTCTTGTTCTCATGCTCCCTCTCCTTTTAACTTCCATCTTTGATAGATTATTAAAGAAAATCAGGAATGTTCTCTGGCAGTTACATGGAACTGTATTTTAAATAATGTACTCACATTTTCCCTTAGAGTTGAGTTGCAGATATACAGAACTTGGTACGCTCTAAGAACATGCTCATTTTTGTCAAAAAGCAATTAAGTAAAATTCTATTTTAGTAATATAATTGAAAGATGGCATTCTACTTCATAAGAAATTAGCACAGTGATATTTTTCAAATACTGTATCAGGAAAGTAATGGAATAACCCATATCTCCCACCTAATATAACCTCAAATGAATGTCTATTTCAAAGAAATTCAAATACCTACATATTTCTATACAATCATTTTTTTTAAATACTGAAATGCATGATGTTTTAAGTTGAACATACAAAATACAACAAACTAAATAGCAAATATCATGTCTAGATGTCTTGACAGAATAATTTTTAGACTTTTTAATGTACACTGCTATATACAAATAAACAGGTTTCAGTAAAACAGATGTCCAATGAGACAAATCTCCAGGGAAAATTATTTTTAAATAATTATTTTTAAATAATAATTAATTTTTAAATAATAATTAAATCTAGTTTTTCCTCCCTCCTGGTCTGTTTGTTTATTCCAAAGGCTAAACAAATAAAAGGGGAGAAAGCCAATTTATTTTTATTTTTACAACCATATTCAGAAACCTATACTTTTAAGATAAAGAATACTAGAACGTGAGACTCAATTAATTTTTAGACATCTGCAACAGCATTTGCAACTTTTTGGTTTTAAGGAGATATCCAGGACCTTAAAATTACTCATTCTCTAGAAATAGCTCAAATCTGGCTTTATTTTACAGTATTTCCCTTTCTCTTTTATAACACAAATCTTGTGTTTATTAAGAGATAATAATGTCTCTATGTCAAAGACAAATTCAACTGACTCCTGGAAATGAGATGTAGCATCCTCAAAACAGTACTGTAAAAAATCTGATGTGGCTGGTCCACATATACACACATCAACAGAGAAATTCATAGCAATCAATAAAAACATGTTAAAAAAACTGTAATGAAAACCTTAAGGAGCATATAATAAATACAAAATGGAAAAAGCTTTCTTAGTGAGATTTAGTAATGAAAGCATAATTCAGAAATTCATTTTCTGGTGTGTACATTTAGAGATGATCTGCCACAGTCTGGAGAGGGTTTGCATTGTATTCTTAAGCCTTCCTACAGTACAACTTGCATTGTTACACATTCTGCCAACAGTACCTCTCTTCCTCTCAAGCCTCTCCATCTCCTTCTCTACCAATTCTGTTCTCTTATTCATCTTTTCCAGATATTTTATGTACCAGCAGTAGTGAGGCTGCTTTACTTCTGCTACTAATACAGCATGAATGATATCCACAGATCACCTTCTCCCTGAACGTCACAACCATTTTATGCATAAAAACCATCAAAACCAGAGTTAGACATCCTGCAAAACCAAGTCCACTCATGTAAGTACCAGTGTATTCATTGTTGTAGACCTGAAGATGTCCCTCATAAGTTTCCTGGTTAACTCCTAAAATAAACGTGTGTCAATATTCATTTTTCCCTGTTAAACTTTCAAACCCTGCTGGCAGGATGGACCATGCAGTACTATTTACCTCATATATTCCAGATACAATTAAATTATTAAAAAAAAAAATCATACTCAAGTTTTCAAACAGATAGGGGTTAAAAGTAGTAACTGTGTGGGTTCAAAAATCACTTTTTCAAGCTCAAGTGTTATCAATCTATGAGAAATCCATCTGTCACATTTAACCTTATCTTCTGCTGCACTTATAAAAATTTCTTAACATGCACACAAACACTCTAAACTCACTCAAAATGCAGGCTACTAATTTCTTAAGTTACTTATGGAGACTTTGTTGCATACCTTCATTAATTTTCCATTGTCTGTATTTCCTATTCATACCTGAGTTTTCTTCTTTCTGCACTGCTAAAACTGCATATTTTCACATCACAGAAATTTTCAAGTTGCAAAGCAATTGATGGATTACTTGTGAAGTTACTTTTGAGATGCTTGTCTTGTGGGCAAATACACAGGAAAAATTACTAGTATTCCAAATCTGGTAGGATTTCAGAACCTTTTATCTGACCTTTAACATTACCAATATGCTATCATGATGCTTCTCGATGTGAACAATTACTTAAAAAAAAAAAAACGTTAACAGGAAATGTATATTCCAGTGTGGTTATGTGAGAAATTAAACAAATAATGATGCACTGCAGAACTCAGATATTTCAGTCCTCTAGGCTTGTTGGTTTCTTGGCTTCTGCTTTCTGAAAATTGGTAGCTTATGTTTTTAGGGATTTTTTAAAACAATGATTTGGAAAACCAGATTAAAAAACAATATTGACATCAGTCACATGATAATAAAATGAAGCTTTAAGGAAAATGTTATCTAAGATTTGTGAAAAAAATTGAATTGGTTGAGATTATTAAAATTACACTGATTTCAGAAGCATTCTTAAATGACATTCACATTAACTACACTCATAATTAACTCAAATGTATAAATATATTTATAACAATTGTCTATCTTACACTCTATTAGTCCCATAAACTAAGCTGGAGCAAAGCAGCAAAGTACTCCCAGGAAACATACATACAGAAACATTTTTTCCAAACACCCTCCTTTGCACAAGCTGAGGAATCAAACGTCTCTCGTTAAACACTTAGGGATTCAGCAGATTGAAACTTTGAAACATCAAACGAATGGTTGAAAGGATAGTCCCAAAGGACGTGGCAGTTTCCTAGGCTTACATGGATGCTCTACAAACACTGTGAAACAGTCACTACCCTCAAATAGATTCAATTCAGATAAGCTGCATATCAGGTACCAACTTTCTTTAGCTGCAAAGCAGTTGTTAACTTCCTAAGGCATAACTGCCTATTAAAATATTTACGATTATTCTCCATTAAAACAAACAAAAAAAAGCCACATGAGAGCAGAAGGCCCAAGAATGACTCCCTATGTGCAATGGCTCACTGGCCACTCCCTGGTTACAAACTCATAGAATGCTAAAAACCCCAAATGCTCCAAGAGCAACACGGGGCCCTTGGTATGGGACAGGCCAGCAACTCTGACCCAGCACACCCAGCTATCTCAGCACCATATGCTACACAACATATAACACCAACATTTGTTTTCAAATGTGGCAGTGAATTTTTAGAAGGTTGTTATTTCTCTAAATGTATAAAGCATTATGTTTTATGAGACAGTTCGTAATCTCTACTCTATACAACTTTCAAGTCAAGAATACTGGAGCCTTGTCTCCTCTTCACCTCACTAAAGCAACTGCAGTGAATCATATCACAGTGACACTTGACATCTTTCTACTCAGGCCCATAACTCCCATCACAGGAACTAACTGGATGTGCTCAGTGACAGGCTGTACTCTGCTCCCTCAGCTCAAGTATGGCTATAGCCTCACTGTGCATCTTGGGCAGGTGATAGCAGCTCCAAGAGAACAGGGTTTCTTTTATATGGCCTCTAATTTCCATGACTCACAGGAAAATCAGCTTCCCTATTGCTTCTTCAAAGAACGCAAACTCTGTGGCTTCCCATTCTCTGCATGTTTGTTTGAGTGGTTACACATCCGTTAAACTGATTCTAAAACCAAAGCAATCCAATACCTATAGCTAGTAAATATGAGTGGAGATTAGCACTTCAAAAATCATTTTTAATAAGATGCTTATGGGTTTTATAAGTCTCTCGTCAGATGAGTTAGGTAGCGGTGGCTGAGGCTGCTGTACTGCACTTCAGCAGCTCATCTTGCTCAGCATCAGGCACCAGAAACACCTCAACAAAAGAATGTGGTGGTCACCCGTAAAAAGGGTCTGTCCTGTAGCTTTTCAAAAAGTCACTCAATCTGTATCAGACAGTGTGATACTCTGCACTTCTAAATGAACAGGAAATTGTACAGCAAACTACAAGTTGGCATTTCTCATATCATGACAGTGACAAATAACAAACTTTGGTTCTGCTCAATCATGGAAACAACCATTATTTTTCTCTATTTTAAAAAAGAAAAAAAAAAGTTCAAAATAAATATCGTTATAAAAGGAGAGAAAAGCAAAAGATATATCCCAGTGTCCCATGAAATGTACCTGGAGGAATGCTCTTCTTGTGCTGTCTAGCAAACAAACTAGAGAGAAGCAATGCTGAAAAGGGAAATTAAACATTTAAGGGGAAAAGATGAACGAGCTTTGAAAAAATTACACTAATGCTGTGCCATTTACCAGGGGTTTGGAGGAGTCTTGAGGTTTTGATTAGCTCATTACGTAGTTTCTCCCCAGTACTGGTGAGGTAGCTTACATTTTGCATCTAGCTTTCTTCAGACAGTTTGGTCAAACCTGGACTTTGTTCCTCTGCTTACAAAGGTTTTATTCAAACACTGCTGCAGATGGTCATGACGTGAGTTTAAAAAAAACAAACAAAAAAAACAATAAAACACAACCTAAAATTATGTAAGAAGATCAGCTCTAGTTCGTATTTCTACCACAAATATTTTGCCAGTATTTTATATTGTTTCTATAACAGAACAGGCAACTTAGCCCAATTTACTGAATACTTGCAATATAAAATATGGATTCAAGTAAAAAAAACAACAACAACAAAAACCCACAAGATAGTGTGCTCCTAAACTGAGATAAAGAGCAATTTTAAATTTCAGAGAATGTTTTCATTATCTCTAAGCAGGTGACAGCTACTGCCAGGTATAAGCACTATCTTTCTTCTTCCACTCCAGCCTTCAGTCATCTTTAACTTTTCTGAGCTTTGAAACGAAGATGTTCTTAATACCACAGAAAGAGGCTTTGCATATGAAACGAATGATTAAACTCGCATGAGATACATCCATTTTGGAGATGAGGGATTGCATGAAAGAAAGACACACTGTGATCTTTCCCTTCTTGTCACTTTCATATTAAAACAAACGCTGCATCATTATTGGAAACGGTTTGTCCAAGGTCACTGGATTGTTCAGCACTTAAGAGTTGGCAGCCCATCACAGGCAGGAATGGCACCTCTAATCATTATTGATGCTGGCAGACTCCACCCATGCTAATGCCACTTGCTCAGTCAGCCAGTTCCTGGCTTGTCACAGGCAAACCTAATTATTCTGTGGGCTGTGCCTCAGAACTGCATTAGAAGGGATCTGTTTGATGCTAGACCACAAATAAGCACCAAATGGTGTCTTGACTATTACAGAATAGGCAAGTCAACAACTACTGCTTAATTAGGCTGAAATCTCCCTGTCCAAAGCACAACATAAATGCCAAGCCATGTGTTGGGGATCTCTAAAGGAAAATACCTCACCTCCTGCCTGAAAAACTGCCTCCTACAACCCCCTAACAGAGCTCCATCTTGGATGATGCTAATCCCATGTTCAGTATATGACTGAATTATTCAGCTTCTGCTGCTACTGCGCGGTAGAACTACACATGCTACTGGATGTGTCATCGGTAGTTTCCAAGTGCTCTGCAAACACAACAAAACATTTTTTTTCCCTTTTAAAAAAAATTATTTATTTATCTTACAGGTCTGGTGCTGTAACCAAAACTCCTGAAAGTGGACGGTATTCAAATAGGATTTATTACCATGAAAGAGTTTGAGTTTTCAGTTAAGTTCAGAGATGGTGCTTATTCTTTCCTATATATACATTCCATAACTTTGAAACACAGACATTTTGGATATGAAAAAGAACTCTTGTTAAAAGGGACAAACTTTACATTCATTATCATTTTAACCAAATCTATTAAAACACGTATTAATACATTCAAAAATAGGATGCTCTGAAAAAGATTTTGCAATAATTATAACATTCCATCTTTTCAAGGGAAAAATCTTACTAGTACTACAAGATCAAAGATGTGGTGCTTTTTTTTTTAAAAAAAATGATGCTCTTTCAATCAATGAATATGACAAATATACACATTTGGAAAACTGAACGTGTTTTATACAGAGACAACAAAGTTTGCGCTGCTGAGGTTGTAGATCTGCTAGGAACTTGTTAGGTTAAAAATCCCACACAGAAATATCTGCTCTGCCATGCTGGTAGAACAGACAAAGCAGTTGACAAGTAACCTCTTATAGTTATGCTTCTATTCAGATGCTTGACATTGATTTAAAACTTTCTTGCTGGCACAGACCAATACATAAAATGTATATTTGTAAGTAGTGTTTGCTGAGGAAAACACTGAAAAACAATGACACAGATGAAAGTCTTTTTGTTTTGTGAAAGGTTGCTTCTAGCGAGAAGCTTCTTTTATAAGAATGTGTATACATTTAAAAGAAGTACAGGTGGTGCATGCATATTTATGTAGATGCCTACACACTTTGTATAATATCCACTTCCTCAAAAATATAAATTTTACTTAGACTGAACTCAGTATCTCAGACTTTTTTTTTTTTTTTTTTTTTACTTTCATTATGACCTATAAAATGATTTTTTCCCTTGATGTATAAAGAGCTGTATTTTCCAGAAATACACGTGCTCTGAAATGAAGGTATTCTGCTTACAGGATTGCAGCATCAACATCTCCCCCTTAAATTGCTTGAAAGTACAAACTTCATTAAGACTTCAGTCCTAGAGGTAATTGCCATTAACAGTTATACTCTTGTAAGAGATGCTTTACTGAAAGCCGGATAAAATCAAATCCATTGGACTGCTTAGCAATTACTGTGAAACCTCAGACTGTTTAACAGAATTTTTTTCCTTTCAGAGGTTGGGGCTTTTCTGGCTTTCATTTGGGATTCTATTTTCAGCTTATGACTCTCTTCAAACTGCTAGCACGTGTTTAAAAATGTAATAGGAAAGCTTTTATTTTCTATTAAATCCTTGATAGCTGTTTCAGGAAGGGCTAAGCCCTAAATATTTAAGATTAGTTTCAATAACCATTTTTATGATGCCCATAAAAAGCTTACAGACACCATTTCTTCCCTTGCTGCCATTCATATATGCGCAACACAAACAGATTCTTCTCAAAAATGGTATATGACTTAATGAAATAAGAAACAACTAAATTCCTCATTCTGTGCTCAAGAAAATAAATGAGAATTTTTGCAATCACTTAAATTAATCCAGATAATTCTGATACATGGCATACACACTTGAATGGACATTTTTGGTCATGTGCCAGTGACCTTGCCCAGCTGCTCAGAAATGCTCCAAATCACAGAAATTAAGTTTAGGTATAAAGAAAGTTTCTGATAGGTAGAAAATAATGAAATAGATCTGCTCTACAAGGCCACTTTTGGTAATTTTGGAATGTTTACGGTGACTGGGAGAGGTTCCTGAGGACTGCATGAATGCAAATATCATTCCTACCTTCCAGAAGGGCAAAGAATGATTCAGAGAACTACAGGCTGATTGACCTTGCCTCAGTCCCTGGGAAGGTGACACAGAAATTGATTCTGGAAACCATTTCTAGAGACAGGAAGGACAAGAAAGCAACTGGAGGAGTAAGCAGGGATCCATGAAGGAGAAATCATGCCTGTAGCTTACTCTTCTGCACGATGATTGATTTGATGAATAGGAGAACAGCAGCGGAAGCTCTCTACCTTAACTTTAGGAAGGTTTTCAACTCTTGTCTCCCACGACATCCCACAGACAAGCTGATGAAGTTTGGGGAAGACAAGTGGGCAGTGAAGTGGACTGAAAACAGGCTTAGGGGATTGTGATCACAACACAATGCCCAGCTGAAAGCCAGTCACTTGTGGCATACCCCAGGAATTGAGTCTTGTGCAAACAACTTAATAACCTGAACAAATGAACAGCATACACACTCAAGAAGTTCGCAGATGATACAACATACAGGTGTACTGCCATGCACATGAACCTTGAGAAGCTGGAGAACTGAACAGGGGAACCTCATGAAGATCTACAGTGAGCAATGCCAGGTCCTGTGTCTGGGTAGGCCTGACTGACACAGGACAGTGTCCAACTGCCTGGAAAACAGCTTTGCAGAAAAGGATCTGGTGACTGAAGTGGCAACAATATTCGGGATGAGCCAGTAATACACTCTCAGAGCAAAAGAAATCAACAGCATTAAAGGCTACACTGCAACAATGGAGGCGATTCTTTTCTCCTATTTTGGGCTCCTCAGTAGAAGATACATTGACTTACTGGAGTAAGTCTAGCAAAGGGCCACAAAGATGATTAAGGGAATGGAGTATTTCTACTACAAGGAGAGGCTATAAAGAGCTGGGATTATTTAGCTCAGAGAAATGACAGCTCAGGGGATCTTCCTAATGTGTTATAATATACCTGACGGGACAGCATAAAGAAGAGTCAGACTCCTCTCCAAAGAGGCCACTGAAAGCACAAGGGAAAATGGGCAAAAACTGAAACACAGGAAACTGTATCTAAACATCGGAAAAACCTTCACTACTGTGAGGGTGGCTGAACACTGGAGCAGGTGAGTTTCCATCCATGGAGATAGTAAAAAATTTGACTTGCAGCAGTCCAGTGCAACATGGAGACTGAATTAGACAAATTTCAGAGGTGCTTTCTCACTGCGGCTATTCTGATTCTATGATTTTCTTTGGACAAAATGAGAATTGCAGTCCAACTATCTCTAATTTTACAGTCTTAAGTTTACTTAGAAAAGCTTGAGCTGAAACTGTAAATGAAATATTGTCATTAAACTGATCAATCAAAATGCTTCGGAGTATTGCTTCTCACCTTTGCTGATATGTTTATTTCTCCTATGTGAAATTACTTTAGGAATAATTTTGACCCAAAGAACAAAACAAACCATCTGTAACATACACTATGAGAAAGTCTAGAAATGTGTAAAGGTCTTGCCACAAAGCCATCTGCCCTGAACTGTCTTTGTCCTCATCAAACCGAGCAACACGTTTAGTCCCAGTGTGGGTCTAGAAAAGATGTTACAGACTCATTCAATTGGTGCAAGAGAAAAAAAGGCCTACTTATTCATGCTGCTCGTTCAGTTTTTAATGATACATCCATTGTTCTTTCAGACAGTCACAGTGACTAACGGCTTTAATAACTTGCGAGCAGCCAGACTTGATTAGAACTCTCATCGTTGTATTATAAAAATCAGCCACTTTTAAGAGAAAACAGTTTCTATGGAGCTTATGAGGAATCAGAATTCCTGTTATATATAAAAAGACATTCAAATTTGAATTGCAAATATAAAGTGATGAAATTCCTGTAAAGTTAAAATGACCCCCTCACACGACTCATGCCCGTGACCATGCATCTTCTCAATAATTCATAAATAAGCTTTAAGGAAGTAATCACTGGGGTCGCTGAAGAGATTGTACTCACTGGCCTCATAAATTGCCTTCCCATCCATAGCTACATTCTTAGAGATAACACTCAAAAATTCACCATGGTGATTTGTTCTGATTCCTGTAAACTTCTAAAGTTACTAAAATATTATACCTCACTAATTACTTTTCTTGCTTGTACACTTTTGATCATTATTGCTGATTTAAAGGATAAAAAAGAAAAGGCTTTTCTGCAGGAAAACGCAGCTCAAATAAAGCCAAGTAAACAAAAATCTGAGACTAATAAAGTTTCTTCATTTATAGAGGAATCTTCCTCTATGGTAGACAGAGTAACACACCTATTTGTCTTCTCATAAATATCTCTAATCCACCAAGAGCTGGACATAAACTATGCTAGCTCCAAGGCTGTAAGTAGTAATAAGTACTGTACAGCTTCAAAATCACTATACAGAAATCCGATACCATTATTACCTCTGCTCTTTAATTTTATGTGCTCTAAGCTCAGAACTAAGTGCAGGTCATCCAGGCTTGGGATTCACCTGCAAGTGCTCACTGAAACCTGTCTGAGGTTTGTTTGTTATAAACTCATTTACTAGAATAACTACTACTATGTACAAAGTAGTCCAACATCCTGACATTGAGCAGACTTGATAAAAAGGTGAACACTGGATAAAACTGCCACGTTATTTTGAAACGGGGTCCTATAATTGATCTGCAACATAATACTAAAGATTTCTTCTAGTCAGGTCATGCTGATGCCTAAAGTCAAAATGACTGAAATAATCAGCAGCAATTAGAGCCACGACAAATTTCCATATGGGTAGTTTTTGGAGTTCTGGAAAGAAGGAGTTAAATCTCAGCTTTTTTCACTGTTCAAAAATGATGTCACGTGACTTCCATCAGATACTGCAAGTTAAGCCTGGCATTCCACTTAGCAGCCCCTGCTGGGACAAGTCCTCCATGGTCCTTGCAAAGTATGTTTCATTCCATCACCCCTAACTGATGCACACAGAAAACAGACAAAATCCACAGAACAATCCATTGGTGACAGACTGCTGATGCACACCTGCACAAAATCTTCCCAGAAAAGAGCTGCACACATACAAACCAGTACAGAGGGCTCATATACCTCATAGCTGATCCTTACTGCTGCTCTTTTTTCCCCCTTAGCACCAGACCTACACGAGACCCAAACAGTTATTAAAACTTGCAGTTCATTCACAGACACATTCAAACCAGGTATTTCAGATTACATACACTCCCCGTTTGGATGATGACGTTAAACAGTAGCTCTAGGTGCAAGTTAAGACCAGCAGCATCTCATAGAACACTCCTGGCAGGTCAGAAGAGTTGGGAAAGGGGACAAGGAGTTCATAGCAGCACTTCTCCCAGACATAGGCATATGCCATCCTTCCCTACTGGTTTTTGTTGTTGTTTGTTTTCATGTTTTGTATTTTTGTTTTTGCACTTAAATTATACTGTCTTATACTATCTTTGGGGTTGAAGAAAAGTATCTGTGACATTGCTCATCTTCTCATTTCTTTCCCCTTGGCCTCCTTAGGCTTCGGATTGCTTTTAAGTATGAGTCCAGAAGTCTGTAAAAATTGCTCCTGATTCTCTTCTGACACAAATATAAGCTAGAAGCAAGAAAAAGGTAGTCAGTGATTTTTTCAAGGAAGAATAGAAAGCTGTCCCTGAGCGTCTTCTTCATCCCAGGCTGTAAGGCAGATATGTATGTTTTCTTTAAATCTCAAGGCATTAACACTGCTTCATAGCTATTCTGCCAGTCTCATTAATTGCACTTCTATTCCAATCACTTCATAAGCAGACTGTATTTATAATCTGGCTATTTATCCTAATGTTTGATGTTTCTGACTCATTTAAATACATTACGTTTGAATGCAGAAAAGTACTCTGCATGACAAATTTGAGATTTCTGCCGGAAACATTTCACTGAAATTATTTTTGCTATCCATAGGGAATAAGCCTCTACATTATTTGATTGTTATTCACATTTTGGTAATCGCATTATGAACTTCTACTAAGAAATGAAATGGCAACATGCCTTTCTTCCTCTAAGAGCAACCGTCTCCCTCCCCCTTCCAAAAGCACGGACCATGAAAGAGCATTAGAAAATTAAAAAGCCAACAGAAACAAAATGATGTATCTGTGCTTGAATATTCATTAAAACACAACACTGCTTAGTCACTGCTGGCCATTTGGATGATATATGGTGCTTAGACAAGCTTAATGCAACAGTGGGAATTCAGTCTTGTTTTTATGGGATGGGTGTATATTTTAATGGACGGATTCCTAACAGCGCTCAGCCATCCTAATTGCATTAATACTGCCAGGCCATAAACCACTTTGCATCAGTTGATGGTCTGATTTCACGTTGTAAATAAGACCACAGAGAAATAGCAACAGATTTTACTTCCGGGCATTATTCAGATCTACCTTGATATTCTTTATTCCGTCCAGCAGCTGCTCTACCTGCAATACTTCATACTAAACATGCCTGAGCTCTCTACTGGAGTTATTTGCCCTTTGTTGTGCTTGCCCTTTGTTTAAATGTTGTTACACTCTCCTCTCCCAGAGACTTCGTCTAGCAGTTCCCATATCGGCAGAAAATTCACCACAGTTTATTCTATCCTGTATAGCAATCATCAAATACCACAAGCGCAAGAAAAGATGATACAGAACTAACGTTGGGCTATTAAAATCCAAGGGTTAAGGTAACTTCTTGTTTCACCTCACAAATCTAGAGATCAGTTAATTGCATCCCCCATTGTTGTCGGATTTTATGAGCAAGCTGGTTTCACAGCTGGTTTCTCCCTGAAATTTGTGGAAAAAAAAAAAGTGTCTGAACAAAAAATGCTGCCTATACTCTTATCCTTCTCAACATCAGTTTTCTAATCTGAACACCCAATATATTTCCTGCCCTCTGATCTTTTGGATCTTGATACTTGAGTACTTGAGGATCTCTTTTGTTTTGTTATACTAGCCCCAAGCTCCCTCTCTCAGACTACACAGCACACTGGCAGTGAAGGCTATAATGGTGATTACATTTTCACCAAACAACTAGAAGGACTCCCTTGCTTTCTGCACTTGGAAAATTATCAGCACAAAGTGATGGTGGATATGGAAACCTAGAGGAACAGACAGCCTCGTGCACCAAGCACAGCAGCTCCACCAAAGGGCTGCTGAATCTCCCAACACCATGGACACCTTCCCCAGCAGAGGCCTAATACATCTGACTCAGTCTTGTCACAAGATGCCATGTGGCAGACATTAGCAGCAAGACACCAAGCCCCAGTAGTGTCTCATATGAGCACACTCATAAAGTTGGGTTAAATCTTGCTTAATTTATTGACAATAATTGCTCAATTAACAGCAAGGTTGGTCCAGCCTTTTGCAAGACCATTACATGATGGAAACACAGAGCTATGCAGTTTGCTTAGCTGATACCTCTTGAAAAGGGTAAAAATTTCTTTTAGATTTCTTATCACTGTAATGTCCACTAGTCATGTAGTGCATATAAATGATAAAGGACAGACAAGAGGCTTAATAATTTAGTAAGTGTGATTAATAGAAACCTGCCAACCCATTTAACTGGATAATTACTATCTTCACTTTAAGTTTTTCACAATTACACTAGCACAATCCAAACACCCTCATGAATTAAACACACCAAGAGAAAGATATTCTGGAGTTTGAAGTTCATTGTTTTTCCCAATAATTGGATGTACCCAACAGTCTTGACTGACCAGATCAACAGTGCATGTTGGCTAGCTCAGAGTTCCCTCATTGATCTCTTTCACACATGGTAAATTAGCTGCTAGAATAGCAGCTTGCAGCCCCTAATCCTTTTAATGGTTTTGTTCTTATTGAATCAAGTCACATAGAAACTATTGGATTGTCCTCACAGTTTCTTTTCCATTTTTCCCCCCTTTTTCCTATACATTGGTTTAATTCCCCTTTCTTGTGGCAATTTGCTTCTAAGAACGGCAATGGCCAGCATGAATGGGAAGCAGCATGGGAACAGTTTATACACGACAAATGCTCCAAAACAAAGTGAGTGGGAAAAACACACACCCTGTGTTAGGATTCTGCAGGGTTTTGAATTGACATAAGCATTCTTTTCCTTCTTTTTCTTTTTTTTTCCAACAGAGAAGCAGAAACATGTCCTTAAATACACTATCATTTTCTTCAGTCTCTGTTCCTGTGAGCACTCTTTTATTCCTCTGAACACTCCTGCTACCCATCTCTGGTATCCTCAAGTTCTACAGATCTTGTGTGGTGAGATGATCAGGAATACATTAAATACTTTGGATTATTAGAAACAGGTGACTTTTATGGTGCCATGTGAATATTTTACATATGATTCTACAAGCCTATGCAACTTCTATTCACAGCTTCATGTAAAATTATGAAGACTTTATATCTCAAATACCTTTGGATCCTACCTACGTTTTGTAAACTATATTGATATGAAATTCAAAACTCTGCTTAGTGGCTTCTGTCACATTACATAGCACTCCGGCACCACAGGCTGTAAGAAAGCAGTAGCAAACTTTTTCACTGTCAACTGTAACTCTAGTAGTAAGGACAGGAATTAGTGTGTTCAACCCAGACAGAGCACTTAATGATTGTTATCTATGGTGGCAGAGGTAAGAGTAACGTAGGCGAGTAGGCTGGGCTGCCAACTCTTCAAGCACAGAAGGCGGCACACCAACTATTCACCCTCTAGGCATTCAAATCTAACCAAGATTTGGAGTAGGTGGCTGGAAACAGAAATCTCTTCATCTTTTAATCAGACAAAATGAATTAGCACATCTTGTGAGCTACAGATTAAGCAAAGTCCAACCAATTTTCCTGTCTCTCTAAAAGATCAATTTATTTATCTCAAAAGCAATAAGAAATCATCAAACCAAATCAATAAAGACAGTAGAGAACAAAGAAATTAGAACAAAAATCAAGTGATGCTTATTCTAAATAAAATCTGGTTGAAAAAAATAACTGAGAGCACATTTCCATGAGCAAAGAGAACCCTAGTTTTCAAAAACAATATAAAACTGATGCTAGTGTAATGAGGAAAAAGGGAAAAATAAATGCAAGGCCTTAAAAACAGACATCTGGAAACATTCTGAAAAAGAAGTCGTCTGTTGCTTTCAGTTGCCATTTGGCTGTGACATGGAGATCTTACAGATGCAGTGCATCATGATGGTGAACAGAATGCAAGCCCTCTACAATTACTCACAGTACATGATTTTTGGTATGTTTTAAGAACAGTACTTACTCATAATCAGGCCCAGATTCCCTACTACCCATGAGCTGAGTTTCATCACTTAAAATCTAGTTACAAGAAAGAAAATATGCTATCACTGTGATTACAGATTCTATATGAAAGAATACGTTTCATAGCAAACAACAATACTGACCTCTGTCCGAAGTCAGACTCAAATACCGCATATCTGTGAGCATTCAACTTATCCTGTTGTTTACTCACACTTTTGGATCAATTTGCTCCAATTTATATTTAAAAAAGTATGGAAAGAAAATCATACCACTCTAGAATGTTACCAATATTTATAAGAATTTGTTTACATAAATAAAAAGTCTAATAATTCTGACTCCTAGCCCTGCCCTTTAATTTTTGCCATCAAGTTCTTTCATTGTACAAACTCCTACCAATCTCCAAGGAGTAAAACTAGCTCTGATGCTAGAGGTTAGTACTTTGAAGATACATCTAAAGCACACCTATAAATGGCAGCTTTTCAAAAAGTACGCACAAGATCCTGGCCAAAGTTTTTGGGTTTGGATGGTTTCAATTAACTATACTACTACTGACAAACTCTGACAGTTTATACCAGGTTCATACCCTATGAACACTTGCTGCCTCATGCAGTCCTAGACAGTTAGTAATTCAGCCCCACAAGTTCGTAAACTTTATCACTATGATGTGATTTTTAGCCATATTTTTCACAACCTGATTGAAAATAGCTCAAGCACAGACTGTGTAGTTGACACCAGAATGCTGCAGAGGGGAGAGCTTGCTAAGCCCACTTCTCACACCTGTTGCCACCCCCCCCCCGCCCCACACACACAGTTGAACCGAAACCAATGTTGGTTGATGGCCTGAAAAATTTCACTGCTATAGCAGGCCTCTTATATGAAAGACTCGCTTCTTTAAACATGATTCAGATGTTGCCTGAAGAACAGTCATTAGAAGAGAGGTGCTTTTAAAAAAGTATTTCATTGGTAGAAACTGTGAGAAAACATGCCTCCTCCAACCAGATGGATGAGCTGCTGACATCAGTCTTAAATCCACTGATAAATCAAAACTGCAATTGAATTATTAAATATTTTATGTCCTTCTGTGGGTCAGAATATAATTATCAGTGTTCTTTAGTGCTATTTTCCACCTCCCCAAAGCAATGACCACCCCAGCATGTGGGAGTGCCTCCCTTCATCTACAATGGATCAAGAAATTCTTTATCCCTTCTTCTCTGCTACATATGCCTCCAGTTTTATTACACTGGCCCACTATGTCAGAGGTAGATGATGGTGGTGGTGGTTGACATCTCACCAATATTCTGTTACTTTTTGTTGCTCTATAACAGTTGGCAGCAGAGGGGCAGTCTGACAAAAGGAGCTCTATCAAACAGTGTTATCATGCTCTTTGTATCTACTGTAGTTTCCATGGAAATAAATAGGAGGCATTATTTTTGGAACAACCTCTGCACAAGACCCTGTAAGTAATGAAGTACTAATAGAAGAAGTAACCTTAGTGAAACAATAGAAAATTAATAAAGTATAAATTTTCCTATCTATTGATATACAAATTAATTATTCTTCTTATTAGAAGAAAACTTGCTAGGTACTCATTTGTATATTGGAAGGTCTTCTAGAGATGCAAGAAATGGCCTTGGAGAACCTGAGGAAGAGGAAGCTAGTTAAATTTTGGCCAGTAGATGTCTCTGCTACTGAAGGGAGCAAACTCAGCTATAAACATCAGCAAAATACAAGTGGCTGTTTGTGTCTTTAAACTGAAGAATAGAGGTAAGACCAACTAGGTCACTAGCAGTTCTGAAGACTGTTCTGACACAGTAACAATTAAAATGCATTTTACTTAAAACTCCATGACACTCAAATTAATTAAATATTAAATTTGCCTCCTGATATTATCTCACCAACTTAAAAAGAACTCACGAAAGGCTAAGCTTATGTATTAATATTCTTGACTGAAGTTAAGAATATCTTAAGAGTCTTGGGGGAAAAAGTATTTTTATAATTTAAATTCTGCCTTTTATGAGAACAAACAGCCTGTTCATAATACCAACAGAGAATTTCCTTAATATTTTTGGCTAAACTGAAAATAAAAAAAACACATGGAAGAATAAATTTAAATTTTAGGCTGAAATAGCACAGTACATAATAGAATTAATTATGCCCCAATGGATAACATCCAGAAATTCTTAAAATTTTCTGTACATCTACATGTTACACGGTCTTACTTGGAATAATACAGATTCTAAGCAAAGAAACTAATATTAGTTTCCTATAATTGGCACTTGTCATTAACATACAGCATGATTTTCTGATTAATAACGAAAAGAAGATCTGAAAAGGCACAGATCAGCTGGAAGAGCATCTGCTTAAATACACACACGTAATTAGGAGAGGACGTCAAACAGACTTGATTACATATTTCATGGGTATGTGTCAAAGAGTATAAAGCAGTTGACTTAACCCCAGGGTGACTTCAAGAGGATTTTCTCTATCTAGTGTTTGTGATTAGCACCATATAATCTGGATCTGCTGAACAAGTAGAGTTTTATACAATATGCAAATTTCCTTTTGCTTTAATTTAGTCCCTTTGGATTTAGCATAAAATCTCTGTGTTGCATGAAGGGCTGAAACAGCTGGATCCAGTTAGCTAGGAAATTAAAAATGTAGCAAGTAAAATAAGGTAATTCTTGCCATGGCAGCCAGCACACATTGGAATGGGACCTGGACATTGGCAGAGGGATGGCCAAAATGCACACCTCCGTGCCAGCCAGACCTTTCCCTGTCAATGCCAGAATTCTGGTCCCTTCTCTCATCACAGAGTACTCTACCTCTTCATATAATTAAACATATTTCATTGCCCTGTCAAGACTCATTTTCTAGGTGTACACTGGTAAGAAAACCGCTCTCGTATCAGTCAAGGAAATTAGCAGCCACAAGGTAACATCGTATTTCCTTGTTAGCATATCAAGATACAACAGAAATTAATTAGCAATATATTACATTGTTGAATATTTAATGGAATTAATTCAAGTCTAGTTTTATTTTCCATTTCTCTTTCAGCTGTGTTTTTTAGCTAGTACTATACAGAGACACTACTTAAGTACTACAGAGTTTTTTTTTTTCCCTCTATTTTAAAAGTGTATTCCAAGAACAACCAGGACCCAGACCCCCTGTCTATTTAGGCAGCAAAATGTCTTCGGAAGGTTTGTGTCCAAGCGTAACTGAAAACCCTCACAGCTTCTTTGAAAAATGTGGTCCCACAAATAAAGAGTTTCACAAATAAAAAATCTTAGGCTGAGCCTTCACGCTCCTCAGGATTCTGTTAGCATGTTCCCTGTTCATCAAGAAAAGGTGGAAAAGAGAACACCTACTCTCCCCTCTCTTCCCCAACCCCAAAGACAGAGCACTATTTCTGCCTCAGCTAATCTGACAATTCAGTTTTCAAGCCCTACATGGATTATTAGCAGGATATATATGTAAAAATAAGAAAATAGTCTAGGCCATTTTAAGCTAATCTAAGCTCCCATAATAGACAGTGAGAAGAACTGGCATTGCTGCCAGGACATGAGCCTGAGCACCCTGCTCTGGGAGCTCCTGCTAGAGCACAGGAAGGACCAGATGCACCCACAGGACCCTGACAGCCTCAGACATAATGTGAGCACGTGAACACTTTCCAAGCTCTATTCTCCCCTAAAGATTAGTATTTGATTTACCAAAGTTTAAGTGAATTTTATGTCTGAGTGAAGAAAGGAGCTCAAGTCACACAAGTCATCCTGGCCATTATATTAGGAGTCTTTTCATGGCCCCATTGATCTCAGTGGAAGCATTCATAAGAGTGCCCATAGAAATGAAGTCCTCACAACAAAACTCAATCTTTCCTTACGAATTTGAAAATCAAAGTGCAGGTAATAATTCAGTAGAGTTTCTGATTCATCAATAGGTCAGGACTTAAGTTTCACACTTGCCATCTGATGTGAGGCTGATAAATCACCTTGGTTGTATTATCCTGCGTACATTAAGGTACACAGAACTGCAAGAAAGTAGACTAGGGCTGGAGTTCAGAATGGTAAAAATTTGCTTAGAGGAGAATCTGAATAGGAATGAGGCTCCAAAGTCTAAGTCAAGGATAAATAGGATTCACATACAGCATGATGAAAAAATATACCAATTGTACAGTGATTTGCTGTACTACAGTAAGAAAAAAAACAAACCAAACAAAGAAAAAAAACAAAACATACAACCCCCACCAAAAACTAACCAAAAAAGACCACAAAAATACCCAAGCCAAACTAAATTTCTTTGGTTAGAAGCACAATGTTATATTTGGAACCAAACAGAGCAGACAGAGAAATAGACTAATCATTCCAATTTATTCAGTGTTCCCCTGAACATTTGCTTGTCTGGCTGTATGCTACTGTATCCCTCCCTGACTTCAGCAAAAGGAAGAGGGCATAGAATTATATCATTCTTGTTTGATCACCAACCATTATCTTAAAGAAACTGAACCGACACATGGATAAACTTTTCTCTTATCAGCTTATTAGCAACTTTGATTTATAGCTGCTACAGCTTGAGGACCTTCACTTTAACAATCAGAGACCAAGGGAAAAAAAGCAACCAAACAAAAATAATACCCAAAAACAGAGAAAGCAGACAAGAATACACAACTAAGGACAACGTTCCTGTTTTACTGCTTGTATTTGCGAACAACCACTGTAGGAATGCACTTTACCACTCCTCTGGAACCATAACAATAGCTCTTCAAAATTCACTAGTCCTTTGCTGGACAGTGGCATATCTGCTAGCTTTAGTAAAGACAGCACAGCAACCCACAACACAATACAACTGAAGATACAAAGATGTTCACCAGCTGCCACATTCCTCATGACAAGACTGTTCTATTTCTTCCTCATGTTTCTTGAATTGCCTTTTTCTTTTCTTTTTCTTTTTTTAAACCACGTTAGATGAAGGTGTATAAAGCATACCAAAAAACAAAGTCATCTTGAAACAGTTCTACACTAGGGTGGTTCCAGTAGTGACAGAAATAAATTCTGATTTACATTATGGAAGTGCAACCAGTAAGACGCTCAATATATGAGCATAATTTCTTCTTCATCTAGGGATTAAACTACACACACAAAGACGGACAGATGAGGAAAGGCATCCTTCTGGTGCCAGCAGTACGCAAGAGCTTTCTTGGTGAGAAAAATGAGATTATTGAATGCTTTTACATGGAAGCACATGGAGATCTTCAAAGCAAAAACAATTCAAGTTTCATCTTGTAGTCTTTAGTATCTAAATACGTACAATGCACATCCTCAAGAATCCAAAACATTTCTGTCCTTACTACCCGTTCCTGTGTTACCTCCACAGGTCTGAGGAGAGACTGACATTTCTGGTCCTTCTCTAGGTCTCTTCATAGATTAGGCAGTTTGTGAATGAAGTCCACATCAACATTAGCAAACACCCATGAAAAAACAAAACATAAAAACAGTCCTTATTTCTAGAGATAAAGCTTACATACAGATTAAACTCTGCAAGAGCAGCTGTGGCAGGATTTCATCTGTTAACTCACCTTTTCATACCTTCTGAAATCAATCTCTGGTTGTTCTGCTCTGCCCTCGGGTACAAATGATATCTAGCTTGCATTAATCAGTTCGGAGAAGAAAACTAAGAAAACTGGGTTGACATAACATGCTAGCAGCAAGGGCTGGTAGCAGTAAATAAATTTATTTCTAGATTTTTTTTCTCTAAACCAAGTTCATTTGGGGATAGAAATTAGAAAACAAACAGTCGCCTCACTATCCAAGAAAGGAAAAGAGATTTTTTTTTTTAATATAAATTCAGTGTAATTAGCTAGAAATTGGAACATCTTCTGGCTTTAACTATTTTTTGCACTCCTTAAGTCCCTAAGTCTAAGTTTTCCTTCTGAAGTGAGAATTTAAAATTCCACCTCTTCAATGTAACGATACTTTGATGTTCAGGTGAGAATGGAGAATCTTCTCCTTGCTGTTAACTTGTCAAACACTGTTGCCTCAGAAGAAAAGAAAGAAAGAAAAGACAGAAAAGAAAGAAAAACCTCATCTCTCAGGTGCAGTTACTGAGTGTTAATTGTGAGCAGTGAAGTGAGGTGACTTGTTCAAATTGCTTATGTTTCTTCTCCATTACAGTTCATCCTGTGTCAAATGGTTGGCATAGAGAAAGAAAATGTTTCATCAGTGATCCATTCTCTCTCAGATCAAGGAAGGTTTGCCCAAAAAGTGAACAGTTTCATAAATCTTGAGCTTCCATTTCCACATAGACCAGTACAGAAAAAGCCCAGTGACCCTTGCCAATGTGATAACAGAAGAAAAATCATTTCTGGGCCCGAACTGCTTTATTTTTGTGGCCATAAGTATTCAAAAATGAGACATTGAGACTCCATGCAGATCAACACCATCAGGCTGCCCAGCATCACATTCCTTGCATCTACCAGTCCTTGCAATACCAAAGGATGGCAAAAACTAAAATAGAGCAGAAAACAACTCAAAAGTCCCAACTTTCAAAGGCTAGGTTAAAAATCAAAATTAACCTCACCATTTAGCATCTTGCATGCTATTTCTCTTTGGCTGTAGTGTAGTATAATTGCCACTATGAAAGCTAAAGCAGTCCTCTATTTTCAAAAACTAATCAAGAATCCAGTGACTTTAAAAAAAAAAGCATTTAATTCATTATTCTTAAAAGACCATCTGCATTTTATGATTTCTTCCAATGTATATTTCTTTTCACAAGAATACACTATAATGTTTCCTGAATAGACATCATAATTAAAGTACTACTCCTAAAATAATTCCAAGTGATATGTATTTGTTTCATTTGTAAAAATGATAAATATTTACTAATGAAAGTGTGTAGCAGCTAAGGTCAAGTTGAAAATTCCAGACGCAAGATTTCAGAAATTGGTTTAGTCACACTCATCATGATATAACTTCAGCATGACATGTGCCTTGCTGTTAAATGGAAGTTGAAACAGGTCAAGG
Organism: Cyrtonyx montezumae; assembly: GCF_038088225.1. Taxonomy (NCBI): domain Eukaryota; kingdom Metazoa; phylum Chordata; class Aves; order Galliformes; family Odontophoridae; genus Cyrtonyx; species Cyrtonyx montezumae. The sequence continues at coordinate 61,247,454 of NW_027072089.1, read as the reverse complement.
ACTTAGATGGGATGATATCAGACTCAGAAACAGATTTCTATTTATCTCAGCACAGCCTAACGATGAAACCTTCCATTAGTGATCTCCCTTTCTATCTTCAATAATTATACTCATGCAATTCAGTCACCTTACAACCCAAGAGGACTTCAGCAATGCTTTTATTACAGAGAAGGAAACAATTAGTTAACAAAAACATTTTTTTTCATCTTGCTTGTTTCTGCTCCAGGCTATTTACAACCCAGAATGAGAATCACTTTTTTGTACTGAGGAAATGCAAAGCAAGTACTCCAGGAGCTACAGGAAAACATCATTCAGAAGTCATTCCCTTCTGACAGCACATTTCGACACTGAAAACTCTGACTGCTGAGTTGGAAGAAATATGCATAAAATAGTTTAAAACACATCTGCAGTCATTTTTGATTATGAAGTACTCCTACAGCATGTGATGACTTTGTTGTATACGCACAAATGGCAATATCTCTGTTCAAAAGGAGAAGTGCATCTTCCACAGAAGCTAAGTAACTTACAAAGCTGCAATATTCTCAGTGATGTCCAGGCAATGTCAAAGGACCACATCCCTTGTTGCATTGATTGTGTCAGGAACAGATAGATTCACTGTACCTAACACTTTGCAGGCCCCAAGCCAAGGAAGCTGCAGCACTGCTGTCAGCCTTTACATAACCTTTGACAAGCAGGCTAACAAAATGCATTTTATAATGGAAAAAAAAAAGTGACCATAGCCATGCAACTTCGTACTACCATCTTTACAAGGTGGTTGTTTGATTTCACTTCAGTATGATTAAATTCTAATTAAAGATATATATATCACAGGCAAATGTATATACTTATATACACACAGAGACGTAAGCATAATCACTTCAGTTTTAGTACGAAGGGAGAAGCTGAATGTTCCCACTTATCTGGAAAACAATTTTAATTCATATAAGCAAATAAAGCGTAGGACTAACCTGACACCAGGAAAAATTCAGGGATCGTGTGGTGTCTAAAATCCTTTGCAGAATGCAATTCCTTTTTTTGCTATGGGTTCTTGTGAGCTAATCTGGTTTCTCATAGATGTTAAGTGCTGGCACTTCTGCTTTTCAGTGGGGCACTTGAAAATCAGACTAGAGATCACCAGAATACCTAAGGCTACACCTCTAGTGCAGAAGTTTGTAAAATCAAGTATATGACACAAGCATAATTTAGTTTCTCAGTTTTCTACTGAACATAGGTTTCTTGTTTACCCTGTTGTTGTTTGCTCTCATCACCCTTTACTTTTCTACTATTAAGCACTAAGAAAAAACTAATTCTTAAAGGGAACAATTAATAATAGAAATATTCCTAAATTTTTAAGTTATTAGTCTGAAGATTTGAAATAAATTTCATAATATTGACTTAGAAATTTCCAGCTTTGATAAGTCTTGCTTTGAAAGACTGAAATTTTATGCTGTGAAAATTTATGCTGTACAATAAATGATGACAGAAAAAAAAAACCCAAAACACCAGAAATTAACAACAGTTAGAATACACTAATCAAAATATTCTAAAAAAAAAAAATCACTAAAAATCCATGCTAAGTCAGTTCAACAGATGCTGTTATACATCATTGCTTTAGCAAACTTACTAAACTTTTTACCACAACCACAGAAATGTTCTAGCATCCAGTTCACTGCTATTCTGAAAGTGATAGAGTGGCATAAAAAGCTTTTTAATGATTTTATTCAGGCAGACCTGTAAAGAATATGGCATTGATATAGTTGAGTGCATTTTTTATTAATGAACAATCTCAACAATTCACTATATTCCCTCCAGTACAGTATAAATACATATGCTTTGCTTTTTAAACTAGTTAAATCTAGGTATTGATGAGTGTTCTAGAAAATAAAACTTGATGTACTTCAGATATTGGGGACAGAAAGTTATTACTCAAGCCAGACTATAAAAAACTTAATGAGAACACACACAAAAAGCATAAGCAATAAGCGCATTAAGCCCAGAACTAAAGCCAAATCACCCACTCTCACAAAAGTGGTATGGAAAACCCCTTTGACTTAGGTCATGTAAAGTCACTTCAGCTACCTTAAATATTCATGATTGCTAACAGTGAGAAGGCAAAAAAAAGAAATAGTAGAGACTAGAAGGTCTCAATAGGCTGTTTATTCATGCATGTATTCTACTCTTCTATCCACTACTACCCACTTTATTCAGGTTCCAAATCCAGTATTTGCCTAGTATTTTGATTTTCAGGTAGTTTAGCTAAAATGAGTACCAAGAGAGGGGTACTTGGATGGATGAGCAATGGAAGAGGAGCCAGGCAATAGTCCTACACATTAAACCAAAGCAGTTAGCCTCCTTTAGAAAAGGAACAGTTTGCTTAAGATTGTACATTCTAAGTGCCTAAGGCATTTTGTAGTGCAAGAAGGTAGGTACAGTACAGGTTCACTTTGGATACCTGGTCTCCACACAGGGCACAACAAAGGAAAACAACCTAACTGGTTGGGGCTCAGTCAAACACCTATTGAAGTCCATGGAAACTCTGCTACTGATTTCAGCAAGAATCTAAGATAATACCCCTCACAAAACTCTTGCTCTATAAGGAAGAAACTAGAAATCTTCAGATAAATCAATACAAGAAACCTCCACAAATGCTAACAGCCTTAAAAGTACATGGTCAGTGTTTCTCCAGACTCAGGTCTCATAAATCATGATGTGCTCTATGCCTTATTATAGGAAATTAAAGAATGCATTGGAGAAGGGAGGTTCAAACATTATTCACAGAAATTATACACATTAACTGTGCATATACCTGAGTATGAAACATGTATTTTGTTAACTTTGTATGCTTAAAAGCTTAAAACGGAAGTATGCCTCAGAGTGCCAGACTCCAGCACAGCAAAGCATCCTGGAGTCAATATACCACACAGACTGTCTGGCTTGAAGACAATGATCCAGCTCAAGGTTATATCTTGAACTGTAATATTAGCTCCACATTAAGGGTTCAATAGTGCTCAGATGTGGGAGCCAAAGAAAAGGGGTTCAAAATCAGCTTGCTAGGCAGTATTCTAGGAAGCCTGTAGTAGCCTCTAATCTTAGGCTACCTGCTCTTGCCTTGGGGAAATGAAGTCATGGCAGTAAACATGTCATAAAAGTGATCTTCCTGGAGAAGCCTACTGCAAAAGGACGTTTAGCAGGTTTACACTGGCTTCCCTAAGTTCTTGTGACCAGGGGATGTGAAACTCAAAGCACAGGAGAGATGAAGATGATAGGATGTAAGCTGTAGTTATCTCTGTACAAAGCCACAGGCTGACTGCTGGGTGAATATGCCCTAAGCAGTAACTGGAAAGGTCTGTTCCCGGCTTTGCACAACTCAGCATGCCTCTATCTGCATTACAATATCCTTGGCCTGAAGGGAAGCAGTAACCTTCAGTACTTGAAGCAACATAGAATACTTGTTTGACCCCTAAGGTCATCTATTTCAACCTCCAGCTCACTGCAGGGATAACTATAAAGCTACATCAGATTGTTCAGAACCAAGTCCAGTCAAATTCTGAACATCTGAAAGGATGGAGATCTGACAGCCTTCTTTGGGCACTTGTTCCAGGATTTGATTATGAAAAAAACCAAAAAACACTTATTTATACCTAGTCAGAACTTCCCTTGCTGCAAGCTCTGCTTTCTTCTCCTTTCATCCCGCATTTCAAGAAGCAGGAAGTGTATTACAATTCCACAATCATGTGCTTTTCCAAGGGAGAAACTGGGAAATTCTCTAAGATCTACAGTGCATAATTATATCACATTTAGAACAAAATAATAAAAGCAAAAGAAAACAAAAAAAGAACAACAGAATCAAACAGTAATAGCAAGAGAACACATAATGCTGTTTTCCAGTATAATGTGTCAAAGTACAGACAAAATAAATACTGCGAAAAATCATAGTTCAGAAAGTTTGCTGTATGAAAAGAAATATCCATTCGGTGGAAGCATATTTCCCATCTAGCAAAAAGAGTGTTCTCTAAACTCTGATTTCTCTCTAGATCTCTATTACTAAATTGCTTTTCTGTACAAGGTCAAGTTGCATGGTCCTCATGCACAGCAGGAACTCTTACTGCCTCAAGTCTGAATAGAATGTAGCTCAGCTACATCCTACTATTATTTTCCTATTGCATCTGTCCGAGTGTCAGGCAGACTGCAAGTACTTGATGTAACCAAGACTTACATATGTGCTTGGGGAGAACAGTCTGGATACTTTTTTTTTCCAAAGTAGGTTAGAATGATCCAATACATAAGACCTGAATAAACCAGTTATGCTGAAGACTCCAATCATCGTATTGATGAATGTGGATTATAAATCTAGAAAGGAAAATTAACTTACAGGCACAGGAAATGCAATTAGATTTGTGTCCCAAGTATAAATATGAAATTCAGTTTTCATCATTAGAGTTATGTTAACTGACCTGTGAGTTTTTCCAGAACATCAAATCCATGTTTCAGAGCAATGATATCAAGAAAAGAGACTGTGCCATCTTCAAACCTGAAGAATGGAACAAAGCAGCACAGTAAATAAATCACGCAGGTATCATACAAACTTCAAATCTATTTTGAGAGTTACTATTTTATGTCTAGTGAATCTAACTTGCAGAGTGGGAACTCTTAGGGATTCATCTTCAAGTCTCGTAAGTGCCAGTCTTGTAAAGTCAAAATGTATTATTCAAAGCTAGGAGTTCACTTGAACAATTGCTTGTATATAACAGCCCAATTTTCTCCCATATGGGCTACTTGAGCATTCTGTATTTTTAAAGTAATAGGTAATGTTTACATTTTATGCCCTAATGTCAATTGTCTCCTTCCACCATTTGAAGTTGATGGGAATAGGTGAGGCAACAGGAGTGACCGTTCAAGCTTGTTTCACAATAGAAGGGAATGAAGAATAATGATGATAACAGAAGAAGGTTAAACTATACAGAACTCACTACTGTGTATGGCTGAAACTGAGATCACAGCACTTCTCTAAGAAAAAGGTAGTAACCTCCAAAGCTGCAGCAATTAAGACTGGAAATGAACACTCCAGCAACAGCTCCACGTCTCATGGATCAAGTTTAAAGCTAAACTTTCACTGTGAGGACAAAGCCTTCCCAGGAACACGGGTGTTCCTTGAACCTTTTTCAGAAAGGGCTGATGATGTCCACACTGAACACTGCACAGAGCACAGTGGAGGCACATTTGGGTAAAAAAATATTTACATGTGCACATGATACACAAGAAAAAAACGTATTTTTTTTCCAGATGAATCATTTCTTTTAATGCAGATTGAAAGCTTTTGGTGCCACAATTAAATACGTATTGTGAAACAACTCAAAGGTGTGAAACTTCAAGACTTCAAACACTTTTTCTTTAATAAAATAAATCTCAACAGAATAGTCTAACAGCTCTAATTTCAACAGTGATTTTCCATACTTCTATTTCATTCTTCTATTTCATTCTTCTGTAGTTATCTACTAATGGAAACAAGACAAGTTGCAGAGACAAGAGTCATCTGAAGAACATAAAAAGCTTCTAAAAACATCTCGTAAAGTTCCATACAAAATATCTGACTACAGTGCAGGGCTAGTTGGTGGCTGGACTTAATTCTGTATGGTAATATGTTCAGTTGTTACAAACAACAACAGCAGCAGTAAATGATTACCAATCAAATGATAAGAGAGAAGTGGTGCAAGGAAGAACAGTTCAAAAGGGATCCTTTGTGCTCACATTCCAATACAACGCAGGCCAAAAAAGCCTTCTTAGAAATTTCTAATTCTCTTCTAATAATCAATAATAGCAAAATCCTACTGTAATGATTAGTATCGGAGCGGAGCAATACTTCCAAAGAACAGAAAAGAATGATAGGAGAAGAAGAGAGAGAAGGCAGATGCTAGGAGTGGTTTCAAAATTAAATGTGGAAAACTACTAAAAATTTGCATATTCAAAAGGAAATGTCACAGTGGTCCCACACAGTTGCCATGCAGAGATTATAGGAAGGCTGGTAAAGAAGGAGGTGATTGGTCCCGCTCAAATATTGGCAATGGCTAGTAAAGTAATTAAAGCACTGGGATTTGAAGACCAGAGTAGAGACACTGCCACTGAGACCATCAAGAAGCATGCATAACCCTCAACAATCATCAGAATTAAAAAGTACGTGAAAAGGCTACAAAGGTGGCAGCAGGGATCTTCAAAGGCCCCCAGATCATATCTAAAGTAAAAAGGGAAGATAAAACTGGACTTCTGTTCATTAGATGGGACTATTGACCCAGGAGACAAGTGCAGTTCATGAATCACTAAGCAACAGAAGACTCATGAGCCACGATAATGTTTTATGATCTTAAAGACATTCACTAACGTAGTCTAGAGACTAGGAATGCCTTTCCATTCAGAAAAATAAAGCAAACACAATCATGTTTTTTTCACCCAACATTATGCTCCAGAACAGTGCAATTATTATGGTAGTAGATGCAAAAACAAACAAACAAACAAAAACCAACAACAATAAAAGTGACTTTTAGAAGCTCCACACTAAAAGAACCAGAAGCCGTAAAATAATTAAAAATAATTACTGAATTGCAGAACAGCTTAGGTTGGAAGAGACCTTAAAGATCATCAAGTTCCAGCTCCCTGACATGGGCATAGTTGACACACATCAGATCAGGCTGCCCAAGACCAAATCCAACCTGACCTTGGACACCTGCATGGATGGGGCACCCACAGCTTCTCTGGACAACCTGTGCCAGCACCTCACTGCTCTCTGAATAAAAAGTTTCTTCTTAACATCTAAACTAAATCTCCCCTCTTTTGCTTAAATCCATTTCCCCTTGTTCTATCACTATTAGATCATGTAAAAAGGTCTTTCCCCCTTCTGTTTATAAGCTCACCTCAAGTACTGGAAGGACATAATGAAGTCTCCCAGAGCCTTCTCCAAGTTAAAACAAGACCAACTCCCTTAGCCGTTTTTCATAGGAAAAGAGGAGGCGCTCCAGCTGTTTGATTACCTCCACAGCCTTCCTCTGGTCTCCCTCCAATAGCTCTACATCCTGCTTGTGCAGGGGGCTGAAACACATTGCTAAAAATATTTGCTCAAAAATATGGGCAATTCTCCTTTTACAATTCAGATACAGATACAATATTTTACAATATCCCTCTCCTGTATTTGGACGCTCGCTTTATTTCTACATTACCAGTTTTTCTCATCTGACAAAGAATGCACTAGCATTCTGTAATTTCTATAATGTGTATATTTACAGTATTGCCGTTGTATAATCCCCAAAATTACTGAACATCCTATGTGCAGCTTCATGTAATGTTGTCATCTCTTCCACATTTCCACTATTTCAATTATTTAATTGATCATTTTGCTTTACCCCTTGAGAAGTTTACACAAATTATCTATAAATTCTGGCATTTGGTAAGTAAAGCCTTAAAAATTATAGAACTGTAATCATTACCAAAGCAAACTATAATGCTATGAAGGGTAGCTATTCCTCTCCTGGGACACAAAGAGCTCTTTCTCAGAATATTTAACTGCATTTAGGACTGACTGTAAACATGCTACTTTACACTGCAAAACATTGACCTGAATGGCTACTTTTCGTTCTGATGTAATTGATACTTCAAGCTAATTGTTTCCCCACTCCAAGGCAGTTTCAACACTGCAACTCAGTTTAGGATGAAGCTCATTTTAATGCTGGTCCAGCAGCCATTTCCCAAAGTAATGAAGTCTCTGCAGCTGACAATGTATAAAGGGTACTTACACAGGATAATAGTGCAGAGACTCAACCCAGGAAACATCAAGCTTAGCTCTCCTAGCTAGTTCTTATTATAATTAATCCCACTTAATCACAGCTGGGATGAGCTCAATTGCTTAGCTAATTGTGTTTGTGAAAACCTGATAGCATTTCACATCAACCTGTTATTTGGCAAACTCCTTAAACAGCTCATGGCATAACAAAGACACAGAGCAGCCCACCTCAATCTTATCAGGGAGTTATGAAGATGATGAGCTGCTCTTCCTTTGCAAGCCAGACAAGACTTGTACTTCTAAAAGTGCTGATTCTTCCTTTGAGCCATGAGTGAAAACTGCTTACAGGTCCTATTATCATCATCTGCCTAGGAATGGAGAAGGCTAGTTTTTCTTTGGAAACTGTTGAGTGGTTGTCATGACACTTCTCTGTTAGGCTTCTGCATGCAAATGTTGTTTTCTAAACTTCAAGGCAGCAGAATCAGTGAAAGAAACAGTGTTTGTCCTGGACAGTATGAACTTGTCCCCTCTTAGCCAGGTCACTTCTGCATATAAATGTGATAACACATCATGCCCTGGACGGATGTGATTAGAAATAAAGCGTGAAGACAAAACAAACTATTCTTGTTTAAAAAGAGAAGTAAAATTTGGCGTAAGATAGAAATATGACTCCAGAGTTGTGAAACTTGTGAAATATCTTAAGTAAAACAAGTTATTCTGTATATGGGCAGTATACACGATCCAACTTAGAGGTGGGAGCACTGGCCTTTGCTTTCTGAGAAGGCTGACTTGCCCAGCAGGCAAGTAAGACATTCAGGCAAGTAAGACATTCAGCTGCTGCTTTTTTTTTCCTCCCAATTTACCCAAAGTAAATCCAGACACAGAGCCACTGGATATTAATTTCTCTGGCCAGAGTACAGCCCAGAGCTTAGAAACTTTGATAAAAATTCCTCCACGATGTTAAAAGTAATCCAGCTCATCTGAAAGCATTCTTGAGTCAATACAAAGCCCAATGTGCGGAGGGCTGACATTGCTGTCAGTCAAGCTCCACTCTCCCTTACACTGGGGCAATGATTCCATTTAGGTCAGAGGAGCAAAAGCCATCCCTTAGTTTCTGAGGCAGGTAAAAATGAAGGCAAATCCACAGGAGAAAAAAGCACATTTCTTGAATAAGCTGCTTTTCCTTTTTTTCCTCCGTTCTTTTTTTTTTTTTTAAATACTCCTCAAGAGTGGAACTGTCCTTTGAAGTGAGATGTTACACAAGTTCCTTTCATCTTTTCAATTCATTTATTTTCATCTCATTAAAAAGTACAACAATACGGAGAGGTTCTTGGCATGCATTAGAAGTAGTTCATTCAGATCTTGCTTCTCACCTCTGAGAGATATTCCATATCACCTCCACATGAAACAACCTTCTCAGTAAATTTCCTTTTTACACTTTATAGAAATACAGCTGTTTGTTCTAAATTGACTTCTGCTGGAATCACAATAGTGCCAAGGGTATACAGTTCATGACAGTAGGAACAGACTTGTTTCCATCACGTCCATGTTTTTACATTAGCAATTGCCATCTCTGATACTGGCAGGGGAACAGATCTTAATTGGTCTCACTGCTCCCTGACATCAAAAACGAGCACTTGCAAAAAGAGCACTATTTGTTTTGCCTTTCTTTAACTTAAAATACATCTTTACTGTCCTGTTAGACCTTTAAGGCTCTGTTCTGCCCCCACTGAAACACAGTTCTCAGGTAAGTTTCTGGACTGTTTGCGACTCTCTAGAGGATGGGCTCCCTTTGCTCTAGCTCTGTCTCCTCATAGCTGATTCCATTCACTGCTAGCAATTTACCTATTAGTTACCTTCTTAGCTAGGTGGCTTTTCAAATAGCAACAGCTGAGTGTTTCTACAGCATCATTTGAGACCAACCATCCAGCTGCAGCCTCTCTGATCCTCTGTAAATAACATCTTTCAAACAGGATCTTATCCCCAGGCCTCTACCCTTTGGTACATGCTCCCTTCAGTGTGAATGTCTTTATTTTATGGAGTAGATGCTGCTGAGGTGAGTAAATAAAATTGGGAGATAGACCACTGTAATGAGCAAGCATGCTATCTCTAAGCTTTTGTAAGAACTTTTCTTTTGTGTAACTGCTTTCACAGGAGCATGTTGCAGGCAGCCAGGAATTTAAATGCCAGGAGGGCAGTAATAAATTACAGACTCTTGAATAGGACACCTACTCTCACCACTTTAGCAGCTCATTTTTACCTCTGTTAGAAGTACATTACATGTTTAGGGCCTGAGCAACTCAACTGCCCTTTGTGGAGTAGGAAATGGAATGAATGTATCAATCCATTTTTATTTCTCAAATGTCTCTGTCTTTTATATACAATGCCTAATTGGGAACTTTGTTTTCTATCTCCATCCAAAAAATCTTCCCACTTTGCACAGAGAGATTAGCAATCCTTCAGTCTATTGCTCAAGTCAGTCTGAATGGCACATTCTGATTATCACATAGAGAGATTATTGGCTCCTCAGGGCTTTGCCTTTGAGTAAAATTTACACTTCTGAGAACACTGCATCAGAATTACCTTCAGCTGTATGCAGATTTTTTATAAAATTAGCTTTCTCCTACTATTTTTACAATTAATAGTTTACAATATTTTTTTAAAAGGAATTATTTAAACAAGAACTGCAGCCAATAAGCATTTAAACCATGCAACAGCGTAGAAGTTATGTCTCAGGACTGACATCCTCCCCCACCAAGCCTTATACGAGCCCTCTACAGAGCAATAAAACTACTTTATTTTTCTTTTTCTCCACACAAGAGCCATCAGTTACAGAAAGTCCTGAGATGCATTTGTCACTAGCCAAAGGTTCTCTCCCAACCTTGCAAGACAGGGCAATATGATTTCTTTGAATTGACAGGGGTGGAGGAAACAAAATATTCTTTCTTTTTAAAATTCCACTGTGCAAACAGTATTACCTTAAGGTATATAAAACACCGTGGAAAGGGACATTTCCTCAACATATATTAAACATAAAAGTCAGTCTCTGGGAACAGAAGCCCTGCTGGTTCACTGGCCTCAAATAATAGTATGTTCAGCTCTCAGCTAGCTAGCTTGCAATTTACTCATTCATCTTAAATCATAATTTAATGTCAACAAGAACTCCAGTAAGGTGCAATTCACTGTGAGCAGGTTTCTTGCAAGTCATTTCTGTATTTAACGTTTGATATGCATTATTCTCACATGATTAAATATCTATCATCCAAATATTCATAACTCTGCTTCCCATGGGAAGGTAAGATCCAGACATAACCCCAAGTAATGGTTAAAGTGAGCAATTTGCAAAGTGTATTTGCATAAACTGTTCACTGATAAATTATGAGTAATGAATCATTAATAAAAATTCAAAACCTTTCTTTGATTTTCTTCCTAGAAGGAAAGAAAGGATGAAAGACATTCTGGAGATAAATTTTTCATGGGAAATAATCTGACCAGCTGTAATCACTTGTCCATATTCAGTATAAACAGATTTATTTCCTAATGAGACAGAGATGCAATCTTTCATTTTTAAGGTGCACATGATGATAAAGAATGACTTTGTAATGAACTATTAGAGACGAATCAATTTAAAATTAGGCATACAAAAAAGACTCCACTTGAACAGGAGTTTATTCTTACAGATTCACATGTAACAATACAGCTGCCTAACCACGTGTGACAGTGAGGCAGACTAAGATCAATGACTTCAGATAATGGAGTAGTAAGTTATCTCTAGATAACAGAGAAAAATCCCCATGACTGCTTTCCAGTGTGTGGGCTCAGTCCTACAGAAAGGTCTGTGCCTCAGAGCAGGGCTTACTGCAATGCACAAACCTTCTTTCCACCACTGACAGAAACAAAATTTGAGCACTTTATTTCTGTATATTACCACTGCAAACCTTCTGGTCCAGGTGTTTTGCTGACGGGAACAAGAGAAGAGAATTCAGATTGAGAACTGAGAATTAATTTCCTTTCTTTATAAATAGAAAGGAGTATTAAGTGGATGCTAGAAGCCTTCATGCATGCACTGACAGGACATGGTATTGCCACTGTTGTCTTTTCCTTGTGATGCCATTGTGCACGTGTGGTTATAGCTGGTGGCTTGTGCCAACTAGGAGTAAGGAGCAGTAACAGTGCTAAGAACCTAAATTAAGTTCAGTGTATGATATATGTACAACCAACACCTTGCATATCCAGAAAGGCTGGCATCTTGATAGGACTGACCTAATTAAATTACTGCTGTAAAACAACTTAGGTTGTTTTATGAGGTCTGATAGCTAGCTTGCATGTTGAGACCTTTATGATTGCAGTAAAATTGCCAGAGTAGAATGCAAAGGGACAAATACAAGGTATATTCCAGCTAATAAAGAATTCCAGGGTGTGCCTGCAACCCTTTTAGGCATCAGACGTGCAGTCAACTGAGATTTTCACTGAGGAAAAAAACATGCTCCTCCTGTTACACTCTCACACTTGAAATATTGGAAGCAAGACATGCTACACCAACCCAGAGGCATCCTGCAGTCAAATGCTGTACTGCAAAACCTACAAAGCTGTCTTCACCCTTCAGGAGCTCAGAAGTACTGTAATAGAGAGAACTCTTCAAAAATTTTCCACTTCTGAGCATTGAGACAAGTATATGGTAGTTAAATAATCACAACCAGAAAATGTGCTGAAGAAAAGACAGGAAGAGGTGAGAGATGGTGAAAACAACATAAGTGGTTTGAACTGAAGTATCTCAGGTGAGATTATTAAAATGAACAAAACCAGATGATGAGATCCTCCTATGGAAAAAAAGGCTTTGGATATCTTCCCACACATGATATAGAAAACACAAGATGACAAAACTTGTTGAGTTCGATCCTTGCAACAGCAAAGAAAACTAAGTACAGATAAGATAATTGCATATACTTTGGCTTTTGTGAGTAGTTATACAACATATGATAGAAGGCTTTGACTGATGGAAACTCTGGTCTGAAGAACTGTAAGTTTATGTGGCATGGAGAGATAAACAACCCCAAACAAGGTTTTCAGCTTGAAAGAGACAGGAATTAAAACATTCATCAAATTACTTGGTCAGGAAAACTGGACTGAAGACACTAGGGACATAAATACAGTGGAGACCTAAAGATACTTGAAGTCCAAGTTCAAAAAAGCATCCAATTTGCATCCCAAAAATTGGAAAAGAGAGAGAAAAACTTCTACAAAAAGCTCTTCAAAACAACCTGCACTAAAAAAGAGGTCTTAAGATTTTAGTACTGCTTATAAAAGCTGATATAAAATACATAAAAATTACATAAAATTACATAAAAGGAAAAGATAAACAGTATCTAAACATATAATATATAATAGGATAAAGAATAAAAATAAAATAATTATTGTCATTCAATGAGCAAAGAGGTAGGAGAGGAAAAAGAGCCTAAAAATCAAATAAATACTACTTGCCTTTAGTTTTTAAGAAGGACTCTGAAGAAAAAGAATAGGTCAGGACAGGGTGACTCATGGCTGAAAGTGTGTAGAAAGTGTGAAAATTGAAGTTATTGCAACTGGTGTGGAAACTGAACTCAGAGGCTTTAATGTACTTGAGCAGGGGAAGACAGATAAACTATGTCCCAGAATAGTAAGAAACTGACAAAAAACTCTCAAGCCCAGCAACACATGCCAGTAAAAAAAATTGTTAAATCTTGTATTAAAAACATTAAATACAGTATTTTTCTTAAAGTAAGGGAAGTGACAGCAATCCAGGTAACAATGTGTTATGCACATCTTAAATTCTGAAGAAAACGACAATTAAGTGAGTAAATAAAAGCAGGTTTCATCATGGATCACCGTGAACTTTGGAAACAGATGGAAAACACAGCCCTTAGAGGCAGCCTTTTGCAGAGCACACTGCTTTTTCTGGGCAAAGGAAATGCAAAAAAACTAATTTATCTGTATTTCTGCAAAGCACTACCTCTAGTGCCACATGAGAAGCTATTATAGAATAAGGATTATTGGAAGAGTGCTACAGTAGGCTAAGAAATTGTGCTGAAAGGGGAACTACTACGTGGGGAAAAGCTGATTTGTTTAGTTCCTCAAGGACTTGGTTTGGGACAAGTGTCTCTTTTAATAGTAATGACCTTGGCAAAAATGATAGTAGTAACGTGAGCATAGAACAGGCTCATGAAATGAAATCTGGAAATTGTCAGTGCAGAAGAGGGGGCTGTATACTGTATACAGAAAGATACAGATCTTTTTAAAAAGCCCTAAAAGCAAAAGCAAGATGAAACATCCAATGTGGTATAATGCACAGTATGTACAGTACTATGCATAAACCATTATAAAGTTAGCGATTACTTAGATTAGCTTCTGCCATGATGAAGGATTGTCAACTGGAGAAAAAATACAATAGCTGATCAGATCAGCTATCAGCTACCAGCATCACAGTCAAAAAAAAACATGCTAGGATTTACAGATAGAAAAATGCCAACTCAGTCAATGAAGATCTGATACAATTTTCTGTGGCATAGGTTGTATGATGATCAGAGAAAAGGACAGACCATCTCATAAAAGTGTTCAGTTCGTTTAGTACGGAAGCTCAAATCTAGGCACAGTTGTTCTCAGTATGTCAAAAATAGAACAGGTGAGTAATAACCAGGGAGGAAATAGAGCTATTTAAGCTACGGGGTAAAATGCAGATAAACGATCAGACCGATGACAGTGTAATATAGACTGTAAAAGCATAATACAGACTGCAAATTAGAAATCCTGTGTTCAAAATGAGATTACAGAACAGTTTCCCAACAGGATTTGTAGGAACAAAACAACAACAACGTGCCCTCCTGCTCCCATGCCACAGGTCTTACATATAGGCTCAGTATTAAGGAAGACATTACACAGTCTGAGCATTTTTGTCAGCAAACTGATACTATCACCCAGAAGATGCTTGCCACTTCTAAGAATCCAGTAAATGGAAATGCTGAAATACAACTCCAGTCACTTTAGTGCTAATTGAAATTACATAAATACAGAAGCTTCTATCCTTGGAAACACCTAAAAATTTAGGAATCATCCTTCTGGATGATCTGCCTGTGAACAAGTTCATTCCCATCGATTATGGATTGAGGTGGCAGTGTCTTGTGCAACACTGCTTTTGTACAGACCCTGTGACTACAGAGACAAGAGCAGAAGCAATGCACCTACTAACAGCTTTCATTTCCTACAAATTTGCAAGTATTCTGTACCAGCCTGACAGTATGATTTATCAACTAGTTCCATATGCTTCCAGTAATGAGGTGAGGGTGGTGAGGAACAAAAAGATAATTTTATTTAGATTAATTGTTGTGGAAATAAAAGCTGATCTCGACAGCTGTATGATTTTATAAAATGATGGAAACACAGTAAAACACCCACCCCCATGAATGTTTTTATCATGTAAAAGTGAAAAAATATCACACCTCCTCAATCATACAAGACAGAAATATCAAGAAAGAAGATTGTACAGTGACATTTTAATGCAAAATACTCCTTTGAAAAATACAACATGTACTAATACAGCATATCATCTATTCTCTCTTATCGATAAAAGCACTTTCACAATATGGCTTTTGATGAGTGCATAATCCTCCAATGTATTTCCTCACTGAAAATATTCAGAGTTTTTTATATGCTATGGAGAGCACAACAGCAAGTCTAAGAGAAAATGACAGCATGAAAGTGTCACAGACTTGCATAAGAGCACTACCGACAAAAATCAATGTTGTCTATAAAGAGCTCGACAGAGAAGAGTTCCTCTTAGTTTACTGGCCAACCTAAGACTAACAAGCACTGAAAAGAAAATACTTGCTCTTCCACTGCTTGCCTGTTTCAGGTGCAATGCACAGGTATTTCAAGGACATGCAGCCAGGTAACTGCAGCTTGTACAACGATAGGAAGTCTCGTATGAGAAGAAATATCCAATAAAAGACCAAGCTTGCTTCAAATATAACAGTGTCTCCTGAGACTCACTAACCACTGCAGATAACTAAATATGGAAGAAATTGAGTAGCTCTACATGTGGGGAATTCCTAACAACACACAGAGGAAGTATCATTGCACTTGAAGGTATACTTTGAAATATACAAATAATTAAGTACTTTGCCAAAACATTTTTGGGAAGATAGAAAACAAAGCAAAAAAAAAAAGAAAAACAAAGAAAGAAGTAAGATCCCATGCATTGAGTTGATGTAGGTTCTGACTAGGTCATAAGGGCACCACAATGTTGCATTACAGTTGGGTGGTAAATAGGCACACAATGTGCCCAGCCCACACGAGAAGCCAGGTACTCCCATTTCCCCATACAAATAAAAATAGTTTGCCTTGATGGAATGGGAACTCCTTGTCAGCATGAAGTGCCACTGGAGAAACCAAGTATGAATTTGGAGAGAAAGGCAGATGGAGCTGCCATTCACAAACATATTATACAGCTTGTCGGGAAATACAGAAAGCATATTAGATACATGTATGCACTATAAAGCCCAAATCACCAACCATTCAGTATTTTAGCAGTCAGAGGAATCTGTGATTTTAATTCAACAATAGTTCTCTATGTTAGAGAGTGGAAACCTGTTATGTCATACAAAAGTCCTGCACACTACCCTAAAATGATGTAATCAGTGGGTCACTGCAATGTTTTCTTTTTCAGTACAATTATTCACAAAATTAATTTTAAATATAAATCAGATACTTTAATCCTTAGCCCATGGAGAAAATCTCACATAAAACCCAGTGAGACTTGTCAGGCCATTCACTATTTTGATATATCAGCTATGCTTTGGAAGACTTCGCTCCTCCGCCCTCCCTTCCACATATATGTAAATGTTTGCCTTACTGAATACAATTACTGAAAAAACTCAGTTGAGATTAGATTTCAGTTATAATTAATGATGAATGTGTCAAAGTATTATGATGTTGTTTATCACACTGCTTGCAATGTAATTTAGTGCAGTAATACTAAGACTTGCTATTTGACAGTTATTTAGCATTTAAGTCTTCTTAAGAGGCTCTGCAGAGCATCCTGAATGCTAACTATGGGAAGATTATATTATACAAAAGCAGCTTCAGGCAAAATGTAGCGACAAGTTGCTAGAAACCAGCAGAAGCTCTTAAATCTTATGTCATCTACAAGCTGAAATATAATAATTAAATGATCTAGACATATTGTAAAGCTAATGAGAAATCCAAAGGATAAATTTAAAAACTTGCATTAATAGGGCAGCTTAGCCATATGAGGAGGAAAATAAGTTATTTGTTTTTTCTGATATAATTTCTGAAAAGATTTCTTCCTTTTAAAAGTGTCCATACACACAGAAGGTGGAAAACTAAGACCTTAGGGGGCAAAAAAGTAATACCTTTGGATGCCATAGACTGCTCAGGGTATTTCCAAGTAAGTCTTGGCTGTCCTGACATTTTTTTTTCCCCTCTTTGTAGCCACTAAACGCAATTCCCTTCATCTCAGACTTAGGTCAAAGAAATTCTCCCCCTCAGGGAATCCCTGTTGACTGTTTGTATGTAGGTTTGTGAGCCCCATAGCAGGACACGGGGTGAATTCTGTGAAGGGTATGCAAATCTGCAGTGATGAGCCACATACCGGCCCAGTTCAGCGCTTCTCCTCATCACCTCAGATTTGAGTGGAAAGCCATGGTTTTCCACATGTTGCTGATGACAACTAAACAATCACAACTGATTGCTGCGTGTCCTGATCAAAAAATTAGCAGGCATAGAGGGAAACAGTAAAGAATATGCTCATCCATTTTGTAGTTATAATGGTTAAAATGTTTTAATGCTAGTTATAGTCATGCAGGGTGTGATTTTTAGGTGAACTTGTAGAAGCAGAAAGAAGCGGTTTTTTGGAATGCTGCTTTCAAATTATGACACGATGGAAATTCACACAAAGCCAGAACTGCACATCCGGACTAGTTCAGTTCAAGTTTTCACTACATGACAGCATTCTGTGAATACATCTCACAGCATTTACAGTTCACTAATGTATTGTAATTTCATCCTCCAAAACTCAAATATTCTTCAGAGACTCAATTCTACTCTCTGATGAAAAAGAACAATTCTCCACAAGTTCTTCTGAAAACAAAGCAAACACTTAAAGATCATATTGGCTCAACAAGAACATAAAATACACGTGATCTTCCGTTGAGTTCTGCATTCTTGTAGAAACCATTCTAAAACATCATTATATCAGTATAAGCCTACAGATATATCTTACCAATATCTCGACACTATGTCTGGAATGTAAAACAAACAAAAACAACAACAACAAAACTCTATTTCTTTTTGAGTTTTAACTTCTTAAAATTGATCGTCCGTGTTTTAGTAACAAAGATACGTTCTGCTTTCCAGCAGAGCTTGGCTACAGACAAGCAAACTTGCTCTTTTAAGAGTATTTTGTGCCTCATATTGCCTGTTTTTTTTTTTTTTTTTTTTTTTGAGAATATAGCAGATAAAACACTGTCAAGATTTTGCCTAATGCGGTTTGCATTTACTTTAGTTTTTTAAGCTTCGTTTGTTATTGGAATTCAGTTCTGCAGATAAAATGTTTAATAAAAGTTGACTAATGTCTTTGTTCAATTAGCTATAATATCATCAATTGAAATTCTAGTGTTCAAACTCACTGGAACCATTTCAAAGGCTCCTCTGAGAAAAACAGAATACATTAGTGAGGTAAGTGGAAGATTTTCAAGAGGTATATCATCCTGTATTGGCACATCCATCATCACAAAAAGCTTGTAAAATTTTAAGCTATGCAAAAAGAATCAGCATTTTTTACCATCTTATGTCACCATAATAACAAGTGCAAATGCATGAATGGATGGAAGATAATACTGATTATCCACATGGACAGATATTGCTTAGATGACCATATCACTGAGAGCATTATCCAGTCACTTCTTGACTTCCAGCAGCTCAATGCCATGACCACTACCATGGGGAGCCTGTCCATGCCCACCACCCTCTGGTGAAGAATCTATTCCTACCAGCCACCTGTTTTCTCCTGACACAGCTCCATGCCATTCCCTTGGGTCCTGTCGCTGTCAGAGAGAGCAGAGCTCAGAGCTGCACCTTCATTCCCCTCATGAGGAGCTGGAGATGCCATCAGGTCTCTCTTCAGCCTCCTCTGCTCTGGACTAAACAAACTGAGGCCTTCAGCCGCTCCTCATATCTCTTCCCTTCTAGATTCTTCAGCAGAAGAGCAGCATGCTGCCTGCTTCTGCTTATATCATGGGTGCCAAGAGAGAGGAATGGTGCCCAAGGGACTGGCAGTATGCCCATATGACAATTGGCTTAGTTTAGAGTTATGGTCAAACACAATCTTCTAAACCATCCACTGCTATGAAGAAACGTGACTCCATTTACTTCAAATTTCTTTCCTGTGTACCTGTGACACATACGTGTTCAATGTTCATCCTGGTTAGACCAAACTGGATACCTTCCATACCACAACTCATGTTCTGAAGCAGAGCAGCCAAGCATTCAGCTTGGGCAGCTCCCCTAGGATACCCCACACAGGGCCAGCTCACTGCTGCTGATGGCAGGTGACAGCTTCTAAATTAATACCTTTCATCCTTACAGGAACATTCCTATAAGGAGATAATGAAATAAAAGCAGTATCCATCAGCCTAAATACAACCATAAGTTTCTCATCTTCATCTGCGAGTTCTCCTCAGTCACTAGATGAAAACAAATTTTTGTAAAGCTCTTACTGAACTTCTTGCAATGCCCTCATCAGGCAGGTGAATATTATTCTAGCATTCAATGAAGGTGAACTGAAGCCTAAAAAGGAGAACAATGGGGTCTTTGTTCTGAGATACTGCAGGTTCTCCTTTCAGGGGCTAGGAATAGCTACTTTTCTGCCAAATGGTAGCAATACTTGATTTCAGAATTTAACACTGTCTGGGGAAATAAAATCCACAGCCACTTTCAAGAACAATGTTAAGTAACAAAGACGCTTCCTAAATTCAAACACATAAAAAGTTAATCCGACTTGTAGAAGAACAATAGTCCAGATCTCTCAAATCCTAGGTATGTCCTTCAGTTACAGATTATTATTCCTTAGTGAAGTCAAGCGTACTAAATAAAGAACTGCACATAACCAATATTATGTACACCTAAGATACAAAGCTGTACAGAGAGATTGCCTAACAACAGGATTTTATCTGAAATAGAACAAGAATTCTCTAAAGTAAGTAGAGTAAGAGAAAATATTTAGTTTTAGCATCTCTGAAAAGCACAACTAACATGACTGTTTAACATGTGAAGATTGCTTTAAAGTACCAAGGGACTATTTGAAAGCAACATAAAGAAGATACGTGATGAAATCTGTCAAAAACAGTAATGCCACCATACAGACTGTACTGTACTTCACCTCTACTGGTCAGTAATGTTTAGAGGCGTGTGATCACATAACAGGCTTTCATTGGCATCAGTTGAGCAAGATGCAATATGGCACCACAGAGCATTTCTTAGCTTGTAAGACGTAAAATAAACAAATAATCATTTATGAACTAGATACTTCTTTTCTTTTTTAAAATACTTCTTTTCTTTTTTAATCCTTCTGAAACAAGACAGCATAGGTGCAGTTCTTGAGAATATTGGATAAATTTATACTTGCTCTAAGAAAACAAAACAAGCTAGCATTATTCTGGCTGTTCTACCTCCTGAGGTGTTCAGATACATATCAATTAGTCAAAGGCTAATACTTATGCTAAATAAGTTTTTGCATTGATCCCTCCTGGAAACACTGGGTCCTCATACAGCTCTCTAGAAGACCTCATATATATGTGGAAAAGCATCTGTTGTTCCTGGGTTAGCAAAAAAATCCATCAGACATACATTTCTCTTACTGTGTAAATGCAAATTAACTATGCTAGCATCAGCATAAGTAATTTATAATTAAGGAAGTTGCACTATTAGAAGGGAGTAGTCTCTCTAGCATAACAGAAACTAACAAAACATGGATTGCAAACTAGAAAAAAAGTCTTCATGTGTGAAGATGGTTTTGAAGTTGAACCAGCTAAACTGCATCACTTTCTGGTGAGAAAACATGCTGATAGAACAGTCTCAATTTAAGCAAAATATGTCATAAAGGACAGAAGAATCTGTATTTACTTCCAATACAGTCAGCTAAATTCTCATTCTTCAACAACAAACACAATGTGGCAAGAGGAAGCTAGAGATAAACTAAATTGAATATAGCATAATTATATATAATTGTAATTGGACTAGTAATTCTTTTTCTTAATTTGAGTCTTTATCAAATGGCTGAAGAAATACTTCTAATGTAATTGTTATACACACTGGCACTATCATAATTCACACTGCAAATACAGGGCATTCTTTAAAGCTTTCAAGAGTTAAGTATAATCAGGGGATTGCAAAACAAAACCAAAAAAAACCCAACAAACCAGCAATGGAGTGAAAACAGAATAATGAGTCAACATTTCACTGGGATAATCTTACAACGAAGATCATAAAAATGTAATTTAGAAGAAGCCCACAAAACTGTCACTAGTATTTAGTCTGAATGTCAACATTATCTACCAATGCAAGGTTCCTGCAAACAGGATTATTATTGATGCATATCATATTTGCCAAGAAGGTCTTTGTCTCTTATGATGATTCTGTAAGGCAATGCTAAAAGGGAAAAGGCAAACTTTGAACTTTTTAGTCATAAAGAATTCCTCATTTTAAATGGTAATCACATTGCCAGGGTGAAAGGATTCAAGGTTTTATCACTTCATTGACTATTTTTCCCTCAATTGAGGAAGTAATTAAAGTAAAAATACTATGACAGAATGTTGGACATAGTGTAAGGTAATGCTGTCTTCTTGCATCTGCCCAGAGCCTGAAAGAAGACCCAAGAGGGATCTGCACCTCCAAATGTATTTGTGGCTGTCTAGATAGGTATGTTATTAAACAAACAGAGAAAACACAACAGATATCATGCCTCAATGAATTTTAATTGCCTGAGGTTGTAAAATCAAGTTCAGCTTTGAGGGCAAGATGCTGTCTAAAAATCAATCATTAATCTAGACACTGTTCACGTACATGGGGTATATATATATATATAAAACCCCACAAAAATAGAACAGCTCTAAAATGATAGTGCTAAGTGTACTTCTTTTTCATAATTATTTTTAGAATTAGGTTTTATTCAAAGATACTTTATAAGTGAGATTATCTTACTTTCCTCCTATGCTGTTCAGGTTAACGTCACACAGTGACTGCCAGGAAAGTCTTACTATTTTATCCTTTATTTTCTGCAAAGTGAAACAGATGCCAAAGATATTTTTCCCAATGGAAAACAAACAAATGGTACTGTCATTGCTTTCTTTTTTTCCTGGAGATTTGTAATGCATTTAGTAATTATTTCACCATGGGATGTCAAATCACTGTGGTATATGAAGCCACAAAGTCTCTATTGTAATTGATAAGTATATGTTCCAGTACAAATGAAGTTACACTGTGCTTTGTTTTAAATTTAAGAACTAAATTTCATCACTACAATAAGACTATTCCCTAGAAATTAAACTTTATTAGAGTTCTGTTTTCAGCTTAAGGAGAAATGAACACAAAGCAGAAGGCAGTATCTGTGTGTTTATTTATTTTTAGGGAAAACCAGCCAAAGCTGCCTGATTTAATGGCGTCTAAACCTTGTAAGGCAAGTTCTATAAGGAGAGGTATATTTACCAGCTGTAGCAGTTGGACCAATAAATTAGGTTACTGCAACTGATGAGCCTTGCCTCACCTAAATTTTCAGACTGCCGTGACAACAGCTTCCGCATCTTTTGATTCCCAGGGGCAAGGATTTGGCTCAGTGCTTCTGGCTACACCACCACGTGCAACCTACACCTCAGGCTTAATGCTGCTATTCCTCCACTGCTACAATGAAAGAGGTGGGGTGGGTACAGCGTCTGTGTTTCGAGCTTAGCCCTAATGAAAATTTCGAGATCTTGTCGTGTATTTAGGTTTTCAGACAGAAATGCACTGACATAAGAAGACTGTAAGAAATATTTTCCTATTAGCACTTTGAAAAAGCAGTGTATGGCTGGAAGGTTAGCAGTGTGAAATGAAGAGATCAATCAGCTATTACCACAGAAAGAGTTAAGGATCACACTACTTATTCTGAGGGCAATACCGCTCAAAGCCTGTTTGAATCACAGGCGCCCTACAACAGTCACCCTATGACAGGTTCACTGAGTTGATATGCTGATGTTTTCTGTAGCATCAAGTTCTTCCACTGCTTTGTAAACTTAATCTGTAACTGGAATCAATACACACCACGGCACAGCCCAGAGAAAAGGTGAAGAGAAGAGGCTTACGTTTTTATTTCCTCCTCCTGTCACAAGGCACTGGGGCCAATGTCGCTGTTAGCTTGGATGCTACCCAAAGCTGCTATTTTAAGTACGTGCAGAGAAAGAGGTACAATTTAAGGGAAAAAGAGTCATCATGCAGCATTTTGTATCCATCCTCACAGTTTATTATTTGGTCAGTGATTCCATGAAAGAAGTCACTAGGGCCACAGTCTTGTTCTTGTTTGTGTGTATATGGTTTTCCTTTCTGAACACACCATTTGCACCTTAAAGATGTGTTGTCAGAATCATTAGTGGACATAACTACAGAAAGAGAACAGTGCTCGTCCCCCTACCCCTCCAGGACACCCACACAAGAGCTAATTTGGCAGCCCTGCCAAGTGCTTCCACACCTTTCCAACATGCCACTGCAGATTAAGAATGAGTCCCACTCAGTATTTCACTATGGCTGGGCTTTCCTTCTTACATTCCTCATGTACCTGAGGAAAAAAATGTTTCAGAAATCTTAAATTAATGGATTATTAATCTTTAACTGGAGAAAGCAGCAGAGATAAGAAAAGTTTACTTAAATAAGATGTTCTGCTCAGAATTCTTATGATCGTATAAATTTTTAACATTCCTGTAGCCATTTAAATAGCTAAAGGTAGATCTCGTTGGCTGTTAAAACTGCTTCATTAAGTACAAAATGATCTCTTCAAGATTCACGTTCCCCTCTTTAGCTCATAATTTAAATAAACCAGGCTAGGATAAGAAATCTTCCCTTATCTTTGACTCACAGTTCTGATTACCAAGCATTTGTGTTCATCAGGAAGGAAGGGAGATTAAATGAGAACTTATTCAGTACTCCCTGCATGACAGAGCTATGTGGTAATTTACATTTTCCTGCACAAAGAGAACTGAAATAAAATCCATATTTGCTATATTTTAAACACAGTTATACTAGAAGGTTGATTCATCAAACAATCTGTGTTCCTGGAAACTTCATATAGTTGATCTTAGAAAGTAGCACATCCACTGTGGTATGCACAACATTGAACCCATATCTGGTGACGATTTTAATAGCAGGCATGTATCACAGAAACCTCCAGAGAACAACAACAACAAAAATGAATGTATCCTGAATCTATATTCCTAAACATATTTCATATAAATGTAGACTTTGAGTGTGTTCATACCATGGACTTTATTCTGTGATAGGAAGAAGGATTTATAGTAAACACTTAGGAAGTCTGCCACAAACTCTCACACAAGCATTTTAGGAGAACATTCTCTTTTAACAAGAGCAGCACAGTACAGCTTGAATTTGCATTTTGTACAGAAGTTGAACACATTCAAATGTCTTTTTTGATGGAGTTTACACATACAAAGAAAATCATGAAGGTGCTAAACCTTCTTGGAAAGAAAATCATTCTATTAAAATAAAAAATGATTTCTTTACATTCTATTAATTAAAATATTTTGCAGGTCAAGTCCTTTATAGATGTCTGATTGAAAGTAAGCCATATCACAACATTTAGTTATACAATCTTAGAGTCATTAAGGTCAGAAAATACCTCTAAGGTCATTCACCAACCACTGATATTGTTCACTAAACCATGTCCCTAAGTACGACTTACACATGTTCCTTGAACACCTCCAGAGACAGTGATTCCACACCTCCTGTGCAGCCTGTGCCACTGCCTGACTGCTCTTTCAGAGAAGTTCTTCATAATGTCCATCCTGACCCTCCCCTGGTGCAACTTGAAGCCATTCCCTCGACACCATTAATTGGGAGAAGAGGCCAACCTCCACCTCACTACAACCTCCCTTCAAGTAGTTGTAGAGAGCTATAAGGTCTCCCTTGAGATTCTTCATCTCCAGACTAAAAAGTTCCATTTCCCATAGCTGCTTCCCATAAGACATTTGCTCCAGACCCATCACAGATCCATTGCTTTTCCCTGGACATGCTCCAGGGTCTCAATGTCTTTCTTGAAGTGAGGGACACAAAACTGAACACAACACTCGAGGTGTGGCCTCATCATTGCAGAATACAGAAGGATGATCACCTCCCTGCTCATACTGGCTGCACTGTTTCTGATATAAGCTACAGTGCCACTGGTCTTCTTGACCACCTGGGCACACTGCTTGCTAATGTTCAGCTGTGTCGACTAACATCTCAGGTCCTTTTCCTTCACACAGCTTTCCAGCTACTCTACCCCAAACCTATAGTGTTGCCTGAGTTTGTTGTGACCAAAATGCAGGATCCAACACTTGATCTTGCTGAACTCAGCTAACTCCTGATAGCCTCAGCCCATCATTCGAGCCTATCCATTTCTCTCTGTGGTCCTCACTAAAATTTCAAATTACACCTAGCATCTTTAGCATTAACTCACAGCAAAGCCACCACTGACTGAGTGACTGAGAACGGGAGCTGTTACATCTAAAATTTTAAATTCAATGCAGTTAAAGCTAGCAGCCAGGAACGTTTCCTTAATTATTTGTCTACTGGTAAATCAACTACGATTATTTGCTTATGTGTGTTCTTATATACACTGACATACATAAAAACCCTAATTCTTCAGAAAATGCCAGCCAAAGGGCACGTTCTTGCTTCTACTTGTTGATCTAATTTAATCATCACATCCATTATATGCCAAGAGCGTAATTCTTATAAACAATTAGGGAGGCAGTTTTCCTGCTCATCCTCAATTCAGTAGCAATTAGTCTCTGAAAAACATCTAGAAATGTCTAGATAGTAAAACAGTGATAATTCTCATACTTTTAAATGGCTTTAAATGATTTAAAGGGATTAAATTTGGCATATAGAAAGTAATCAAAGGTCTCCTGTTGAGTTCAACAGCAGATGAATTGGACCAAGAGGTCCCTACACAGCTGTTCTGTCACTCTCGTTCCAGTGAACTTATGCTATTCTCATTTTCCGCAGCACGTTTCTGAAAGCATGTGAATGCTCTTCCTAAGCTTTTAGCACAACAGAGTACAGTCTCTCCAGGGCTACAGTTGTTGAGCCAGCAAAGGACTATAATGAAGCAGGATACAAAATGCAAAAATTTGAAGTCTTGAAAGCCATGGTAACAAGAATGAGAAAACATTTTGACCTTGCAAACACCATAGCAGAGTTAGTACCAAACTATTAGAAAACACATAACTTTTTTGCTGTGAAAATATGACCAAACACTGAAACTTACACAAAATACAATTCACATGTATATTAAAGCTTAATTGTGAAGTTTCAATCAGATAATCCATTTTGACTGAAGGATGTCTGCTTTTTACATTAAGAAATGACCAAAAGTTATGCATTTCAGTGAAACAGCACTCAAAATTTCAACAAATGGCTTTAAAAGTACTTCTCAGAAGGAGCATGATACCACACTTTACAGAAGTTCTGGCACCTTCAGATAACAATTTTAAAAAGAATGGAAGCATTCCACTATTTGTCATTTATTTAATACCTTTAGAAAGATGAATGTGTGTTCTCAGTGTATGAACTTGAAACTAAAAACTGCATCCAAAAAACCTGATGCCTAGCTATGGAGAAAGGAAGCAAATATAATAAAATAACTGTGAGCAAACGTCTGATCTCCAATCACAAAGTGAACTTGCAGAAGGAAGATTTTGTGTACGACACCTACAAATTCTCAGGAACATCCACGTCTTACCAAGGACCATTTACACTCCATGGAAAACAAGGTACTTTTTAGGATGTCCACCTAAAACAACAATACTAACATAAATCCAGAAATAAAGGTGAATGGATAAATATGAGGGCATTGGTTCACAGCTTGAGGAGCAATATTCAAAAAAAATACCACAGATGCAGTCATTTCTTTTTTTCTGTTACATGGCAAAACAATATACACTATCCTTATCATCTTACACAAAAACCAAGCCAGACCACAGGACCCAAAATGTTAATGCCTCACTCTGTTACTGGTGCTTCTAAACTACGCTGGAAGTCAAATCAATATTAAATTTATTTCCTTAAAAGAAAGAGCAGTCTCATATGTAAACATCACATATTTAGAATCTTATTTTGAAAAACTTGCAGGGATATGACTTGAACGAGACTGGAACTGACTGGTCAAGCTGACACTAGAAAAAGGTTACCAATCCATTATCAGTAAAAGATGATAAGAAATAACTTACACATACTGGTATAAGGATTATGTTTTTATATGCATATACACACTTTGCAGAATTTGAAAAAAGCTAATCTAAGGTTTGTTTTATCTTCTAACTTCTGTTTCTCAGGACAAACACAGAAAATCTAGTTCTAACTGTGGCTCTAGCTCTTCATTTTTATATGCTATTTCTAAACTAACCCTTGTGACGAAATACAAGAAAAACATAGATGTGCAACAAGACATGAACATAATCTGACATGAACAATATCCTTCTTTAATATGGATGAGGACTTCAAAGTGGCAGCACTCATTTGCAAGATGAGAACAGCAGAGTTAAAAGAAAAATAAAATTTCTATAGGATGGGTTAACTGGGCTACTGTTACTTAGTGGTAGCTTGTCTTGCCCAGGACAGACCATGCTAATATATGTAGGTTACCAGACAGAGTGCCTTTTTTTTTTCCATGTAAACTGGTCATATACTACTGTATATATTGAGACCTATCAAGACAATTCAAAATTAGGCCAAAGTGAGTGCTAAGGACAGTTAGATTCATACTAACCATTTCCTAGCAGTGAATGTTATGAAGAAAAATCCATACGATTTATATTGCTTAACTCACAAACTGTTGACATCAGCAGCAATACAAAAATGAAAAAAAAGGCCATTTCAGACTACTACCTGGAAGCATAACTGCAAAATGTCTGCCATAAAGGATAAAGTAGGAGATACAATCCACTCAGCCTAAGTACTTTCTCAGCTGTAACTCTAAAACTTTTTATCATAAAATTCACCAAAAATAAAGCTATTACAATCATTTGACACAGCTATTAAACCATAACAGATGTTATTTGATAATATAAATGCCTAGATGTGGAAAAAGTAGATTATAATAATTCTAGAGAATCTGTCTGATTTTTTTAATTGAACACGAACAGACTGAAATGCAGCAGCCAAGTGTTTAATCAAATTTGAGTATTTCCTGTGTCGGTAAATTTTGCTTATAGGCAAAAGTTGGGAAAGATTATGAAACCTTTTTTTTTTTTTTTTTTTTTTTCCCCTCAAGAGTGTTAATATTTTCCTTTTTCTTCTGAATTAAATCTATTTGAGAATCCTGGAGATGTTTCTTTCACGGGTTCCCATGAGTACAACTGCCAGATGCATTCTTGCATACATTTGACTAGTAAGAAGATGAAAAAAATAAATAAATAAACTCCATGTTTGTACTTGTAATCTTCAAATACTAACCTGAATGAGCTCATCTAAACTACTCTGGCTCCATATGGACCATTTTTCCCAGTAGGAAGCCAGTGACCACTAAACTTTTTTAAAAAGCAACTCTCTGTAACTTAGTTACAAATAAAATATAAAATAAGATTGATAGCACATAAGAAGCCACATAATCTGAGTCATAACATTTAAGACTGTTTTGTGAGTCTTCTGTTATTACACAGACAATCCTTTATGAGCATTTCATCTCGCTGTCTTGTAATCCAACTTTATTTACACTGGAAAAATATATCCTCTTAAGTGACAGAACTTGTCTCTGATGTTACTGACAAGACTAAGTCTGATCTTCAAGAATACCTTTCAAAAAGGAGTTTTGAAGCATGACTCAGAGTGGAAGTCACTGAACTTGAAAAAAATTCCACTGAAAATGAGAATCTCTTTTGAAAGCTCATGTATACAGTTCCCACATGGATATATGATTGTATCTCAATCTCCTTCGGTGCAAACTTTGTGATTAGGTCATGGATCTTGAGCAATCCATACACAACATACTGAAAGCCACTGATTTTTAATACCTTCTTCCAGAGAAGAGCACATAAAAACAAGCAGGGAGGGTTAAAATCAACCCATGACACAATAGTGCATTGGAATTTTACAGAAGAAGAGAAGCTCCCTCATTTTCAATTA
Organism: Cyrtonyx montezumae; assembly: GCF_038088225.1. Classification (NCBI taxonomy): domain Eukaryota; kingdom Metazoa; phylum Chordata; class Aves; order Galliformes; family Odontophoridae; genus Cyrtonyx; species Cyrtonyx montezumae. The sequence goes on along the minus strand of NW_027072089.1, from coordinate 61,218,269 downwards.
GGCATTTACAAACATAACCTTACCATCAGTTTCAGCTGGGAATATTTTACTACTGTATAATGATTGTTAGAATTGAGGACAAAATCTAAGAGGAAACTACCCAGCCCCATCCCATGTTTGAAGAACTATGTTTGGACTACATTCAGCCAACAGCCCTAATTGCCAGCCACTCTAACAATTAAAAAATTGCCATCCATTCTTGAAACCTTCAGGTATTTTGCTTTGAAATTGTTAATTAAGAAAACAAAACAAAACAATAACAAAGAAGTACATTACCTACAGAGTTCAATAAGACAAAGCTTATCTTTCCAGGTCAAGTGAAACGTTCCACACTGATCCACCATGATATTTTCACAATCTTAGTATCACCTCGATAGAGCTGTTCTCTTCTGCTTTTTTTTGGTTTGTCCTCCCTGAGCTACACACTGCCTTACGCACCCAGCTGTACATGCGTCCTTTCCCCAAGACTTTAGCATCCATCAGGCCAGTGGGTAATGCTGAGCTGGTGCTCTCTGCACCTGTCAACTCTGCTACACTAGCAGGGGACAGGGAGTAGGAAAGACCCCCTCTAATAACTAGAAAAAGCAGCAAGTGCTTTCCTGGGGAAAGAGGGAGGACGTGTGGAGGATTTTTCCTTTCTGCAGTGGTGCAGTTGTGTCCATGTGGGACCAGGAGTGCAGCCAGCAGGTACTCCTGCCTTAGCTTGGTGCTTTTAGCACATCTGCGCTTTGCAAACCAAAATTCAAGTGACCCCCAAAGGGAGCAGTAAGTTTCTGCAGCCAACTCGAACAATATCAGCATCACTGTGAAAGCATTTAAAACATAGACACATACATACACACACAGAGGAGGATTTAGCATGTAAAAACTAGGTTAAAATACTGTTAAATATAAAAAAATGACCCCCTGGCACTAGTTATGCCTTCAATAAGTCTGCCTTAACTTCTGCTTTTGTCTCTAAGATTTCTGCAGTCAAACAAAGAGCATTTATACTAATTACACACTATACCATGGAGTATTTACAGCAATTCCTGTTCTTGAGAACTGCCTGAGGTAAAAAGAGAGAGCAAAAGCTTTAATTCCCGTACTTTGAAGTAAATCAATGCCTTAACATTATCTGAACAGGACTTGTATGCTGTAAATACAGTCTGGGTCAAACAGCCAGCCTCACCCTTTTACATGCTAATAGCGAGTAACAAATGTTAAGGGGAAAAGAGGCGTAATTCTTATGCTGAACAAGTTACCATTGTTTTTTCTCGTATATCAAATAGGTAAATCAATCACAAATGTAAAATCTGCAAAGCACAAAAAACCCACTATGAAATAAATTTATTACCAGAAAACATTATAAAATCCCAATAGCTGGTGCTACAAATTTATGAACCTTCTCCAAGAAGACAAAGGGCAGAGGTTCGATTCTAAATTTGAGTCTGAGAAATCCCTAGGGTGAAACTCTTATCATGACAACTTGCTCACCACAATGACTGCAAATAGGCTGCCTAGCTCAGGCAGGATTTGCACCGTTATATGATCAAAGGGAAAAATCAAGCCCTGGTATATAACAGAATTCATTTCTTCCTTGTTATAATCTCAAAACACTTTATATTTTAAGACCAATGCATTTTATAACAAGCTCCAAATTTTCCTTTTATTTAAAAATGCATGCATTCTAGCATCCTAGCAATTTATAAGGCTTATTTCCTAAGTCAGCAATTCTGTGGCAGTTGAATACTGGGATGGAGGTTAACATCAGATTGATGGTTTATCAATACAGATTGATGTTCTGTATGATTTACATGAACCTCTGAGGCGAGGTACATGATTGTAGTAGGCATATGACTGCTACTGGATTTCAGTGAGATTTCAGTGAGCAACAACAACAAAAAATATATATACTTAGCTTAGTTCAGCCTTCTTTCAAGTAAGACAGTGCAGACTATAGTCTAAACATCTTGGCATTTGTGCTTTTTTTAATTATTATTTTATTGTTTTTGCTGAATATTGATAAAAACCATGCAAGATCTACCATTCTCCCACCCCAAAAACCCACTTCCCACCCATACACCCCAGTATTTATTTCCCTGCTGTAGACTGCAGCCTAGCACAGACACTCCAGTGTGATGAAATGAAATGATGCAGTGTAAATTGCCTGGCATGGATGCCTCTGGAACTGTGGCTACAACAAACTGAAGACCTGAGCAGGTTTGTTTAAAAGTAGCTTGGTCATTTGTAACTGCACACTTCAAAAATAGCAAATGTTTAGATTTTAGCCACAGAATACACTGAGTTCAAAAGGACCTACAAAGATCATCGAGTCCAAGATGATGTTTGTCTTTTCTACCTTTTTCCGGTAGTTATAGCTCTGAACTCTGTTCGGGATCCACTTCAGAACAGCATTTCCCAGCTGTGCACCAGGAAACGCTAAGAATGAAAGCACAACTTGAATCTTACTGCTCTCCGGGACTTAGTGAAAAGTTTACTTGAAAAAGAACCTTCTTCTGTGGCTCTGGACCCTGTTCTAAAAACATGGTAGTGGACACAAAAGCAGAGTGGAAGCTGATTCATTTTCTTTGAAAATCTCTGCTGAAATAATCTAGTGACTACAGCCAACTTTCTACTTTGGGAGGTCCCTGTCTGAACCTCTGTGGGAGGCAGAAGTGAATCAAGAACAAAAATAATCTCCAAAGGATCACATTTGACTCACCAAGGTATAATCTTCAATTATTCTGTCTACGTTGAGTTTTTGGGAATAATAAAAGTTTCCTTATTAAAAAAAAATAATCTAAACGATTAGAGTACAAAATGACATATGATTGCCTCCACAATAGTGAGAAGTAGAAAAAAATAGAGCAAAACTTTCTGAGTATCAAATATTGAAGAACTTTGCTGACTGTGGCAAAACAAACAAACAAACAAAAAACCCTGAAAATGTCAGATGTCCCTTTGGATCTTCCCAAATAATTAGACAGACTGTTGGATGCTTTCTAGCAGATACACTTCAGCAGAGAACCGAAAAAGTAAAGGGTCACTTAAGACTCCTTACGGTTACTCAGATAGCAAATAATCCTGTCTATTCTTCCACAGCTCTTGCTTTGAGAAACAGCTGTAGAAGTTTTCAGAACCAAATTCTATCAGTGAACTGAAAGTCCTTTATCTCCCTTTCCAACGGGTACCACAGCTGTGAGACTCCTAACCAGTTCTACTCCATGCCCTCAGCCTCTCATAACAAAATGCTTTGAACGAGAAGTACTAGTACCTTTTCAGCCACTGGTCGCATTAAAAAAATCCTGGGGACAGAGCCCTAAGGGAGTGGGAGCCAGATGACAAGACTAGCACCAGCAGGGCTGCTGTCTCAAACACAGTCTAACCCTCAGGTGATTTCTCAGTACTGTACAGAGTTTTAGTGCAGTAAATCAGCACTTCCTCTGCTGGCAGAAGCATGCAGTAAAGCATAGAAGACAACTTCAACCAGGAAAACCAGCTTTTTAACACAGGATTCTGGAGATATTCTGCATCCACTACCCACACCCAGGGTATTGTAGCCAATCTCCAAAAGCGATAGCTGTTCTTGGAAACCTAGTAGTAGATCCTTTTGATCCTAACTTTCTGGCTCCATTTTCCTGCCCTTCCTTTTAGCGTGGACAAGCTCAGCATGTGATAGAGGATTCAAGCTATATCACTACTTACACATTTGCACAGGTAAGTCCTGGTGTCTTCTACTGGTGTTCTCCACTGTAGTACATGGGTGCAACCTAATTAAGGACATTTCCTGCAGAACTTTGTGGATTTCACCTTTTATCGGCAAGTCATGTACAACAGCCACTGAATCACTGCACAAATAGAAAGCTACTGCATCAAAAAACCAAAAACACACCTTTCCTTCTGCTCTGGTTAAGTAAACTGCATCATAGATTACTGAAGCTTGGCTGCTGCTCTGGGACTGTCAAATCATCAAAGCAGAGGAGACAAGAACCACTCTAACTGATCAGGGAGAAAGTCAAGCCATGTGGATTTTCAAAGATGTTGAAAATGCATTTGGAAATGAGAAACACACAACAGCTAACACTCTGGTAGACTACAATGCAGATATTCAATTTACAGATAACACAACAGCGCCTCTTCTCTTAGTCATAAATTCCAGAATGATCACATTGTGAATAGCACTCCCAGATACAAAAGAAAAATAGGACAGATGATGAATATTTTATCACTGAATTCTTGCTATATATAATCATATTATTTTATTATCTCATGCTGTGGAGAAAAAAACAACATGGGAAATGAGGCTAGATTTGCAAATGATAATAATAATTTGTCAAGCTGTTTGATACAGGGATGAAAACACAATAAACATGATTTTAGAATTTGAGATAGGAAGACTGGCTACTGCTATGAAATGGGAAAGTGGGGAAGTGATTTAAGAGTATTAAAGAAAACTATGAGTCTGCAATAGAATAATTTATATAGCAAAAACAACAGAATAAACTACCAACAACACCAGGAAAAGCTGTATCCATTAAAACAAAAGCTAACAATTTTGACAGATCTGGGAAAGAAAAATGAATAAACACCCTCATTACACATCTCCACTGAAGTTTCACCTTGACTCAGAAAATGCCATTACATTATTGCACTGAACTTTGATTATGCATGGAGAATGCCTTCTGCTAAAGGCATCCAGACATACATATTCTAATCTCCTTTTCCAGTGATATTTGTTAGAATGCAGCTTTCCTTATAAATTAGCTCATAAAATGATACATTTCCATTTGTTCACCTCCAACATTAATGAAACACTTTAAGAAACCTTTTTTCAAAAAATAATTTGAAGAAACCAATCTTTAGAAATCACAGAGATACATCTAAAGAGAGACTGAATATGCAGCTCAGTAGTGGTGTTCAGGATCAACAATGGAAACAGAGGTCAGAAGGGATCCCAGGGAGTCGTCAGTCCCAGCTCCTGACATAGCACGTCCATTTGGAGCTGACTGCTCAATGTCTCCTCAACTGGATGCAGATACCTCCTAGGTTGGAAGCCCCTTTCTGCAATTTGGCTGTTTATGTGAGGATAATGACCCGTGTGTTCTAGTCACTAGTGATGAAATGGAAACACAGCCACAGACAAGGTAACCATTAGCTATGGCCACAGTGAAATCTACTAGATCTGTTCCTATCTACTTTGTGTGTTTTATTACCAGGAAAAGACTTGAAAGATATACTGAAGCAAAACGCCACAACTTGCTGAATAGAAAAAGAATATATATCCATATGGAATAGCTTGGAGACTGCTTTCATTTTTATTTTTTCAAGAAAGGGTTATTGTCATTCCTGACCTATCTTTGAAAATGTCAGGCTTCTGTAGGCAGGTCTTGGAGCATCCAAGGTTCACAAAGGATTATGGACAGCATTGATAATGCTCTAAACACAAAGTTTTAACAATTACGTTTTCAAATAAAAAGCAAAGAAGATGAAAACAGAAGTAAATATCAATATATGACTCAAACTGAGTGCCATTGGTGTCTACCAGGAACTAGTATCAATCACATGTATAAGTCCAGGTGTCAGATTTGATTATATGTTAGGTTCCTCAAACCAAGTTTGGACACACTGCGCCCAGCCTGAGAAATTCAACTGGATAAATTCTGTTGTTTATTACTCTGTACTAGAAGGCTAAAGGAGGCCTTTCCAGTAACAAACCCTTGAAAATTTTGGGAGCCTCACATGCCTGAATAACTTATGAGCAGGTGACCTCTGAAAACTCTTGAAAAAAATAACAGATAGACCTTCCTCAAGATTACCACATACATTTTCCCATTTAATTTAGAAAAGAAATACTGAGATTGATCACACTTCTCAGGTATTTTTTTTATGTGCTACGCAGAGTTGTGTGCCAATTACCTCTAGAAAGCTACTCAGAAATTAGGGCCTGCCCTAGTCAAATTAAAGCAGGCTTCTTCCTTGACTTGCAGGTGATGTTGGAGCACCATAAGATCCCATGATTATTTTGTCTTTTCATCCCAATGTGCAGCAAGTACTTCTGTTGCACTTAAAGGCCTTGTTGGTTTAAAAAAAAAACAAGAAACAAAACAACAACACAGAAGCAGAACTCAGAACAATAATGTTTCCATGTTTTCGATTGTTTTTCTTTGTTTTTCTTTTTAAAGTAAATTAAGGGATTAACCGGCTTTTCACCATACCTATTCCCATTTCTAAAATAATATGTAGCTTAGTACTGCAGGAGAGCCAGGTTAATGTAGCCAGCCACTTCATTTACCACTCCAGAACTGAAACCTCACAGCAGCTCTCAAGGCACGTGACTAAGAGAGCTTCACATACATCAGATATAATGCTCATTATTATACATATACCTAAAGGACAGGCATTTACACCATGGGAGATGCAGGACTTGTGAATACACATTCATAAACAAATTCAAGGCATGAGCAGCTCTGTTTATCATTTCCTCTTTTCATTTCCAGCCACTCCCAATACTAAATCTCAAGTCTTCCCTTTGTGCAGACATACTAGATGTTGCAGGAAGGAAGCCCCTTCTCTGTGATTATACAAGCTGATCCTGGTCTGAGGGAGAGAGATCAAGAGACCAAGTATCACCAGGAGTAGTATTTTAGTATGTTAAGGGACTGGGGAAGTTTATCTGTCACCTTGAATGTATGTATTCTTTATGTATTTTCTTCTTTATCTTGTATCTTCTTCTTTATGTATTTATGTTTCACCTCCTTTAGGTGTCGTCTGCCTTCAGCAGGAGAGCTTCACAGCTTCTACAGAACCTCAGTCCTGAAATAAGAGTGCTACAAATATCTGTCCTTGGTAATTCATCTTACTGTACATGTTATGCTCATAGAGCTTCCCTTGAGATTAAAGCATGCCATCTTGCCAGAGAAATCTATGGCCCTTACTTTCCATTTTCACTGTGGGTCATTGTAGTGTGACCAACCTTGGCCTGGCAGTTCCATGTTTAGACCTTCACAAACAAATCAGGGTTCTGTTGAGGTACTGCAGATGAAAATTAAAAAATGTATGGATTGACCTTCATGTCACTGGATGAACTCTTGTATTTTTACCAATTGTGACAAAGTAGATCAAGGGAAAAAGTTAGATATTTCACATAACATCTTTTAGATATGAAAATAAGAAGGAAATAGAGTTGAATGTGAAATGCCTGTCTGAAGCAGCAGTTATCAGAGCCCTGTGCATGCACCAACACTAAGACATTTGTCTAAAGCAAACAGAATCAACAAAAAAACCTGTAAGTTCTGTTAAATAAAGCCTTACCTTTCTGCTATAGACTTCTTTGGGAAGTAAAAATTTTCTCCTGCAAGGTAGGCAGCTGCAGTTCCACCTCCAAAATAGGTTTTCCTCAAGAGGGGGGCAATCCGGTTGTTTACCAGTAATGCCCCTAAGCCAGTAGGGAATCCAAAGATTTTATAGAATGAGATGGGGATAAAATCAGCTTGGTGAACTCCCAAGTCCAATGGAGAACTGCTCACATATGAGGCTGCGTCTAATAGAACAAACCATTTCCCTGGTATTTTGATGGGGCAGAGTTTTCCAGATTTTATGTCTCGTATCCATGAAAGGGGATATTTGGTACCAGAAAAATTGCTCTGAGCTGGATAAGAGAAAAGATGAGGTGTCGTACAGTTTTGTTCTTCAGCTGGTAACCAGTCTTTCTCCAATAACAACTTGTCCTTTGGTTTTACTGGAACAGATAATACATTCATTGAGGCAGCTATGACCCTCATACCCACAACAGATGTGTGGCTGTCAGTTAGGTAACAGAATCGACTACTTGGTTGCTCCGTGCCTCCAGGTACCCAGGGGAATGCTTCTGCTACCAGTTTAAGTGCAGCTGTGCAACCAGATGTGAAAATGACAGTGTAATCTTCAGATGTAGTGTGAAAATGTTGTAATATTCTGCAAAATGAAAAAAAGATCAAGTTATTTTCTGAATTTTCTACTTTATTACCATATGATATATTCTGGTTTTTTTCCTCAGCAGGAAAATACTTCTACTCTGACACATGATTTAAATATAAGTACTCAGGTTTCAGCAAATAGCACAATAAACTTGAACAATTTTGCCCACAGGAGATTCTTTCAAATGCTACAGTGAGAGTAGTTGAGTTTTTATAGTAGAAGAGTAGCCAATTCTGCCTAGCTGTGAACAGAGTGGTCCAGCTCAGTCCATTGCCTCAGTGAGATCAGAATCAAGCCTGCATATTATTATACTGTACAATGATCCTGAGGAAAGGTCAATTTTACCTAAAAAGTATTAGTGTGTGCTTGGTTTTTTTTAATAGTTTTATTTCGTTAGATAGTTTACAAATTATTTGAAGCAGTAGTTTTCAGTCAAAAGAAGCATACAGCTTTGCTTCTTGTTTATAATACTAATAACACATACAAAAGAGAGCAAAAAGCAACAGATTTATGCACATAAGGCTGTAATCTTTGTTGTCTGCAAAGACAGCCTAAACCAGAAGTAACTCAATATCATCCAATGAGCTAGACTAGGAAAACTTAACTATATTGAGGCATGTCTACATCACACACTTGCTGATGCCTAGAGAGCACAGACTTGGCTCTAAACTATCTTCTGTGAATCAGCATCTACTACAGTCCTTGCATTAGGTCTGTGCAGAGGCAGAGGAGCAGTGTTAGTCAGATCAAGGCAGAGGAGCAGCATTAGTCAGGTCACCTTCCTTGAATGGTGATCTGATGAACTTCTTCCAAATGGAACTTTTATAAAAATCCTAATAACAGGAAATGTAACAACCATTAAGGAAGCTTGGGTGGATGAAGCAGAAAAAGCGAAACCGATCTAGAGCATAAATGTTGCTACTCAGAGGTGCAGCCTGGTTTTCAAGAAAAGATGTCAAAGGATTTCTCAGTGCACCTCTCCTGCTGCAAGGCATTTCTATGAACAAGCTGACCTATGTAATTCCAAGGTGCAGCCCAGCACTTGGGTAATCTATACGCTCTGGCTCTCAGTGTGCATCATTAAAAATTTCCAAGTTTTATATAACAGGAGATTCCCTCACTAGGTCAGATGTTTAAATGCTGCATTTAAATGTAAGTTGTTCAAAAGGTTTTGTGACAAATTCAAGCTAAAATTTCCTCAGCCATAGAAGAGCAGAGACATATAAATGTCTCAAAATTGTGCGTGTTCGGTCTGAAAGGCAAATGGTACAGGCAAAGAGTGTGCTGTAATCAAAGCTTTGAGACTGGAAAAGAAACGATGGCAATGACTTTCGTGATTAGGACCAAAAAACACTCTACAAAATGATATTGACAATACATTTGTCTGCTGCAGGAAAGTCTCACTGCACTAGGAAGAACAAGATGCAACAAATGGATTCACATGTCCAACGAAACTTGCTTTTCTTCAGAGTTTAAGTTTTTGAAATGTGATGCAAGTGTCAGGTAGTCTGGAAATGTAGAAAGAATTTCAGATTTTATGAAGGAATTGTCAAGTCACAGAATCACCGGATTGCAGGGGTTGGAAAGGACCTCTAGAGATCGTGTAGTCCAACCCCCTGCCAAAGCACCTCCCTAGCCCAGGTTGCACAGGTAGGCGTCCAGGTGGGTCGTGAACATCTCCAGAGAAGGAGACTCCACCACCTCTCTGTGCAGCTGTGCCACTGCTCCGTCACTGCACTGTGAAGAAGTTCCCACGCACATTTGCAATTGCAACTTGGCCATTTCCCCTCGTCCTATTGCCACACACTGCTGAGAAGAGCCCAGCCTCATCTCTTTGTCTCCTGCACCTTAGATATTTAAAGATGTGGATCAGATCCCTTCTAAGTCTTCTTTTTTGAAGGTTGAACAAACCCAGGTCTCTCAGCCTTTCCTCATAAGGGAGGTGTTCCACGCCCTTTATCGTCTTTGCAGCCCTCTGCTGGACTCTTTCCAGGAGATCCCTTTTTTGTACTGGGGAGCCCAGAACTGGATGCAGTAGTCCAGATGAGGCCTCACCAGGGCAGAGTAGAGGGGGAGGATCACCTTCTTTGACCTGCTGGCCACAATCTTTTTAATGCACTCCAGGAGCCCATTGGCCTTCTTGGCCACCAGGGCACACTGCTGGCTCATGGCCAACCTGTCATCCACTAGGACCACAACATCCCTCTCCTCAGAGCTCCTCTCCAGCAGGTCATCCCCAAACCCGTACTGGTGCATGCAGTTATTCCTCCCTAGGTGCAAGACTCTACCCTTGCTCTTGTTAAACCTCATCTAGTTCCTCTCAGCCCTACTCTCCAGCCTGTCCAGGTCTCACTGAATGGCAGCACAGCCTTCCAGCGTGTCAGCCGTTCCTCCCAGCTTTGTATCATCAGCAAACTTGCTGAGGGTGGACTCTACCCCCTCATCGAGGTCACTGATGAAGATGTTGAACAGGATCAGATCCAGCACCAACCCCTGAGGAACACTGCTAAGTACAGGCCTCCAACTGGACTCTGCACCACTGATGACAACCCTCTGAGCTCTGCCAGTCAGTCAGACAGTTCTCAAACCACCTCACTGTCCGTCCACTCATCTATTCCAGACTTTACATGCTTTGAGGAGTCCATTTGAAAGAAGTCATAGAGACCAGTATAGCTTCAGCAAGAATTCAGAATTCTGGACATTACTTTTAAAGACTTTTTCAAAGAAAGCAGACTTCCTCCTTAAAATTCAGCAGCCACATTATGGATGAAGATAGGGACAATCACAGCAGCTGAGTGTAGGGCACTGAGCGGCCTGCCTGCCTCATTCATCACTGTTGCTTGATCATATCCTCTCCCCTCACTTGCAGCAGCTGTGCAGCCTCTCCCACCACCACCCACACTATAGTCTGAGGCACACCTACACTCCATAGGGGATAGATGACTGCAGGATCATGAAACCTTAACCCAGAGAGCTGCAGTTTAGCTAGCTGTAGGCTTGCCACTTAGACCCACCCATGCCCTGAAGTTCAGCTGAGAAATAATCTTGTCTTTATTCTTCTTTTCTTGCACTCAGCACAAAAGAGAAAAGGTAGGCAGCAAGGCAAGCAAGAGCTCTCACTTTTTAAGAAGGGTAGCATTTGACTGTTTTTTTTTTTTAATAGGGGAAAGGATTGGAAGGCAGATTAGTAAGATGTCCAGGTGTCTGTGGTATGGACATGATTTGGTACATATTATATGACTTTTTTTTATACAATGTGATCATTCAATAGGTCTTGGAATCATTACACCGATATAAGTACAAATAACAAAAAAGGGTGTGCCATTTCAATTTCAAGAGAAATGACACCAACAGTGAAGTATCACATTTTCTATGTTTTTTATCTTTGTGAGCAGTACAAAAAATTATGTATTCACATGTATGTGCGCACAGAAAATGCCTTCTGAGTTAAAAAATGAGGTGATAGCAACCTCCTATTACACAGTTTCCTTTCATAAGAGCAAGCTGACAAGAGCAGCAACACAAAGCACACTGAAGACAGTTATCAAGTCAACTCCTTTTTTACCTTCTCTGCTTTCTTTGCTCTCCTCCTCAGTCAGCCTCTTTGTACCACACAGTCTTAGAGGGAGGTGATACAGAGCTAGGCAGAATGCCAAACTTTACTCAGGAATAATAACCTGCAGATCTCCACAGGAATTGTACTGACTTGCCGCAGCACTTAATCTGACCAAAAGACACTGTAAAATGACAAGATCTGGGATGCAGGAATGATGGTCTGGGATTTAATAACAGGATGCTTTCGCCTAAGTATGAATATCAGAACCAGTGAGTATTTTCCTTTAACATTTTCACAACTTTACAGAACAATAAACATACATCTATATATATATTTTGGTTCACAAATAGTGACAACTCTACATTTAAATCATAAATAAGAGACAAGCTCATGCACATCAGTAGTATTTTAACTACATTTAGTTTGTAATCGCTCAAATTTAGAAACAGCTGAAAAATACTGAAATACAATCCACAATATAATATTGGTGCATTTATCTGTTCAGTTCAGTACCAGAAAGTGACTTTCAAGTGAGGGTAAAATTTTCAAAAGTGTTCAAGAGGATGAGAGATATTTTTTCAAAGGCATTTAAATTCCTAGAGTAGAGTAACAAGCAAGATGTCTTCAGTAGGAAACAGTCTCTTCTGTGAATCTCTTAAGGTACCTATGTGCATTTTGGGACTCTAAATGTGTCACATAATTGCTATGAATCCAGCACTGGTGAAAGAGGTAGAAATTTCAAAATCAGCTTTTTGGTTAAAAGATTTCTAGCATTAAAAAAGGAAGATAAATAAATAAGGAAAAACGACCGAGCCAAAAGAATTTTCTCTTCTGTAATGGTTTCTGATGTGCAGAGCAGAAAAGCTATGAGCACCTCAGAATGAGTTTTATAAAACAAATAGCAGAAACTCCTGAACCAGAGCACCACTGCTATGATAAAATCAGGATATTTCAGGACAGAAAACTGCAATACCTCTGAATGACTTCTGTAGCCCACAATGCTACATCCTATCTTTTGATGTTAATATTTGGAAGCAATGGCTATTGCACACAGAACTCCTAATGCTCTGTGTCTTCACGTAAGACATACCCCATTTCAGTGAAATGCAGCTCACCTTTATTACACTCCTGGAAGATTTACAGCCATATATAAGGTAGATACTGGAAGCAGGACTAAAGACTTGCAGTAGAAAACTGATAGCTTGATCTACTATAGCTCACAGCTGCAAGCAGTAGTACTATTTTATGTTATTACAAATTTCTATTTCTTAAAGAACTCTTTGGAAGACATGAGTAAGAGGATAATTGTTTAATTAAGCACACTGATAGAGCTGTGCCATCACACAGAAGATTGCAGAGAGGCTGAGAAGCCTGACTCTATACCTTGTTTCTAGGCTGGCAGAAGGAAGGAGGAGGCAGCACGCTCAATCTTGCACCAAATGCAAATCTTGCAAATTGCCTTGTTGTGACCTGCCCCCTTTCTCCTCCTCCTCCTCCAGTCTCCTTAGAAGGACAGATCAAAAAACAAACAGTCAATAATGCAGGAAGCATATGAGCAATGTGCCTTCGTGGCTAAGGCTAGCAGTATACTTGGCTGTAAGGCAAAGTATGACCAGCAGATAAAGAGAGGTGACCCTTCTCTGCTCTGCGCTGGTGGGGCTGCATCTGGAGTATTGAGTCCAGTTCTGGGCCCCCAGTACAAGAGAGCCAGTACTGCTGGCTCATGTTCAGCCAACTGTCTATCAGCACACCAAAGTCCCTTGCCATCAGGCAGCTTTCCAGCCACTCCTCTCCAAGCTTGTAGGGTTGCCTGCAGTTGCAAGCAACTGTGGCCAAAATGCAGGACCTAACACTTGGCCCTATTGAAACTCATACAGTTTACCTTGGCCCATTGATCTAGTCTGTTTAGGTCACTCTGTAGCGCCCTCTGGCAGATCAACACTCCCTCCCTGCTTGGTGTCATCTGCAAACATACTGAGGATACACTCAATCCCCTCATCAAGATCACTGATAAAAATGTTAAATAGGAGTGGCTCAAGTATCAATCCCTGGCAGACACCACTCATGACTGGCCAGCAACTGGATTTAGCTCCACTGACCACAACTCACTGGATCTGGCCATCCAGCCAACCCATCAGAACATATGCCCATACAAACTATGGGCAGCCAGCTTCTCCATGAGGATGTTGTGGGGGACAGTGTCAAAGGCTTTACTGAAGTCCAGGTAGACCGCATCGACAGCCTTACCTTTATCCACTAAGTGGGTCACCTTGCCACAAAATTAAATCAGATTTGTCAAACAGAATCTAATGTTCATGAGCCCATGCTGACTGGACCTAATCCCATGGTTGACCATTGATCCATGATGGCTCCTGGTGTTAAATGCTCCATAACCTTCCCTAGCACTGAGGTGACACTGATAGGTCTGTAGCTACCAGGACCATCTTTCCAGCCCATTTTTGAAGCTGGGCATCACATCTGCCAGTCTCCAGTCCATCGGGGTATCCCTGGTTAGCCAAGACTGTTGAAAGATGATAGAGAAACTTACCTCCCTAGGTTTGAGTCCTTCCATGCTTTAATTCCAATTAATGAAAACATTTCAGTTTCTAGTTGGCAAGACCAAAAGATGATCAAGGAGTTTGTGATTGTCGTGGTTTATATTTCTATTCACGTTTTTATTTAGATTACAGATGAGCATTCATGAATACTGGGAACACAGTGATTTTCTAGCCAGTAGCTGATCCAGCTAAAATAGACCCCTTTTAAAAACTTAGTACTGCCACTGTAATAACAGTAGTTATCTATTCAACAGTACAAGTTTAAGTAGCAGTTTGTAAAGGCTCCTTTTCAGCTGTGCATTTACATATTAAAACTATTTCTTATTATAAAATTTTTCTATTGTCATGCTACCCAGGAACACAAATCCAGTTTGGGCTTGTGTGTTCAACTTGAGCCTCAGAAATTTCACTGCACTGCTTTCAGCTCTACAGACACTGAAAAGATTTGAAGTACTATTGTCTAAGGAAAAGTCTTTGTATGAATGGCAATTAGGAAAAAAAAAAAAAGAGGTTTGAGTCAAAATATCTTAATTTGACTTATACATATTTTTCTTTTAATAATACTAGAGGATAGCATTTTTCATAACTGTCTTTTTAATCCTTTTCACTAGATGTACGTGTAAGAAGTGTTTCCAGTGGCTACATCTACATTTACAAGTGACAACATTTTAACCTTCCTCATTTATCAATTAAGGGTAAGCACCAGCTATTAGAGCAGTCAATTGAAAAATTCTCATCAACTTTCTTGAGGGATTAGAAATGGATACAAACACTAGGACCTGGTACACAACACTCAGCTTTGAGACTTAACATCTAGCAATAGCTTTTCTGTACACATTCTTTCCACATACACGAAGTAAAAAGGAATAGAAAACTGCATTTTAACATAAATTCAGAAGGATACCATAAAGAAGCATGCTGCTTAACACTCATCCCAAATTTTCCTTTAGCTTGTTCCACTGACAAAAGTACAAAATGAAAGGACAGCTTTACTGCTTACAGTTATGTATGTAATGGGAATATTCTAATTTACCAAATTAAAAAGACAAGCCCTCTGGGTAGAAAATATCTTATTCTGTGAAGACAAGGTCTATTCCAATGTATCACAGCACTGTATTATACTCCTATTTTTAATTCTCAACCCAAGCACAAGAGGAAACTGAAATCTACAAGTAGTTGAAAGAATCAACTGCTTTAAGTGTCTGTCTTTCTCCAGCAAAGCATTAATTTAATGAAAAAATGCCCTTGCAAAGGTTAGTTACTACCTTCCCACCCACTTTTCTTAAATAAAACTTTTTAACTGGAATCTGGTGCCATACCATCTTGCCACCTTTGCAACTAATCCAGCAGAGCTCTATCAAATTCAGAGATTTTCCCATGGATTAATATCTGCATAAGGCCATAAGACACTGCAATAAATAAATAATCCTTTAAAATTTCCTCTCAAAGTTTATTAAGTTGTTTTTTCTGTTTCAGTTTCTTTTCCCATCCTGACAATGCACCAACTTAAACCTTTCAGAACATATGCCAACTGTGAAATAGGCACACACTGCTCTATCCTCACTCATCACATCCACATAAACTTGTGTTCTGACCATTTTACGCAGAAGGCACTCATTCTGATCCCAGCTTCTTCCAATTTCTGCTTGCATGAGAGTGATCAGGATTTCACACTCATCTACACCTCTGCTGATTATGACTCCACTGAAGCAGCTTCCTGAACTCATAAATTAATTCATTAGAGGGAATGTAATTGATAAGCTTCATTTGCTATAGGCAGGTGGTGAAAATATACCTTCCTTTCTTTTGGAAAGCACTACTTAAGCATTTGTGCTCAGCCACCTGAAATGAAGCTTTATAATCCGTTACGTTTATTCTCCTAGGCTCTGACTGATTCACTGGAGACACACTGGGGAAATGCCTATTTACTAACAAAGGGTCATAGTTGGTCTTTACCAAATAAATCCTCTCTCCAATTCTGCAAAGTTGTCAGCACAGCAGAATGACTGTAGTTTGCCTTGCACTACATAGTCAGTAGAAAAGTTGCTCTTTAAAGGCTACAAAATGTCTTCCTGCAAGAAAAAACGCTCTGATGAACAATATTCATGAGAAGCACCCATACAGACTAAGAGGTGTAGACCCTCACTACTACTACAAAGTATACAACCAGAAGGCATCCAGCATCACGCTGGGCATACTGACAGAGCGAAGTCAGATTTAGGGTGGCATTATGGCACTGCATGTAATCAGAAGAGCAGAACAGTAGGAAGGAATCATGAAAACCATAAAATACAATACCGCAGGCCAACTGCTGGTACAGTTTGTTCTAATACACAAATATTACTCCTCTCCCTGGCAGTGGCCCATAACTCCTATAACTTTCTAGATGTGGCAGAAACCCCTGGGTAACTGTTTCCTTAGAAATTAAATAGTTGTTTTTCTGTTGGAGAGAAAGAAGATCAATAGCTACAAGATTTTAAAACCACTTTGTGGATATTTTTTTGAGTAAAGTAAGCCAGATCAGCTTCCTATAGTGCTTGAACAATGGCCAAAAGTTTGTGAACATAGTTGTGAATAACAATACTTTCACTAATTCGGATACAAATTACTTTACAAATACAAACCATAGGCTCTTCAAATGAGAACTCATCTGGTATTCAAGTCAACTGGCAATAAATTAAAACAAACAAACAAAAAACCACAAAAAATATATTTTAAGTAACAGTTAAGGAAAACTAGTCAAGAACAGCAAACAGCTTGAGAACAAATCATTCCAAACTGTAAATGCACAATTACTAAACAGAAAATTACTAATGAATCAGTTTTTAGTCATTCATGTGTTAAAATTCAGATTGTTTTTATGACAAATATTAAGAGTCACTAGGATGAAGCAAATGTGAAGCGATACATAGGATACACATCAACTGAGGGACATGGTGGTAATGGGGTGATGGTTGAACTAGATTATCTCAGTGGTCTTTAACAGTCTTAATGACTCTATGATTCTATTGTATGATTCTAACTCAATATTTCCATGTTAACAAGACAGAAGTTACTTTACTTTGTTTTCTGATTCAGAGAAAGCATAGCATTAAAGTTGACTATTTTCCAGCAGTATAGCAAGTATAAGCTTAGAAAGGTCACGCCAGGAAAAAATACTAGATAAACACATGCTTAGGTGTCCTGATGGCTCCAGACACTCAAGTCTTTACAGTACTTACACTTAGAAGTAACCTCTGACAAGAAGTACTGGTCTTTAAACTGCATACCTCTGTGATTTCTCCAGCTATTACCTTATTATTTATTTATTTATTGCTTGGTTTGAGACGTTGATTCAAGTTGTTTTGCAGCCAGTTAAAAAACTACAAGGTTTTTTGTTTTGTTTTGAGCATTGTATCATGCATTCCAGACACTGTGACCCAAGTTAATGTCTTTACAGTGCTAGAGAATGGAAGCATGACAACCAGTATTCCCATTAGACATTTACAAAATGGATTTGCCTTCAAAACCTATAGTTTGATTAATTTGTACGTTCCCTGTTATTTCAGTTGCAAACTGCAAGTGACTAAGCACAGTTTCAAAAGGATAACCCACCATTTCTCTAGTTAGCAAAGTAGGACACGACACTTGACAGACATTTTTCCAATACTCATATCCATCTTTTGTGCTCTAATTCTGTTCTGAAATGAAGATTTAATACTAATCTTGAAAAATATTAACCACAAATGAAGGTAGCTATATCAGCGTTCACATGCTTTTAATATTAGCCTGTTCTCTGGGGAAATCACAAAACAGATGGCCCAAGGCAAAATGCTCTCATATCCAAAGGAATCAGCTACATAAAATGGGCCTTCAGTACTGATGAAGTCCTCTGACTCCAAATGTCTGGAAGTTCAGAAGCTGACAATTTTCAGCACAACCTTTTGGATCTTCCTCTTTCCATAGTATGACTGATGGGTTGACTATAAAAATCATTACTCCCATAAATAGTGCTTTCTTAGTTGAGAGAAAAAGGAAAGGTGAAGACAGGATAACTTGCTGGAATTTGTAAAGCACCTGTACAGATATCACATTTACTTGGGAAACATACAGGCTGAGAACTTCAGGGGTACTTAGCTGCTTAAGGAGGAACGAGGTAGCTTTGTGAATCTAAGCGTCAGTCAGCACAGTGAATGGGATGGCATGCAGTCACACACAACTAGGCCCTATTTCCTCATGGATTGTTTTTTTGAGTACTGTGCTTTTATCTAGAAAGGATTTTAGATGAAGATGTTAATATGAAAGCACCTTAGTTTGCTTTCAAAATATAAGGAGTTTACACAAATCTATCCATGCACTTCCACAGACCTATCCTTAACATGACCTAAATTTACCAGGTAAATCCACAGCAGCAGCTTGTGCTTTCAGTTGCTTGGGTAAAAAGACAGAAAAGCAAAATCTGGAAGACTTCTGGCCACTGCAGATGGCTTTTTTGGCATTTGTTTTTTTCAGTGATTTGATGCTGTATCTCAGCATTCAGCATCTCTGCTTTTCATTTCTAAGAACACTGAAGTTTGTTATTAAAAAAATGTTTAAAAGTTCCTATCAGTATGAAGGGGAGAGACAATAACATGAAGAACAAAGTCTTGGTACAAGGGTACTCGACAGCTGCAAGATACTCATTCTTTGCTAAAACCACGGGCCTATCCTGTAACTTGTGAGTTCAAACTAGCACACCATGATATACTGAAAACATCCTGTTGACCACAATTCCAGAAACACTCAGGCGTGAAGAGATTTTCTGCTTATTATTTGTTGAAGAGCCAATCAAAGACTTCTCACTACACACTAAGCCACACTAATATTTTGGCTTAAGCAGCCCCAAGATTTTGCAGAAATATGAATGGATGTTTGCACATATGGGAAACATCATTTCTGCCTGTCAAGTCGCACTTCATTCACTTTAAATCCTGACAACCATGCTTCCAATGCTTCTGGCTGTTGAGGGAAAAACTGTTCCACACATGATGAATGCAATGAGGCATAAATGACTGTTGAGGGTTATTCTTGGATTGCCTTAAAACAGAATCCGTTTGCAATCCTGACAAACTCATTAGAAAACAAGGAATAATAGCATTTTAAGGAGCTCACAAGTGGCATTTTTAGAATCATAAAATGAAAACAGCTTAGGGGAGACTTAAAGCACGTTAACATCAGAAAACCTCCATATAAATGTCATTACTTTACAAATTGAACAGAAAATATTAATCAAATTCAAAAACAAGACACTGCATATGTGAAAGGGAACTAAGAGAAATCTTCTGAAACCTGCTGCAATTCTTCTCATATTGTCTGAGGAACATTCTGTTCAAATCAAAATGGACATGGAAATCATAAACTGGAACTAACTAATCCTGGTTTAAGTATTCCATTTGCTAATTCTGATATACATGAAAACTGCTATTAACTAGAAAGTTCACCCCCATAGGATATATGTTAATTAACTTTTTTTTTTTTTTTTTTTTTTGCAACGAGTGCTGCCTGGCAGCAGAAAACTCATGACATCAAAAGTATACTAATAACTACAATTTCCTATGCAATCCTTCCACACTGCATCCTCATCTTATATAGCTGATAGGCAGAAAGCCTGATCCAAAAATTATCTGCCCTGTATTTTTCATTTTCTCACTATCTAACTCCTTGGAGTTAGAAACCTAACACAGAAGGTCAGGAAATCCAAATGTCAGATGGACAGCCCAGATATGGCAACATACATTCTGGAAAACATTCTGAACAGCAAATTCATCATTGGTATGAACCAATGCAACTTCACTAAAGCCAGTTACCATAGATAAGGAGCAGTACTTAGGAACTTATTTCTGACTTCCCAAGTATGCCACACTGCAAAGCAAAGCCCCATGAAAATTCAAGTCATTGGAGGATTCTCAAAACGATTACTCACGTGGGTAGTACATATTGTACTGGATAACATACCCTGCTCAGATGAAACAATACTCAGTATCTTGTGGAATGATACTCACAGGTCATACCTTCAAAATAAAATTGACTTTTTAAGGTCAAGAATTTTTAAAGAACAGAATCAGAAAAGAAATGGGATGCAGAAACCTCATCATGTTCAACTTCTTTGGAGGGCTGCATGGGATGACAGTTAAGAGAACTTGCAAAATTCCTCTTTTCTATTCTAGGTATTAGGGCACTTAAACACAAAGGAAAGTAACATGTTGCAGCTGACAACTGAAGTCAGCATCCCATTCTTTTAGCATTTTCTACTGACACCTTCATATTTCTCATTAAAAAGCAAGTCAACTCATTCTTTTATACACGAGATAGACCAAAAATGGTCTAATTCAGACTTGGGTAGCTTTACAATACTGTCCATGTTCTTGCACAAACAAACATTTTACTCCTAGTTTCAAAATTTTTGGAACTTGTTTTCAAAGGGTTGTGGAGGGTAATTATTCTTGTTATTAGTGCTAAATTTTCACTCTGCAATTGGATTAGCAGTTGTGACAACACCGATGCAATACCTATCAGCATAAGCACCTGAAGGGGCACATGTGTTGCTACATATTCACAGTTGAATACACCTCTATCCTTGATTAACTTTCAAGGAAAAAATACAGTCTAAGATTTATTCCAGCTAAATCTAAAGCCTTGATACTTCCACATATTACCTTATACACTGATTAAACCCTTTTGGGAATAATGTAATTGAGCAAATAATCTTATACTAAACATAGATTTAACCTATAACCTTCTTGCATTAGTGAATCTAAGCATTCTACAAATTCATCAAAATTGAAAAGTTTTATTAACTGATGAAAAATATATTGCACCAAAACTAGAAAGTGCAACAGCCTCACTTATGTTACTATGCAAAACCACATTACAGTAGGCTCTCTGTTTTGAAAGCAATCTCTTGTCATATAGAAAACAGACTAGATACAAGCGATAAGACCTGCCCAGAGATTTAGAGGTCTACCAAAACTGTCCTCCACAGTCCGGGGCTTATGTTTCAGCAGGATTATACCCACAGGGCAGAACAGAATTCCAAAATGTTTACTTTATCAGGGTTTCTCTGCTCTGTGTACTTTTAAGCCCTACTGATCATGATTTCAGCACTTTTTCTGAAGATCTGCCACACCTCTGTTGCTTTGATATTAACTTTAGTAACATCTAATATCACGAGGAGCAGAACAAAAAGTGCAAAATATATTTGATGAATATTTATTCAGAGTTCTAAATACATTCATGATATGTATGTCTCTGCCCTTTGTCACTGCTTTCTGCAAACATCTCAGCAAATGTTCAGTGAGTTTAAATGATTACAGAATGTTCCAGGAAAGTAAATACAGAACTTGCAATTGTACACTTGAAATCTAATTTTAAGGGTTACATTCTAAAAGTCAAAGGCAGAAACTTAATATGCATTCTACATACCATCAATGGGTTCAAGTGTCAAACTGCAAAATCTCAAAATGAATTGCTATCAACCACTCTATGCAACAAGGATGTCAGAAGAAGATTTGTGAATAACAAAACACACTGAAGAACAGTTTACTTTTTGCAGGCAATTTCCAGGTTAAAATATACGTTATTGCTAATGAAGTAACTACTTATGGTTCTTGCCCAGCTTAGTAGGAATTTATAAAGAAATGGACACAAAAAGGATTTCAGCAGCTTTCCCACAGAAGCTATATTCAAAAGCCAATTCAATCCCAGTGGGATGTGTGAAAGCCCATCGTACTGCAGTACATATTTTTAGCTGTTACAATTTCAGATTTCAATAAGTGTTTGTTCAATGTGACAGGGCAGTAGGAGATGAGTATTCTGGTGCCTCATTTCATACTTCTTTTATCATCTGTCTGGACCATCTGGCTGCAACTCAGCACTGCATGCTCCTGAAACTAAGGTGGACGCATGAATCATTGACACACTATCAATGCAAGTCTCCTATGAGTATTAACAGGAGGAGACAGAAACAGTAAGCTGCCCATTATAAAAAGCAGAAGTGCTCTTCCCTAATCTACTTTGCTTGAGACATAATGATAATTAAATGTAGAAGATACTTCATATTGTTGATCTTTACCGATGTTATAAATCTACTGGGCTCTTCATTATTCACAATTTTTTATAAAGTTTTTGAAAAGGGCAAGAATTGCATGCCTATTTTTAAACTTACTGCTTCATTCTTATTCAGCACCCCCCTCTGTAACTGCCATTCCCTAACAAAACGATATTTCTACAGAATCATAAAAATAAAGGCATTGTAACAACCTGTTGCACAAAGCCTTAAAGAAACAAATATCCTTATTGATCCCAAAATATTAAGCCAAACCTTGCTCTGCTGTGATTGGGCTGCCACTTGGTGACCTTTCACTCATGATGTTTAGCTATCTAAATAAGCCTGGTATCCTCACCTTATGTTTGAGGCTGCGCTGATAGCTACAGGCCTGGTAGCTTCGAGTGGCTTTGGCCACATCACATCAGGGTACCCAGCTCATGCTGTCTATTAGAGAGCTGCTGTTAGGCTCAGCAGGAGTGGGTGAGAACTAAGAATCAGTGATTCACTCACCTGTCTTACAACACTATTTAGCCCACTGCCCCTACAAAAGAGCACTATGCTCTGCTTAGGCTCCTGCAGTTAGAGATAGGGTCACCCCTGCTTTGTCCCTCCCAGTTTCTCTGTTCCCAAAGAGTCTAGCAGTGTTGTTTTTCATCTCTTCATTCCTACTAGCCTGAATCACAACAGTTCACATTCTAGCAAAGCAGTTCCTTGTGGGGGAACACCAGAAGCAGTGGGATCTCTCCAGCAGACAGCCCCAGTCAAGGTGCTGTGCTCCCCAGGGCACTCCCCAGCTAGGCACCTTCTGTACACCTCAGTGTACATTTTGGTTGTGGATCCACTTGTACCATCAAGTTGCTGACAGCTATCCAGACACGAGCTTCACAGAGGAATAGGAAAGACATATACCTCTGTTTGTACTTATTGCTAAGGTACCGTTTAATATTTGGGCAGGGATGTGCTGCTGCAAATGTCCCCCCCACCCCCCTTGTATCACATGAAGAACTTCATGCAGATCTCTGAATGTCTCTCTGAAGGCAGAACACCTGAAATGGTTGATTATAAAGCAGATTCCACTGCAGCGTGTCAGTTTTCCATCTGACAGATGTTGGGCAGGTTCCCCAGTTCTCTGCATAGAGCTACTGATTGATTTGTTTCTTCGCCTGAGACAGCAACATTACTATTTCCTCTGCTGCTCTCTCCCCCTCTTCCAGTCCCTTTGGCAGCTATTACAGAAAACTCCTTCAGCAGCAGCCATCACTTCAAATCCTGTCTGGTTTTCATTGGAAACAGTAGATGTACCTACAGCACTTCATTGAAGTTAGTAAGGGAGTGCTGACACAAGATACCTGCATTGCAAGATCACTGCAGATTTATTGCACACTTAAGCCTCAGCTCGGGAGAGTATTTAAGCATGTCTTTAACTCTTGGTGGCCCCATTGTTTTCAATTAGTCTAAAACTATATACATACATGAATGACTTCTTGAACTGAGACCTCAGGCAGTAAGGTCCTGGCACTCATCACTCAGACTACAAAAATTATTCACATCTCTTCAACATTATAACAATTTTATAAGTGATTAAACACTCCTGTATTCACTTCTGAGTCATATCAATTGTTTTTGTTTGACCGCAGGTCAAGCAGCAAAGAGGAAAGTGGACTATTACTCCTATAACTCCTCTTATGCCCACAGACTGGTAGTTAGGGAGGAAACACTGAGCTGAATTTCAATGCTTTTGGAATATCTTTTCTTTTTTTCTTTGCATGAACATCCAGTTGTGGAGGTCTCTAGGAAACACAGGTAGAGAGATTCTGGAGAAGAATATTATAATCTGTGGTTACATTCCTTCAATTTGCAGCACAGATTTCTTCGAAGACCTCAGTGCCTATGCATTTCTTTAAATGTAACTTACAATATTAATCTTTATCAAAATAAGGCCACTTGCCAATTTCTAGTAATTCTAGGACTGAGCTTATGAAAACACTGCTGCTAAAAAACTGACCATTTCCCCAAATCTCACTTCCTATCACCATACACAGGTGGTACAGACACACACCTGGTTGTTGCTTAATTATTTGTGTTCTTGTAACACACAAGGAGCTCAGCTCACCTGCAAGATCCCACTGTGAGACACTATGCATGCAGTATAAACAAAATTATCCAAAGAATTTAGGGAGAGCTCTCATCTCCTCCTGAGTCCCAGGAAACGGCATATCCTGCAGAATCAATAAAGTTAATAGCAGAGCTCTGAGGAACACTTTACTGCGAGGTAAACTGGATGGACCAAAATAAAAAGATCTTGCTTTGCTTAGATATGTTTCTGTGTGCATGCATACAGACAGAAATAATTTCAGCTACATGTATAAATACAGAGAACGTTACTCTAGAATATTTGTAAAATTTTACGTGATCTGAAATGATAAGCAAAAGAATAGATAACAGCAAATGCAATTTCTTCTGCATACTCCCTAAACTAAGTTAACTGCCCAACAATTTAAGATACCAGGTACAATCCTGTGCTATCTCCTGTATCTGTATGTAAAACCTCAAATAGACACATGAAAATCATTTGCCAGTTTTATTGTTCTTATGGTACTCATGATGATGAATCTCACTGCTACTCTTAGGTATTGCTCAGCAATATTACAAAGGAAAAAAATACATATACTTCTGCTACAAAGTTGTGTTCCTTTATGACCAACAGAAGTAATATTATTTCACTCTGAATGACAAATTAAAAAGAGGTTTGCTTTTAAGTCATTATATCTAGGTGCTAAAACTGATATTTACTTATTTTGCACAGTAAAAAGTATTTGTAGAATTTGTGGGGAATTCAGCAATGTAGGGATTTCTTCTCTCTCCATGGTCTCTCTACCCACCTGTTGCAGATTATTCAGTAACTGATGCTCAAAAATCCACATCAGAAAACCACAGTGCACTTGCAAGTATTCTGTTGCTTTTGTATATCCACTGGTATCTACAGCATCAGGATATGCTGCACCTCAATTTCTTGCCATCCTTAAAATGATACAACTCAAAGACCTTGCACAGTCTAAACTCATTACCACTGCAAAAATGACAGACTTGCCAATAATTCCCCTAATTTTTTTGTCAAATGAAGACTGTTAATATAAGAAAAAGTTGTCAAGTGTGAGCATTCATTTATCTCAGGTTTTGCCTTAGTGAAATTATCATATTGATTATTTAATTTCAACCATTTATTTCCACTAAAATATATATATAAATAAAAATAATAAAAAATAAATGACTGGTTAGAGTCCTACTAAAGCTTGAACTACAATAAATTTACTTTACCTTCTATCATGTTCCAAAACACGCATGTTCCAATCTGTTCACAAAGGCAGAATTTCTGAAGTAACATGCTATAACATTCTTCACATGCTATCTTCTGGCCTATAGAATGACTTCCCAGTTCCATTTCCAGCTATTCCAAAATTCTGCTTCAAGGAGCAGTTTCCCCTTTGGCACTTGGACCAACATGCTCCCCCAGGTGGCTGTCCCCAGACTCCACCAAACCCCAGAGAGTGTTTTGTTTTCACAGTTCACTGTGGTCTTGTCACTGGACCCTCATCCATTGCCAACTTTTTCCTCCCCACAAACCTCATCACCTTCTCACGCATTTTCAAACAGTTCCATTTCTTCTCTAGAAAAAGAAGTTAGCAAATCTTCTTTAAAGGAATATGCACTTGTGGATATTTTTGATTACAACACTCCCTTGGGGTCCAGCCTTGCCACTTCCCAGAATGAGCATTCTTTTAGCAAGTGAGATGCTAACAGCATTACTACTCATGTTGATTTGTCTTGTCTACTGGCTCTATCTTGCTTTCTCAAACACCAGCGCCCACCTGCAGTTGCTGCTTTTAAACTTGGATAATAAGCTTTTCTGGAAAGAGACCGCCTTCCCTACATGATACCTGAAGCATCACTTCCCACTGTATGCATGATGAAGTTCAGACACTGCTAGAACACAAATGAAAAGAGAAATATGGTAACTTGTACTCTAAACGTTTGAATGCAATCCAGAATGCACATAAAACTTTGGATGCCTCATTCAGTAACGCCTCTAATTTCAGGCTTAAGCAACATACCTATAGCACTTGATAACAGCTTAACATATTTAACTGTTGGTTGTTAGTAATTTTTTTCCCACTTGATAATTGATTATGTTTTAAACTCATTTTAATCAATACTTTGTTGAAGTGATTAACTCATGAATTAACATGGAAGGTGTGTGAAAACGCAGATCTTCCCTCTTTGAAATACTAGATAAAGACTGCTTCTGTCAGAAGTAGAATCTGTACTGTTTCATGATCAGCATGGTGCTAAAGAAGTGTGTATCAGTACCCACAAAAAAAACCAAAACCTTTCTATGTGAAGGCTACCCAGAGACCCATTATATTTATACACTGTGAAATTTAGCTATATCATCTACTCCTTGCTTTCAGTCTCAGAAACCAAGGGAGAGGATACTAATAGGCACAGCCAGAAACTATTAAGAAAAATTGTTATAAAATAATGTAACATTAATAAAACAGGAGTAATTGACCAAAAAAACCCACATAAACCCATGAAAGGAAAATGTTCAATAAAAAAGTTTTGAGATTACAGCTTAGTGGTTTTAAGTGATGATTATTTTTGTAGGAAGTAACATATTGTACTGCCAAAATAAGACATCCACAGAGAAAAAGAAGCTTACTAATGATAAATTATTGCAATATAAAAGCAATCAGATTCAAAGAATATAGAATACACCACTAAAAGATACATTTTTTTCTGATAAGAAAAACGCCATTGCAAGAAACATTCTGCAGTACACAAGAAGCATCTCTCCCCAAAAGCACCTGAAACACTTATCTATTATTTCTAGATGCCAAATGTAATTAAAGTACAACCACTTCAAGTGCAGTCTAAACTGGATGAGTCAATAATGTAACAAACCCATGCTCAAAATAGCAGGTCACTGCCACTGGGGTTTAGCAGGTACAACAGTTGAGAAAAAAGAGCACAGAACATTCACAGTTACCGAATACACAGTGCATCAAACTCCAGAGCTATGAAAACTCCACAGAAAAACAAGTGGTCACTTTGCTTTGGAATGAGGATGAGATCATTCTGCCAAATGTAAAATGTTAACCTTCCAGTAAGTGTTCGACCTACAAAGCTTTATCAGTCCAGTACCATTGTCTCTTAATTGAAGATGAAAATCAATAAAAGAGGATGAGAGCCAACAGAATATCTTGTCAACCAAGACAGGAAGCTGGGCTGGATTAACAGAAGCAGAGCCAATGGACTAAGGAGGAGACCCTCTTCAGTTAAGTTATCACTAGGCCAAAGCAACAGTACTGCAGTTTTCGGCCCCAGCACAAGATGATCAAAGGCAGCCAGTTCAGTTTTCAGACCATCAGGGTGGATGCAGGTGCCTCTGGGAGAGGTTTTTAGCCAGGGAAAGGCTAAAGGAAAGGGAAAGGCCTTGGGGAATCTAACAGCAGCCTTTCATTACCCCTCATGTCACTGAGAAGGAAGAGCCATGCCTTCCACAGTGCTGCAAATTAAATGACAGAATCCAGCTGAATACAGGATAAAACTTATCCACCATGAGGGGATAGTGGGTGGTCAGGAGGGATTATGCAATCTGCAGTTCCTGGAGGTTTTCAAACAGGTATGGTTTTCAAGAGCTCAATAAAGCATCGGGTGTGCTGGTCTAGCTGTTCAAGCAGCAGGCTGAACTCCTCAGACCCCTTCCAACCTGAACTAATCAGCTATTTTATGACTCTAATAAATTCAGCACAAAAACATTTGGAAATAAGTCATCTGTGGCTTGAGGTCTGTGCGTCAGCATATCTGTCTCTGTCAGTCAGTCCTTGAGTGGCAATCACTGTTTTGAACTAACAGAAGAACAAAGAAAATCTGGTACCAGTCTGAACCTTGGAGCTGCTTAATATATCTTTCTCCAAGTTTCCTGATTTTATTGTTCCTTTCTCCTTGTGTATGAGAATCACACTGGTAAAAAAAAAATGATAGAAAACTTTGTAATTTTCCACATTCAAAAAAAAATTAATTCAGTACCAGAATTCCTCATAACTACATGCCATTATAGATATGCAGGAGACAGAATGGCTTGTCACTTTGTGCAGTTTGTGGTCACATTGGAAGTTCCCATCCAAATCAGTCTCTGATATACAATTTTTATGATTTAAGATCATTTTCTGAGGAGAATAACGGATGCTCTTAATACCCTTTGCATAGCTTTTTCATGAAACAGCTTATCAGAAGACATTCTCAGTTCATTGACTGAATTGGCTTGTTGCTGCTCAAATGAACTGAGAATGCACTTAGCTGATCTTAACTCCACTCAAAAATTTCCTGGCTAATTATACTTCTGATAACATGTAAAAACTTGTGTGCAGTCATTAAGTTGCAGATTTATCTCACTGGCAGCTTATTGATTAGGAAAACATTTCAGACATTAGAAAACAAAAAAAAATCTCTCTCATCCTCTGTACCTTTATGGAGGAGAGAGTCCTAAATATATAAATATATGTTCTTTTAATACAATTAAATTGGAAACAGCAATGAAAATTGCAATCTAATTCAAGGAAAACATTATAGGAGATGACTCATGAAAAAAATATTTTTGGCAAAAACATCCAGAACAAACAAGACATACTGTTCATGTCCAAGTTGTCTCCAGATTATTGCTCAGACTCTTCTACAACCACAAGGAAAAAGCACTTTGATCAAACAACCTACTTTTCAGTTAAGGGATTCAACTTTGCACAATTCTAAACAACCCCAATGAACTATTTACGTGTGGTTAAACATAGCAATTTTCAGATTCACAAATTTTATTCAAGAACAAGATCACTATAGATGAAAATTAAGTCTGCCCATTGCTCAGACACAGCAAATCAAGAATGATTTGTCTGAAATAATCCCCAAAGCAATCGCTGCAATTGAAAGCAATAGCTGACATCAGCTGAGGTTTGCTTGGGTAAGCAAGAGGCAGAAAGGTTCTGTGAATATCCTTGCTACAAGGATGATTTATGAAACAAATTCACTAGCACAGGGTAAGTTCTGCCTTCTCAGCTTCAAGAAAGTTTTACTCAATAAGACATTTTCACTGTACACATTTTTAAATTTTGATTATAACTAACATTTTAATTAAATTTTAAAAGTTTTTAAAGTTACAGAAACACCTCTGCAATAAAGTCCAGAACATTAGCAGCTTCCTTCAATTTCTCTGAGAGATGGAGACTGGTAAAACAAGATTTTGCTACAGACTTTGGGAGCTGGATTTGGTATGAGGAATATAGGATCTCACAGAAAATTTCAGCAGAAAGAAGCAACACCTTATTCTTTAGCAATTTGGTTGTATAGTGAATGTCAGAGATATGTGCTTATTATAAAAGGTGCTGTAACAAAAATAGTGTTAATAATATGCTCTGAATAATAATGTGTTAAAAGTTAAAAATTATGAAGCTCTATTCTACTCTTTTTTGTCATAAGCTCCCTACAATCAGCACCTCTACTTACCTATGTTTAATTAGCAGTCCTATTCAGAAATGTCAGCAAGAAATATGATTACTTGAAAAGAAGAACATTTGTGTAACATTAAATCAACAGCTAATTAATGTAGCAAATAATAACTGCATTTTCATTACAATCATGTAATCATCCCAAGTGCATTGGTTACAGTAACAGTTAATTTTGTTACGGAGGAATAGCTCTGTTTGGACTATGTTTTTAAAATATAACTATGTGGCTAGCTGTCTCAAATGTTCAACAGCCTAATATCATGTTTTTCCACCTGCTCAGGTTATGATATTAATTTGGTCGGGCTTTAAGAAACACTCCTGGAATCATCATGAGCATTAACAAATAAAGGAAGAGAACAAGACACACTGATGGAAGACAGAGTAATGTGGTACCGCAGCATGCTCATACATAATACAGACAGCCATTTAGTTCCCTCAAGTAATAAGAAGTTTTGAAAAGAAGCTAAGCTTTGCTATTGTGCATGCAGAGCCAATTTTAGAACATCTGCACGTAGCCAAAGTCCTGCAAAACTTCCTAGGCACCTGAACAGGCCAGATCATTAAACAGAGTCTTCAGAGATTACTATTTTATCACATATAGGCAGTATATTCAAAGAGAACATGCTACAGATCTACCTAGTTACAGAATCGCAGAATTGTAGGGGTTGGAAGGGACCTCTAGAGATCATTGAGTCCAACCCCCTGCCAAAGCAGCTCCCTAGCCCAGGTTGCACAGGTAGGCGTCCAGGTGGGTCTTGAACATCTCCAGAGAAGGGACTCCACCACCTCTCTGTGCAGCTGTGCCAGTGCTCCGTCACTGCACTGTGAAGAAGTTCCCACACACATTTGGGCAGAACTTCCTATGCTTCAGTTTGTGGCCATTTCCCCTTGTCCTATCACCATGCATTGTGCTGCCTAGTATACTTACTCAGTCAAAACATCAGGACTATCTGAAATTAAGTCAAAAAGATACTTCAGTTCCTCAAAGCTGCTCAGGACTGCAGGCACGTACTCATTACCTACTCAATGGCCACCATTCCCCACTCAGCTGTGGTAGTACCCACCACATGCAATGGCAGTCACACTTATGTGCAAGAAAGAAACCACAATTAACATTTTCAGCCTGTCCAGTCTCCCAGAGCAACACAGTCATGGGGGGAAATGCTCCTACTGAGAGCAGATGCATCTTTCACTGCCTGGTGCAGCTCTGTTTCTTTGGTAAAGACCAGAATGCTAGCCCAGAAAGCATAAGCATGGTGATCAAGCATTGAATAGATTAAAAGAGCCCACTCAAAGACAAAGTCTTAAACTGTAATGAAATGCAGTTAAATCAGTTAGCAATTACAAATCAAGCTCTTGATCAGGATATATTTTCTAATCCAAATCTGTTTACCAAGTATTCCTGATTAACTCACCAGAAACGCTTTACAAGGAATTACTCAATGCTTTATGTGAACAATTTTCTTTCAAGGTAAAAATTCTATTTACCATTTTATGAACTCTTTGACTGTTCATTACTCATAGTATTAAGTTCTGTCACTCAAGCTACCGCAGCAAGTCTTCTACATCTAAACTTGTAAGAGAGAAAAGAATCAGCTATCCAAGCAAAAAACAAACAAACAAACAAAAACCAAACAAAAACAGGGTCTGTGACCTTGCACATGGACATACTGCCTTGTTTATACAATGTGATCAGCATTTGTAAAAAAAGAACTCTGGCCATTTCCTTGCTTAGTAAGTGCCTAGTCATTCAATATGTGGACAAAATACAAGTTGACAGGTTCGTTTCTGATTGACCATTGTCAGGGACTCTCAAGATTTCCTTGCTTCTTGCCAGAAAGTGTAAGCATGTAGAGGAGCCACGATGAGGTCTGAGCCTCAGACCTGGTCTCCTAAGTTGAAATTCACTTTCAAACTGCTGAGATGAAAGCTTGTATGTTTTATTTAAGTATTTGATTAAGATTTCTTTATTGTTTTGTGAAATGACATACAATTTCAAAAACTTCTGGTTTTGGAGAACTCAGCCATTCATCCAGTATCCACATTTCTGCTGTCTTTGAGAAAAGAACCTAGGGCCAAGGTCAAGAACAAGGAGGCAAAACAAGGGTGGAAACACTGTATGATGTGGTGCTACGTTTCTTTATGGCCAGCATGGATTTCCAAGCTATTATAAAGTATTTCTCCCTGATTGCGCCACCATGCTCTTCATGGTTCTGTGGCAAAGAAAAACAAGCTATCCGACTTCTATCAAGCACTAAAATACAGAAGAAAAAAATAAATAAAAATAAAAATTGAAAGCCAAAAGAAACAAAAACGAGACCAGAAAAACTGCTTGTTTACTGTGACTGTGATTAAATGACACATCATACACTGGATTGAGCAGCCCCAGGATACTCACCAGAGAGATCAACATCTGTACAAACTCATTTTCATTTGATGTGAGACATAATAGCTCCATGGGACTGAACTGTCAGCTACCTAACATTATTTTGGAGGCCTTGTAGTCATATCTAACAGTTAAGCTGTTACAATGAAAGAATCTCACTTCAAAATTCACTGCCAGAAGACAGATGGTTGTAACATTTACCAAAGACTATGGAGATGCAAGCACCAGGGCTCTTTGAAATAATCTCATTTATTCCACTAAAAATTAAATCAGTGAAAACAAAAAGGTATTAATAAAAACCCAAAGTATCACATCTGGCTATCAGTTCCCTGAACCAAAGGTCACTTGACGCTGGAAAAGTCTAGAATGAAATCATCACAAAATGCTTCCTCTCTTCTTCTTCCCTAGATATCTACTATTAATACTGCACTAATGTATCACACTGAGGTTAAAGTGCTGGTCAACTCAAATGGCTGAACTCTGAGACACTGGAGCACCTTTCATTTCTTATGTACCTTTCACATGCTTTCTCTGCTTTTCAGCAAACACACCTAAGAAAATACTCAAGCAACAAGATTGTCCTCTGTATCTGGTACTGAAATAGCAACCTGAGTCGAGTAGAACGCATCCCATCTATGTTTACAATAGCAACACTGCTATCTAACCTCCTAAAAATACATTTTTTGGGAGTAATACCATTTAACAACTTCATCAACGATCACAACAACAGGATGAAATGCATACTCAGGAAGATCACGAATGATATCATACTATGGGATCTGGCTGGTACATCAGAGGGTGGAGGCATCATTCAAAGGAATCTAGACAGGCTAAGGAAAGAAGCTGACAAACTTCATAAAGTTCAGAGAGTAGCAAGTTCTGCACCTGAAATAAACTGAGGCCTGACTGATGAGGCAGTAGCTCTGCAAAAAGGACCTCATCCTTGTAGAAAAGTTAAACATGAATGAGTAGCACACTTGTGTGGTTATGAAGGCCAACCACACACTAAGCTGTTCATGGACAGCAGGTGATAATTCCCAATACTCGTAATTCAAAAGGCATCTAGAATACTGTGACCTATCCAGGATCCTCACTGTAAACTGCAAACTAGGATGTACTCATCACTGGGGCACTAAAACAGCCAAGAGGTTGAAGTACATGCCTTTTAAAAGAGAAGCTGAGGGATACCGATTGTTCAGTGTGGAGAAGAGAAGGCTTTAGGAAACTCACTGCCGTCTCCAGTTAGCGAAGACACAGAAGTTACAGATAAGACAGGGCCAGACTCTTACCAGATGTATAAAGCAGAAGAGGGAACAATCACGCATGATAGGGAAAAGTATGATCAAACGTATGATCAAACGAAGAAGAAAACCTTCCTCACAAAGACAGTCAGTCACTGGAACAGGTTGCCCTAACAGATAATTGGAATACCCACCCCTAGAGACAATCAGAACTCAACTGGACACAACCCTAAGGAACACGATCTAGTTTTGAAGCTAGCCTTGAACTATGACCCAATGGATTTCAGAGGCTCAATACAACCTGAAATATTGCACAACTTTATTCTAGAAGTGAAACTACGCAAATTCTTCTATGAAATTCTGTGAGGAGGCAGAATAAGGAGGAATACAATAACAATTTCTGCCAACTAACAAATTCTGACTAGAAGCTGAATGACTCAGGAGCTAAACGCATAGAGGATGCTTACAGAAACCCAGTTCCTTCTGTGCTGAGGGCTTTAAAAGTCAACAGGGTCAGTTTAAAATTGATCCATTACCATTTTATAAGCAGCTAGTGACAGGAATATCGGGTAGATGTAATGTGATCCCAGCCATTCAGTCCTATAAGCAGCGTGAGGCTGCATTGTGCAATAGCTGGCAGCAGCAGGCAGCCCTTTGCTAGAAGCCCCACGAAGAGAAAACTGTCACTGCTGATCCTCATGCTGCTGTTGAAGTTGATGAGAATTTTTACTGCTAAATAACTGCATGAGCACGGCCTACATTAAAACAGAGTGAACAAAATAAACAAAGAAACATGCTTTGACTTCAGAAGCATATGGCTCCCAGAGGCTTCTAACAAACAGTAGTTCTGTGTCAAAGGGCAAATTTGGCTCCCAGCTTACTGTTGCATTACCTAGTTGCTGTTATAAAAATGAGGAAACAAAATAAGAAAAAAGACGTATGGATATATGTCTGAGTCAGAGACCTTTTGTTCTGACTAAGACCTTTTGTTCTGACAAATTGCTGATTTTTCAAATATTGGAAACAAAGTATTTATCACACAGAAACTGACTGATGTGCTGGCAGTATCCTTTTAAAAAACCTCTGCGCCAGCCAACGTCAATGTCTGTTACTTCATTTTGTGTGGATTTATACAATCATCGCACAAATCAGTGCATAGTCTCACCTTAGTTAGGAACCTCACTAAGTGCAAAGGAAACAAGCTCATAACAACTCAAGTACCAGAAGTACAGTGACTACTCTGAAAGTAATGCCTCCTATTTTTTAGGAAGATCCAAGGAATCACAGGCTAGTAAGGCTCACATCTGTGACCAAGAAGATCATGGAGCAGATCCTCCTGGAAGAGATACTAAAGACTCATGCAGATGCGGAGGTCAGCCAAGAGCTAGCACGGCTTCAACAAGTGCAGGTCATGCCTGAACAATCTGGTGATCATCTATGACAGAGAAACACATCAGTGGACATCAGAAGGGCAACAGATGTCATCTACCTGGACTTGTATGAGGCCTTTGACATAGTCCAGCAACACATCTTTAAACTGGAGAGCTATGGACTTGAAGGCAGGACTATGAGTGGATAAAGAATTGGTTGGATGGGTTGTTGCCAATGGCTCTATGTTCAGGTGGAGGCCAGTCATAAGTGGTAACCCCCAGTTATCCGTCTTGGGACCAGTGCTCTTCAACATTTGTATTAATGACATAAACAGTGGGACTTAATGTATCCTCAGCAAGATTGTTGATGACACCAACCTGACAGGTACAGCTGACACAACTGAAGGAACAGATTCTCCAAAGGGACCTAGACACACTTGAAACATGGGCACAAGAGAATCTAATGAAGTTTAATAAGGCCAAATGCAACATATAGCACTTAGGTTAAGGCAGTATGGTGGTATAGGTGGAACCTTCCCAACAATATTCCGTTACATTTTGCTGCCATGCAATATATGGCAGCAGAACAGCAGTCCGATAAAATGGTCTCTGAAGCAAAGACGTGGCCTTGAAATCCTCCATGCAGGAAAAAAGGTACTCTCTGACATTCACTGACACTTACTGAGCATTTATGGAGACCAAACAGTGGGTGTAGCACAGTGAGGTGGTGGATGGTGCAATTCAGCAGTGGTTACAGCAATGGAAAAGACAAGCCACGTTCTGATCAGTGCTGCATAGTTGTCTCACCGTGAAAGGAAGAGTCTCTCAATCAGCTCATCCATGCAAATTGACTAATGGTACTGACTACATTGAAAAATAGTGTGTTGTAGCTGATAATTTCCTCTATCAAATAGTTACTATGCTTTCTGTATATAGTGTAACAAAGCATGAACTACAACATGTAAACATGTCAATCTCTAATTAATATTAGACCTACATCCTACTTCTGTGAGTATTCTGAAAAGTAAAGCCCTTTTCTGTTCTTCCTTGCAGCAACTGAAAGGAGAAAAACTATCACAATGCTAGTCTATACAATCTCCTCTTTGAAGGAAGTTCAACTAAATGCATAACACTTGGCTTCACTGGACCTCTTGATATTATCCTATTAAGTATATATCCTCAAGCATTTCCTCCTTCTTAAATGGAAAACTCAAACTGTTTTCTTGGTTCTTGTTTCAATATCAAAGAAGGTTAGAGTTCTTGTCACACTTCTTTAGACATATTGTTCTGACACTAGGAGGAGAAAAAAAAGAGTATGGAAAATGTTGTTCGTTAGGTATTTCCCTCCTATACTTTCTGTTCCACCACTATTCTTGAGGGAAAACATCTGTTACCTAACCAAGGATTCTTCTTTCTTTCGACTGTGTTTCCCTCTAGAATATCCTACATTTTGCTGCACTGGCATTTTAATGCCCTTTATTATCCCTCTCCTTTTGGTACATTCAGGTTACTCTACAATCTTTTTCACTTTAAATCCAGAGACACTTGAAATGAGTAGTAAAACATCATCTTAGGAAGAACAGCTACATTTTGTTTAATATTCAGCTGAAGAATTTCTATTGACATCTAGAACATAAACAGAGTATGCAGTGTACATACACTGCATGCAAGCTGTACACTTCTTACTTGCATGAAGAGCTCATTCAACCCTTTAAATAGACAAATATTTACATCTTGATTATTTGCTCAATTTTTGACCCAAGCTTAAAATGACTCCCACCAAAACCAAAGAAGTTGAAACAAAGGACCAGAATATAAGACTGTATTCTTTACACTCAAAATAGAAGACGTGAACAAAACACAGGACAGAAAATCTAAAAAAATCCAATTCCTAACAATGATTTTCAACCTTATGATGGATTCTAACCTACAGCTATATGCTTTTAAAATTATTGAAGTAGAGCATCCCAATCAAAGATGTTAATAGATTGTATTATATTTTGCCACCAGCATTGATAGCAATCCTGATTAAATCTAAAGGCTTCAAAGCTGTGAAGTTCTTATATTGTGTAATCAATTTGACTTGCTTGTAGATAATTAAATACTAGTAAGTGAGAAAAACTAAACAAGATGCATTGACTTCAACTGGATTAAAAAAATAATGAGATGCATTCTGCAAGTGATCATCAGTACATAAAAACCTCTCAGAATATCACCAATAACTTATAGCTTGAAAATTACGGTAAATGTTATGATAAGGACAAGGAGGATGTGTACAAAACTTTCTCTCCCTCTTCACAAAAAGTCAATATTCCTATAAATAGGCCCAAGGCAATACATATTAAATCAGTAAGAATGCTTGCACTGACTTTTGTCTTTACACTATGTCAAAATTTCACTGAAGTGTATAGTACTGACAAAAGAATGCTTTTATTAACCTCCAAACTAATAAGAGCTCAAAATTCCTTATTAGGACACTTTGCTCATTTCACAATGATCTGAAGTTCACTGCAGGTGTGGAAGAACAATTGCTTCAAACTGAAAATGCTACCTGTAATTCCAAATGCATATTTCCAGCTCAGTGTAAATAGAGACCTTTTCAACATCTAATAATCCCATTACTGACAATATGATTTCAGCACTTCATGAAGATGCATTTGTTGCTTGCACCAACAGATAATTGCCTTAACTGTAAATAAACAAAAAACTGCACGTACAAATAAAATGTAATCTCACAATACAGGCATGCCACAAAAGTAGCTCTTCAAATCTCAGAGGTATTCTGATCTTTTCTTTGTTACTTAAACAATACATGTATACTGGATCACACTGCACATGAATTTCAAAATCCCTCTCTAGAATTAGAGGTAGTTGGACTCTGATCTTTGTAGCTGTCTTCTAACTCAACTGTTCTATTATAAATACAGCAGACAATTATTTTGAGAAAATGAAAGTCCTGTGTCTTTCTCAGCAAACACACCTTCAAACAAACAAACATTATTTGAAAGATGATTAATTCCTGTTGAAACAATGGGAGCCATCCTCAGATATCAAGAGATATTAACTATTTATCATTTCCTGATGCAACGGGAAAAGAAGAATGGTGATTTTCACATGTAATATGGATGCCACATAGGCTTTGCAGTTTGCACCTTCTCTTATATAAAGAGATCTAAATAGAAAAGATTTTCCTTAAGTATGGATCCTCTTCATTTGTAAAGATGACAACTTTTGACCTCTCTTATCTTCCTGCCCAAAGTCAGTAAAATTTGAATTTGAGTAAAATTCAAACTAATGTATTCCAATTCCTCTTTGAATCTTGACCTACTCTATTAAGCTACCCAGAGAGAGAGAAATTTTCATCAGTTTCTAAGAGAAAATCTTATTGCTTTCATAGCTGGCTAAGAGAAAAAATATTTTCTAAGAATACACTTTTTGCACAGGTAAGAACTATGGAGTTCCTGGGGTCTTAAATAATTGTTTGAGGGAGCAATTTGAAGATAGCATTTTTGTATTATTTATTTATTAAAACACAGGTCAGATCAAGCAGCAAGCCCCACAGAGATGCATCATGTGAGAGTTGTGATGGTCTCCATTGCATAAAGAAAAACATGTCAGTAGGCAGGGAGTGCCACAGGGCATTCAGTGGTCACCACTTTTTTTCTTTGCCTCTGTCAACATCCATTTGCAATAGCTTTACTAAATCCAGCAACTTTCCCCAACTTTGAGAATACATTAATTCTTACAATAGATACAGAGTATCTCTCCCAGTTAAAAATGACTGTTGGTGATCAATTGCAAATATCATTAATTTGTTTCAGAGGATTAACTTGCCACATTGGAAAGGTTTTCATATGCAATCCTTACTAAAGCTAAAGAAAGTAGAGGAAAAAACGAATGATTATCAAATATAGTTTCTTTGCTAAGGGGAAAAAAGCATGCATGGCCTAAGCAGGTGACCTCAACCTTTTCAGTAAGCTTACAAACAAGCTTTGCACATTCCTCTGTTTCATCTGGCAAATATTTGTACTAGTTTGGGTTAGGGCACTCTAGCCTAAGTATTATCTTGTTCTACATGCATTTTTATTGATTTCGGTGGGAATTATTAGTAGAAGCAAACAGTTTATAATGTGTCAGGGTCTCTCAGGTGCATCTACATCTTAGAAAATGCCTTTTGTAAATGTCCTCGCTCTGTGGGAACGCATTCATTACGATTCATAGAAGTTTTAATATATTCAAGAACAGATCACAGTTCCTTTACATTTCAGAGTCTGTCCCATAACATAAGAAGTCAACTTCCTTAGCTAGTATTTAAATGTCTACACTGAAAGCTAACAGAAGTATAGGCTGTACTTTTTTACCTTCATTCTTTCTTTCTGGAATTTTTTTTCCGGTTTTCCTCAACTGTCTTGGCCTTCTCTTTTGAAGAAAATCCCATTTATATATGCTAGCAGTTCAAGTGCAGCATATGTCAGTTATTTTCACGCATCTCAAATCTTACAGAGTCACTCACTCTGAATTATAGATCCTTATTCTGAAGAAGGAAAATATGTTCTTTGTTTCTGGGTATGGAGCCTTTAGAAAAAAAGGACATGACAATGCTGTTCAGTGCTAAGTCAAATGTCTGCCTACTACGTCAGGAGCTGTTTTTACCAATTAAACCCAGAAAATGATTTCTAGCAAACAAGATCTGTTTTCTGTGAAATCATGGCGATTTGCATTAATAAAACTGCTGTCTTTTACTACTTTACTGATTTTGTTTTTCATGTATCTCTCAGTAGAGATGTCAATTTAATTGGTATAAAGTTACTTGAGCATCACAGGAGAATGAAGCCTTTTGAAGTGTACAAAGCCTGAGCACTGTAAGTGACAATTCAAGTCCCCCATCAAGCTACACAGATATCAGAATGGCAGCATACACATTTGTTCACTTTTTCCTTTTGTCTATCCAAGCCATCTGTGTGTTGGAGAAATTAGTTCCAAGCGTGCATGATTTAAAACCTATCATTTTTCACAATGTGTGCAATCAGACTTAAATTATTTAGACGATCAACATAAGCTGCCTTGCTTAACCCTTTGAGGGGAAAGAGCACATAATAAAAAAAAATAAACCCAGGGAGTGGACTACTGCTGATTGAAATTAAGGCACAAGAAAACAAGGTAACTGACTTCACCTCAATGCCAAGACCTAATCATCCAGGTCACAGAAACAATGTAAAACACTTTGCAAAGACATTGTTCTTGTTTGCAGCATGGTTGTCAATTACTAACTTCTATTGCAAGGCACAACTGTAGGTTTTCATAAATAGCTCCCAACTATTTTTTCCCTTCTACACAAAGGAGAAAAAAAATAGGAAGTACAATAAAGGTCCTTCCTAGACTGCCTTTATTTCTCTTAGCAGTAACAATGAAAAGATGTAAAGCATTTCAACAAATACAAGTAACAAGACTGATCTTCTCAACTAGCAGAACTGTAAATTGCCCAACTCCTTAAAGCCAATGAACAGGAGAATGGGAACAAGCCCCCATCTCTAGAGTGCAAAATTTCACGGACAAGGGAAAGAAACACCTCACTTGATTAACACTGTTTTACTCTCTACAAGCAAGCGTTTCAGAAGGCCTGTTATGATAAAGGCATTATTATGAACTCTCCCTCAACCCAGATTTGAGAAGAGCAATAAAAACATCACCATAAACAGAGCTTAAACCACAGCTATATGCATGATGCTTAGCAACAATTTAGCAGGATTTCAAATGACTTGGTAATTCTGAGTTGAGTACTGACAAGACCCTAGGTCTTAAGTGCACTCTTTCATAGAACTTTCAGAATTTTAGCATCATCTCTTTCACAGCAAACCATTAAAAGGACTATTTTGTACTTGTATAAGCCTGAGTTAAGTTCTCTAAAATAAAAAAAAAAGTCATCCTGTAGTTCTGGTTTTGAGCTGCCCAAAGAAAAAAGATGCATTCAGCCTAAAACACTGAACATCATAAAGTCTGGCTGCACATATTTCCAAGATTAACATCTTTTGTTTATGTGTTTTCTAAATGAATTTGCTTCAGTAAATTATTTTCCTTTCAAATATCTTAAAACAATAATAAGTATTCTCTCACTAAACTGCAGTAGCTCTGTAACTCAATAAGGTATTATCTCCACATCTTATGCAGGGAGAAACAGACTCCAAGAAGCTAAAACAGACAGCCAGTATCACGTAACTCAGCATATTATCATGAATTCTGATTCCTGTAAAGTCCAAGTCTATAATTAGCTTGCAAACTTTTAATACAGTTAATGCTTTAAATTTGCCAGTCAACATCTCACTGCGGATCTGGAATATTACAAGGGTACATCACAAGGAATGAGCAGTTTTTGATCCCTGACCAGTGGTAACCATGCTGTCTGCGCTGACTAACACAAAAGGGGTGCACACTGAAGATTTCATGACATTTTCTCAGATGCAAACTGTTTTACACAAGTCATTGCTCCATTCAGTTTTCTGCACTAATGCAACATGATTATTTCTTCCACTTCTAGAATAACAGCAGCAATAGCAACTGTCAATATTGATCTTGTTAAATTATTTCTGTCAGGAAAAATATATATTTTTTAATCACCATCCAGGCAAAATGGTTTCAAACTAAAAGAGGACAGATTTAGATGGGATATTTTAAATCAGATATAAGAAAGAAATTTTTACAAATAAAGGAAGAGAAGCACTGGCACAAGTTGCCCAGAGATATGGTGGATGACCCATCCCTGAAGACACTCAAGGTCAGGCTGCACCGGGCTCTGAGTGCCCTAATCTGCTGTAGGTGCCCCTGTTTACTGCAGGGATACTGGACTAGATGACTTTTGAAGGTCCCTTCCAACTCAAACAACTCAGTGATTCTATCTTTCTCCCTACCGTCCTGCTTTTAAACTGAAGCTCTGCATAATTAACAATTAATAATTAACAATTAACACCAAATTCAGGTCCAAGCATTTAATTGAACGTATACTGTCTACAACAAATAAAACTATAGTATCAGAAATACACTCAGTGAGTCATCTTCCTTGATTCTTATACTGGATCTACTCCATCTAACATCAACATCTAAACCTAGACAAGTCATCCCTAAATATGATTTATTCCATCTACTTTAGATACCTATCTTGAGATAGTTAAAATTAGAAAACAGAAATAGGACACAAATCATGCCAAATGATGCGACCAGCTTAATTAACAGCTTTTCAGCAGTTTATAGACAAGTATGTTGGACTATCACACACAAACCATTAATTCACCAACACCAGCAATTGACGAAAATTAATTTCATTTCCACAGGCACGACAACTTATAATTCTACCAATTCTGAATACTGTTTTTGAATATTCTGATGAGGAAAAAAATATGTTCATGTATTTCACATTTCAGGTAGGTGATGGTAAGTCACATACTTACACACTGGGAACTGAGAAAAGTGGACATAAAACCATAAATAAGTAATAATCAGGTTTGCTGCTAGCAGCAGAAGTAGGGATATTCATGAAAGGCTTGTCTTTGACTAGCCAGAGTAGAGTGCAATGTCAAAGTTT
Organism: Cyrtonyx montezumae; assembly: GCF_038088225.1. NCBI lineage: Eukaryota > Metazoa > Chordata > Aves > Galliformes > Odontophoridae > Cyrtonyx > Cyrtonyx montezumae. The sequence continues at coordinate 61,176,020 of NW_027072089.1, read as the reverse complement.
GTCTTCAGAGACAGCAGAGAATGTTTTGATTTTCGTAAATGAAAAATAACAGTCTTCTAGTTCACTCTTAAGGTGACAAAAGAGGACAAGTCAAATAATTTCCCTTGATCCACACAACGTTTCTGTTCAGTTTTAAAATCTTTCAAGATTTAGAGGAAGAAGTGAAATCTGGCACAGGATGTGTAGTTATCCCAAGCCCTAGAAGAACTGGAAATGTGAGCTTTGTATGTCCAGCAATGAAGATACAAATCTTCATTATAAAGTTTTATGTTTAAATAATATGGATACATTAAAGCATTTCATTCACTCAGTAAAACTATTTGGTAATAAAATGACCTACCAGTGTTACTGATTATAAGCAGAATAGAATGGAACAGTTCCAGTTGGAAGGGACCTACAAAGATCAAATGCAACCAGACTACTTCAGGGCTGACTCAGAAGTTGAAACTTACCACTGACAATGTTATCCAAATGCCACTCAAACATGGACAAGCCACTCTAGGAATCCTGCTCCATTGTCTAACTAACTGCTTGCTAAAGAAGTTTCTCCTCATTTCTAGTCTGGACCTCCCCAACACAGCTTTCACTATCTGCACCTCATGCCACTAGATGTCAGGGAGAAGAGATGAACACTTCCATCCTCACAAAGTTGTAGAAAGCAATCTTCTCAATCTCCTTTTCTCCAAGTTTAATAAATCCACATGTTCAGAGTCCTCAGAGAACATGTCTTCTATTCTTCTTATCAGTTTTGTTGTTCTCCTCTGAGTGCTTCAAAAGACCTTCACTTTTTTTAGATTAAGCCACAAAGCTACATACAACATTCCACATTAGGCTCCACTAATGCTAAATGCAGCAGAAAAATCACTTCTATAGGGCTGACTGTGCTGTGTTTAATGCATTCCAAAATGTTTGCCCCCTTGGCTGCTAGGGTACATTGCTACCTTGTGCTGAGCTTATTGTCACCAGCACCCCCACATCCCTCTCATCAGGGCCTCTCTTCAGCCACTCACTTCCCAAATTTTGCTTACATCTGGCATTACTCAAGGTGCACAGCAGAAACCAGCACTTGTTCTTGTTAAATTAGTGGTTACGTTCCTCTGCAAGGCCTCTTGTCCTTCAAGAGGGCCAACAGCACCTTCCACTTTAGTATCATCAGCAAATTTACTAAGGATGCATTCCATTCCTGCATCCAGATCACAGATAAAAACACTGAATGCAACTGATCAAGACTACACACTAAGGTGACTAACTACCAGCCAGATGTAGCCGCATTCACAGTAACTCTTCAAAACCCTACTGCTAAGCCAAATACTCATCCAGCACACTGTCAACCTCTTCATCTCACAGATGGACAATTTGTCCAGAAGGTTATTGTGAGGGACAGCATCAGAGGCCTTACTAAAATCCAGACAAACCACATACATTGTCTTCTCCCTTCTATTAAGTGGGTGATCTCAGCATAGAAGGAGATGGAGTCAGTGAGATAGTACCTTCCTTATATGAACATATATTGGTTGGGCCTGATCTTGTAAGTGGCTTTCAACAGCACCAAGGATATAATCGCATCTTTTTTCCAGATACTACATATAAACTAACAGGTCTATAATTTCCAGGCTTTTCTCTCCTACCTTCTAATAAAGTAATTTCTGTGCCTATGTATTTTTATATATATACACACACAAATGTATAAATAAAGCAGGGGTACTTAGAGAGAAAGATACAACTCAATTCTTAAGGAAGTGACAAAATTACCAGGTTTCTACTGCTACTGCCACCCAAATTATGGTGCGAGCAGGTACAGTCTGTAAGAAAATATTGATATGCTATAGGTCTAGGAGGGAAAGGATGCTAAATGTCTGAAAGCCAAAAGGAAAAGGTGACAAGGAAGACAGACTCTTGTTCACAGAAAGGTTTCTCCAGCTATCACAAACAGATATTGAAAATTCATAAGTGGGAAGGGATAAGTAGTTCAGGTTCATAAGTTCATAAGTTCATAAGGTTGGAAAGGACCTATAAGATCATCTAGTCCAACCATCCTCCTATCACTATCTCTACCCAACTACTAAATTAAGTCCTTTAGCACCTCATCTAAACGCTTCTTGAACAGCGCTAGGGATGGTGCCTCAACCACCTCCCTAGGCAGGCCATTCCAGTGCCTGACCACTCTTTCAGAAAAGAAATGCTTCCTCAGGTCTAATCTAAATCTTCCCCGGCGCAACTTGTGGCCATTCCCTCTCGTCCTGTCATTATTTATCAGGGAGAAGAGGCCCACCCCCTCCTCACCACAACCCCCCTTCAGGAAGTGGTAGAGTGCAATAAGGTCTCCTCTGAGCCTCCTCTTCTCCAGACTAAACAATCCCAGCTCCCTCAGCCGCTCCTCATAAGACTTGTGCTCCAGACCCCTCACCAGTTTTGTTGCCCTTCTCTGAACACGCTCCAGGGCCTCAATGTCCTTCTTGTAGTGAGGGGCCCAAAACTGAACACAGAACTCGAGGTGCGGCCGTACCAGAGCTGAGTACAGGGGGATGATCACCTCCCTGCTCCTGCTGGCTACACTATTTCTAATACAGGCCAGGATGCCGTTGGCCTTCTTGGCCACCTGGGCACACTGCCAGCTCATGTTAAGCCGAGCATCAACCAACACCCCCAGGTCCTTTTCCTCTCTACATTCTTCAAGCCATTCTGCCCCAAGCCTATAGCACTGCATGGGGTTATTGTGGCCAAAGTGCAGGACCCGGCACTTGGACTTATTGAACCTCATCCCATTGAGCTCTGCCCAGCTGTTCAGCCTATCCAAATCCCTCTGAAGGGCCTCCCTACCCTCAGGCAGTTTGACACATCCTCCCAACTTTGTGTCATCTGCAAACTTACTGAGGGTACACTCAACTCCCTCGTCTAGGTCATCAATAAAGATATTAAACAAGATGGGCCCCAATCTTGTATTATATGTATATGGTATTGTTGTGCATTGACTATGTTGTTGATTAAAGATAAACACTGTGCATACATACATTGTATAAGACAAACCACTGTCTGGAGAGTCAGCTTGGACTTGGACTTTATTCTCCATCGTTCTCATTTTTCAAATCAACTCAAACATCATACAGGAGCAAGCATTTTAAGATCACACTATATGTGAGCATTCATTTGTCATGGAAGGCTACTTTCTTCCTTCATTATGGTAATAACAAGCCATTTTCACTTAAACAGGAATATTAATTACCATAATTTATATTTGTTACGCTTCAGATCTCCTACAAAAAACTGTTCTTGGCTCGCAAAAGATCAGGAAATTAGATGAAAATTAGATGAAAAGTATGTATATCTTTAGTACTGACAATACCTGTCCTCGTACTATGGCAGACAATGCACTGCATCAAATCTGCATAGATCTCAGTGAAGAAATAAGATAAAATAGTCCCCTTCCAATCTTATGTCCTGCCTGCACTACAGTGAATGCATAAATGAATACTGACAATTCAACACAAGTTTTCAAAAGAAATTACAGGCCACTAACAACAGTACAGACTTTGTAGCTTTTTGCATATTCAACAAATTATAAAAATTGAAGTGAACTCTTCCCGTAAAGAATGTGGATCCTTTGTGAATTAAGTACAGAGAGTCATAGCTATTATCAAATAATGTAAACAGATCAATTGCTACAGTCCAATATTTTTTACTCAAAGCTGTGAGACACTGAGTTGTCCAATCAATTTAAAATGCTTATATATGTAACCAGTGACAAAAGGAAAACAAGTCTATATTGATTCTCACTGGATAAAAACCTCAGACCCCATATCAATGTACTTATCAACTGTTAAAAACACCCTTGCATATTAGGCATATTCAGAGGCTTCATATTTTACCCAAACAGCAGTGCATGTTTTCCCTGGCTACAAACCAATTGACCCTGATACTGCAACAGATGACAAGTGGCAGGTCTTCCAGGTAGCACTCTGAGCCTTTGCAGTTACCAGTGAGAAAACCCCATGTGTAATTGTTCCAAGTTTTCAGGAATAAGAGTACAGCAAGGGGTTTGGGGAACAGGCTTTCTTGAACTCACAAGTTCTTGTGATTCCATTTTTCATTTTTGACACGGGAAAAAAAAAACACTCCAGGAAAGATGAAAGGAAAACCCAGAACGGCTAAAGCTCCAAAGAAACCCTACACTGTTTATTATGCAAGAGCCTGAATTTTAACTCCCTTATTCAGACCAAGAAGCTCATGCAATGCCACCCCATAACACAAAGGTGAGAGAAACACGTAGAGAAAATGCGCATTTATCTTCCTCCCTCACTTTGCAGTCATTTCCTATTTATCTAGAATTAAGTGGATCAAAGCAGTACTTCAGGTCAGTTATCTTGACCAATGTCTAGCAGTATTCTCGGGTATAAATGAAATTTCAAGCTTCAAGTCACAGACGCAAATCAAGTAGAAAGGATTTGGGACCTCCACTAGACATACACACATATAGGGGCTAAATTATATTTTTTAATCCATTTCTTCCCTCTAATTATCTGACCTCAACTATATTGTTAATGGTACTTCACTGTACTGCTCATAGAAATGAACTGTCAGTAAAAACTCACTGGATTATAAAGCCAAAACCCAGAAAACTTTGCTTCTGTAGGAGCAAGGGGCGGATAACTTTACATTATCATACCATCTCTGTTAGCATCTCCACCTAAAACTCCTCCTGAGGATCTGTCAGGTTTCAAATCAGTGTGACTGATCGGAAGAGGTCTCAAGGATGCTAAGCTGGTACAATGAAAAAACAGACCTTAGCTAGATCAGTTGCAGTTGGAAGAGAACCAAATCAGCGCTATTGGTGGGAGAAAGCATTGACAGTCTACTGCCTTGAAGCAAGTCAATCCACACCTAATCACTAAACAGGCAAGAAAAACCACTCAATTGAACCCACTATATTCTCCATTAGTACTGCCAATTCAGAAGCTTTAAAAAAAATGAAAAGAGATATTGCAAAACTCCCACCAGTGTCACAGGAGTTAATAATTAACCATGCCAAGTTTCCTCTTGAGAGCACAAGTGCCAGCTGTGGGTTTAACAGCGTCACAGTTTTAATTTCATGGTTAGTGCAAGTTTTCCTCTGGTTGAACAAGGGAGAGGCCAAGTCTCTTCACACAGACAAAAAGATACAGGCCAAGCTAAAGGAAAAGAGTAGAGCAGAGCTGTAGGAATCTTAAATACTGCTGTGTAGTTCATGTTTGTTTCATTATTATTAGGTTACCAGTTTATTCAATGCAGACTATTTTTAAAAGCTTACTGCCATTAAAAAATTCTGCTGACCACTACATCCCTTTCACATAATTTCAGTTCAGGTGGCTGGCTAGAAGCTAGGGGCTGCTGCATTTCTAGCAGCTATTCAAAAGCAGCAAGGCTGATTTCAAGGTTTATTTTACATAAGCAACATCAGGACACAAGAAAGCTCATACAGTTTTTAAATATGTCTCCAAGTGATGCAGCTGACAGCTAAATCACTGAAGAGGAGCTTAGGTATTAGAATATTCAGGTAAAACTGCTCCAGTCTATGAAATGACAAAACACTGTGAATATAAAATAGAAAAAAAAATAAGATTACAGAAAACAGTGCTGAGCATCCACATTTCCTTCTCCTGAGTGTAACTCTTCCCTGTACAAATAAGAATATGAGCTATACAAGGAAGCTAGAAGAGAGAAAGTGTCTAAAAGTCCTAAAATCTAGAGTAAAAAAAGCTGTGAAAGCCACAAATTTCTCAACCAGAATTTATTTGAAAACTTGAGGATTTAAAGAGTGAGCTAAAGGGGGTGGAGAAGAATAGAAGCATTAAATAAAAACATGGCATTTGTGTAATGGTATAAAGAGGTCTCTGGAGTTTCAGCCATTCTAGGATCTCTCACCTTATTCTGCTCCACAGAGTTTATCTAAACTGCATATGTAAAGCCTGCTTTTTATCCTCACTAGCATACCAAACACAGATTCAAACTGTGGGCTTTTTCTCCCTTCACTCCACCAGCCTTCTGCCCACAATAGGGATTATACATACCTAACAGACCACAAAAAGACAGTTCTATATCCAGTGCTGCCATGTGTTGCTCTGTCTTTCCTGTAGGCTTTTGCACCTGCTCACAGCAGCAGAAGGAAACCATAATATTCATACAATGGTTTAGTGGTCACTTCTGTTTAGAAGCCTTCATTTACTCTACCTGTCACAGGTAGCTCTTGTAATTTATGTTTTTAATTTTTCTACAAAGCACCCAGTAAAAGGTTCCATTTAAAATGCCTTGCATAAATAAGAAAATGAATGCCATTAGCATATAATGCCTACAGTGTAAATACTGTACATTAAGAAAATTCAGTGGCAGCGTGGCTGCCAAGACACCAGACAAATGTCTATTCATTTTCTAATAGGTCTAACAGACCCTAAAATGTTGCTTAATACATTCTCACCATTTGCCAGGAAGAATTTAAGAATCTTTTCTTCTTTGCATTTTTCAATAGCTTTACCTGGGCATCATGCTTCTGCTAGACCATAGCTAGCTCCATACAGTAACATATCTATTAGAACTCCCTCTGACACCGTTACAACATCCTGAAAGCTGATCTCCATCAAACGATGCTCAGAATCCTGCTCTTTCCTGCCTCAGTTCCACAACCAAACACCAGCCCTACCTGAGCACCCATCTAAAAAACTCAAAGCATCACCAGAGGAGTCTGTACCAGCTATCTCATGTATTCACGTTCAGACAGGCCAACATCCCCAGGGGGATGCCACATGCTACACAGCACAGACACCATAATAAGCCACAGTGTCTGGCTGCTATAGTTTTGACCACCTCCTCCCAGTTATCTACAGAAAACTACCCCCTTGCCACAGTTACAATAGAACACACAGTATTTTTCTGGGCTTTCTTTACCCTTCTACCCATCCCCAGTCTGAATTTCCTGTTAGGGGGAAAATGTCTTTCATCATGGTTGTAAAAACAAGTTTAGCAACATTTATAATTTGCTGTGATTGAACCTTCCCACGTATCTGCCATTCATAAATTTTAAATGACTTACAGTACGCTTTGCATTTCAATAATTATATTCTAAATTATCAAGTTCACACATGCTCTTTTTCTAGCAACCCCCATGTGCTTGAGAGAAATTGCTTCTGAATACACTTATTTTTAAAGTCTTCATTTTACACATTGTATGTAATCAAATTTTTTGTTAAACATTGCCAAGCAATTTGTCTCATTTAAAATGAGCTGCTAGAAGAGGTAAAGGTCCATTAAGCTGTTAATTGCACACTATAACTCTGATTTCTTGAAAAGTTATGTTGAATATAGTTTCTTCATATACTTAGTTATATTTTCACCTAATTCTGCAGGCATTACTATTACATTGGTCAAGTATACGGTAACAAATCTATACAGCCATGCCAGCAGCAAAAATGTTCCAATGTAGAAAGATAGCGCAAAAAAGAATATTTCATTTCCATTCCTTTTGTTTTGAGTCTTATATGGGAAATTCCACTGAGCAGGTACAAAACATGGTTCTGCTAATGCAGAAATACAATTATACACCCTAAAGGCAACGTACTTCTACTGCAGTAATGGCTTAAGTGGTTTGTGAGCTCAAATTCACTACAAGTAAACCTCAATTGGACTTAAAAATGAAAGTCATTTGAGTGACATCAAAAATGTTATATGCCACTGTTTTTAAGTTACTTATAATGAAGGCCAAAAAAATACTTTAGGCTGTAAAAACACAACTGAGCTAACTTCAAATTATATAAGCTACATAAAAGCATTTTCAAGAAGATTGTCACTTCTCATATAAGGCTCTTAAGTGGTTTGAATACAGGCTTTTGGTATGCACCATCAAATCATTTGAATTTGAACATACCAAATTCAATAAACGACAATGTTTTTTACATATTATCTGACTAACTAGACTTCAATTAACATTTGTAAAATAGACTTAACTAACTTTGTTTCATTGTGTAGTAACAACTTGACTCATATAGCAGGGGAGTTGGAAGAACTGTAGGTCCCTTCCAGCCCAAAACTTTCTGCAGTTCTATGACAATAAATTAGAGAATGGGAAGCACAAAACATATACTTATTTCTCCCAAAGGCACAAAATTCCTCCCATAAGATACACAAGCACAGTATTAGTTAAAGTTTGATTTTTTTTTTTTAAACCAGCCAAGCAGATCTCTTCATAATACTGAAAAAAAGCACATAGGTCACTCTGCAAGAAATGCTTCCTATTACTTCCTTGGAAACCACATCAGATACAAAGAACACAATAAGACTGCTTGACAGTGTTTTGTAGCTGAGAATTTGCTTTATTTTTCAATTGAGTTCCTTCATTAGCTATACATTTTTGTGCCAGTGATGAACAAGAGTCTGCATGCCATGCTTATAAAAATCCATACCGGCAGAGGTGACCCACTGTTTCACACCAGCTATGATGGCATCATTACTAGGGAAACATTGACTATGCAGTCCACCCTTCATTGGCCCAAACAGGTGGAAGTCAGAAGGTGACAAAACTGGACTATATGAAGGGTGTGGTAGGACAGACCAGCTGTTATGGTTATGATTTTTGTTGAATTATTGATATTCCACATCATAACATCATGTGGTGTATTTGGAGTTAAAGAGTCAATGCTCCAGCTCCATGGATCATCGATAGTTCCAGGTATACCTGTCTCAGAAAAGAAGAACTACATTCCCCAGAGGACTTTGCGATGCTTTGCATTTTATATATTTCCGCCCAGAGAGAAAGAAAAACTGTCTGCGGTCACGGGATGCTCTCTTTCCTTTGGGATCGACTCAGCAGTGGGTGCTTGCTGCCGTCCGCCTTCAGCGTTAGCACAAGGCCTTTGGTTTATTGGACATTCTCTTGCTCATTTTATTTGATTGATTAGCTTTAATTCCAATTATATTGTATTATAGTGTGTCATTTTGCTTTCCAATATCTTGTTTAGTAAATTAGCTTTCCTCCTCAGATCATTGTCATTGTTTTGTTTTTAGGCCCATCTCCCTTTTCCCTTTCCCCCTTCCTCTTTCCTGGGGTGTGGGTCCCCTGCAACAATTGTCACAGAACCGGGCCGAACCAGCCCATTAAACCATTGACACCAGCCAAGATTGGCAGTGTGCTCCACAGTCTTTAAACTGGTATGGGGTCTGGCATTATCACGTTGCAAAAGAAAGTTTGTCTTCTCTTCCTCTAGCCTGACTCTGGAAGTTCAAGCCTTCAGTTTAGTATGCATTATGATGCAGTTGTAGATAATTGCTCAGGTTCTAAGAAAGTCAGAAGGATCACCCCTTCTCTATCACACCTCACCTGTTGGGGCAGCATCTTGCATTTCTTCTTTGATGAGGAACTCACATGCCATCACTCCACAGACTGCAGTTTTGACTTTGTCTTGTTGCAGTGGCATCACACCTCATCACTGCTAATGATACAATCAGCCTCGTATTGGCTCAGCAGATCCTGACAACCTAGCATACTGTGTTCCTTCTCTTCATATGTGAGCACTTATTACAACACTAGAGCGTTGGAAACGGTGGCAAAGACAATATTCAGCTCTGTACACTGCTTCCTGACTACAATACACCAACCTACATGGATGAGCTGATTGATATACTCATCTCAGGACAGGCACGCATGGCCATTGAGAACATGGCTTGTTTTCCACATTGCTGTCACCACTGCTGAAATGTACTACCCCCAGCCCCACTGTGCTGTTTGCTCTTCATAAATTTTCAGCAAGCATTAATGAAGGTCAATAGGTGCTTTTTTTTCCCTTTTACACAAGAAAGAATTTTGCATCATACGTATTCCCATATTAGATGTCATTTTGCCAGGCTGCTCCTCTGCAGCAGCCCATTACAGAATGTAATGAGATATCGGTGGGAAGGTTCAACCTCTACTGCCATATCACAAACATCCACCTCTGACATAATGGGCCAGCATAATAAAGTAAGAGGCATTACTTTCAGATAATCATAATTAGTGCTGTAAGTTAACTGTGCCTAGTATGAGTCCTTTTGTCTGAGGAATCTTTGCTCTAAGCCATAAGATCTGACCATAGGAAAATCTTTACCCATCTGTCTTTTTAGCAGCTCTTTTTGCAAGTATGATTTTTTTGCCAGTCCCTTCTCACTTTAGGTCTGTGACAGCTCTCAGGTGGCAGGTATGCCGCCTCATATACAGCAACATTTCACAGAACTTCTCACATGGGACAACTACAACCAAGAAACACCAAAATACATAGGCTTTAGTCCTTCTGTTAACACTCGTGGTTGCAGCTCTGACTGCCATGCATCACAAACAAGAAAGTTATCTTCACTCTTTTTTACCCAGCAGAAGAAATACCAGGGGAAAAAAATAACCAGAAAGCCCCTCAAACATACAGAAAACAATATCTTAAGTGTTTTGTTAAGCATAAAGAGTCCTGAAACATATCAGCACTATCTTTAAAATTACAATAGCTGTTCAGGGCCCAAGAATTCAGATTAAGAGAATTAAATTTCCAAAACTCAGTGGAGTGTGTGCTTATTTAATTAAAAGCAGGCAGAATTTCATTTGCACTTCGTTGTTAAGAATACCACCTATTATATCACATTTTGGCACTGCAGCTTAACTCCAATTTGTACTAAAAGCATACTTCATCAAGCTCATTTTGGAGTTCATCATATACATTAAACGTCAGTACTATTTGCTATAGCAATCCCATCCCATTTAGATGTTTAAACAGGCAAACAGTCAGAAAAACTTGGAGAATTACCCAAATGCGTAAGCTTTTTCAGTTTAAGTTTTCTGCATTTGACCTGCTATTGTGAGCTGAACTATGTAGCCTTAATTTTAGTTTTTTACAAGTATGGCTTAAGATGTTGAAAAACCACAGAATTTTCTTACTTATGCCTATGTCTCTATAATAACATATTTTATTTTCCTCCCCCATCACAAATGAAACACCATACTATACTAATTATTGGAATACCTCATACAGTAAGAATAGGGATTGACCTTCGCAATGTATTTCTCCCTGGTTAGACAGAAATCCACCCTTCTACACCACCTTCTAACCATACACACGACACAGAATGTGGTCTGTAAGATTAGACAAAATGTTTGTTTACTACCGAAAGACTAAAGAAAGAGTCCTAGAGGGAAGCAACAGCATCCCACTTAACCAAGACATTCAAGGCAGCTGTACAGTGCTATTAGAAAATCAGGAGCAAAGCCTTCCTGCTTTCTTTTGACCAGCTGTCAGGCAGGTATAAGGGAGAGGACAACCACTTCAGCTCCCTTTTTAGGAGAAAAGATTCATAATCATATTCCAAAGGTCACTTCTGAGTTTTGACAAACTTTCCAAATGATTCTTTATCTCTAAAGTCTCCTTCACCACATGACACATTCGCAAAACGTGTAGTAAAAAACTAAACACCTCTAAAAAAGTAAAGACAAATGAAAAAAGGTGAGAGGATGGCTAAGAAAAGCCTGAGTGCTGAAAAGCTCTATTGTACATTGACTATGAGCACTGTATTCATCACAAGCCTGAGCAGCTTTCATAAAACCCCAAAAATGCAGAATTTAACCCTCTGAACTGTCTCACAATCCAAAAACTTGAGATAAATTCTGAAGTGCTTACAACATTTTATTGAGTTGGCACTTAATAGTACTAATGATGCAGTTTTTTCCTGCCTTGACACACTGCAAATACACACTAACAAAATCCACCAGTTGGACCTGGATTTACTAGAGGTTATTCACCTTGACAGATCAGGTTGTTCAAACCCTTGCTTCAGTTATCTTGCATATTTCCATATCTCAACATGGCTCATGCCACTTCTTGAAGGTGTCCTTTATTTTCAGGGGCATACAAACTTTGCTTACAACCTTCATAACAGAAACAAAGTTTAAAACAGGTGAAAAAAATTCAACAGACAAAAAGAGGCAGACAAAAGTAAAAATAAATACAGTTACAAGGAACTCAATATTTCCAGTGTAGATTACAAATATCTGAGTCTTAGGCCTTCATTTGCTGCATATTTTTGAACTATTAGTGAAAGCTAGTGCATTTAACTTCAAAGAACTAGAAGGTCAAAGTGATAATGTTAATCAAATAATTATCTTTCTCAAATGAATGTAGCTTCCTACAAAACACTTATCTGTACAAAATCTCAGATTTTTTTCATTTTTGCTTTGTTATTAACGGTATCAATTTAGAGATCACATTATCACTTTCAAACTAGCATGTGATTTCAAAACAAGAACAGAAGGAAAAAATTAACTTCCAACAAAAGCATCACGTTCTAGAAGAATCCCTACAAAGATGTTCTTCCTTTTATCCTGCAAGTCTATTATGGCTGTTTCCTCTAATGTATTAGAAATGCCTGGGCAATTTCCTTGTCTTTACAATACTTTTTGCGTTCTCCTACCACCCAGAATATTTGATCAGATTCTATCCCCATTTAAACAATTTTTTATTCTCCTTCAATTACCAAACCTTTGGTTGCTATACTGTAGGACTGACTTTAATGATTCTACTCTTCCTGCTACACATTTCTGAAAAAGGAAAGCAACCCAGAACAAGCTCAGAGACAGGGTCACTGAAGTTTGGGGTATGGGATAAAGAACACATCATGGAAGACTTGGTGAGCCTGTTCACTCTACAAAAACAGGATAATGGGTAAGGGCTTTCTATATAAACACCTCAGAAGGTGCTAACTGAAGAAAAGATCACAAAATGCAACAGATCTTTGGCACAGAAACACAATCACTGCTTTCTCTCAAGTCAGTGGAAGAAGAGAGTTTTCCAGCTCTCCTAATTGGGAAAAAACCTTCTATTAAGGATACCCTGAAGTAGCTAGACTAGATAAAAATGCTAGAAGTCATGTACATTTCCATACTCTTGAACTATACCAGCTGGGATGTGAACTTGGATCTGGTGCTCCTGAAGTCTGACAACCTAAAACCCTTACTGGGCCCTCCCACTCACACCCCTGCTCAGACTAAGGCAATCAGCTTGTATTACATAATTATCTCTTGCCAGTCCCTGCCTGCTCCCCTGCTTTGTCTGGATGCATTTAACCACAGAAAGGTTCAAATTTTAACCAGGACAGCAATGCCTACTGTAACAAGCCATTACACACATAATGAAGACAGCTGACTGGCATCTGCCTGCACCCAAGTGAGTTCTCAGTGCCATACAGAGGAAAAGAGGCAACAACCACTAACATACGTAGGAGATTAACTGCAAATTTCAGCAAGACATTAGATTGCAGAGGGCAGCAAATCAGAAAAAGCAGCTTTAGAAGTATAGCCTCTAGCATGGGTGCTGTAAATAACCTGCTCATTAGAGAAAGAGAGCTATAGGCATGTGGTTGTTTGGCAAGGCGAATGATTTCCTGTGCCTGTAAACAGAGTGGATGAGCTATAGACAGTCTGGAACAATGCATAAAAGCTAATAGCATTATTAGAGATGAGAAGAAAGCTGCACTTATATTTGATATAACAGTGACAGAAGATAGTTCTTAATCTGTATAACAGCTGAGATTAAAAACTGCAAAGAAATCACTGAAATGCTGCAGTGTTCACCTGCCCAGAATTTTTACCACCCCTTGCACATCATACCTGCAGCTAGACAAAAACGATTTCCAGAATATATCACTGTATTAAAAATATTAAAAATGTGCAAGTAGTTTAGAAGTATACATGTGAAAAATGTAAGCAGTACACCATGATCAAGCTTGACTTGGTAATAAAAAATAAGCAACACTTTTAGTATAATTTCCAAGTCAGTAGCTATTTCAGCTAATATCAGTTTAAAGTACTCAAAAGTCAAGACAGGATCATGAAGTACGTGCAACAAACAGTACCAAAAAGCTGAGGAAACTGAACAGTAATTAGAGTCAGAATTCACATGGTTTTAGATGGGGACTCAATATGCAGAAAATGACTTTTTGAGGACAGAAGCCTGCTGGTTAAAACTGCATAAAGGTATACATCAGGTAGCAAATAAGAGTGCAAAACACACTAGATTTCAAGAGCATGATACAAGGAATTTCAGATTCACTGAGGCACAGGTGCCATCAGGGGAACTCTCAGGAACTCTATAGCTTAAGAGATGATATAATTAAGCTGTTGCATAAGATATAGCAACAGATGAAGTATTTAGGTTGCTTCACAAGTGAAATAAAGATTCAAAATTGAGTACAATATTGGATTTGCCAACATCACAATAATCCTGAGATTCTGTGAAAAGGTACAGTAATAAATTACATCTGTGCTTCTAAAAAGCATGGATGGATCATCTTTCCCACAGTGACGATGTTAAAGGTAATATGAGACAAACAGCACAGGTTAAACTCTTCAGTGATACAATCATCAGCTGTGCACTTTTCCTGAAAACGTATCAGTGAAATTTCACTCAGGGGAAAAAAATGGAATGTATGTGTTCTTAAAAAAAGTGATACAAGAAACAGCTGAGTTTTGGACAACGTAATTCAAGATGGCACTCAAGATTTCTCAACTGACTTAAAGCAAATGGAACAGCTCCTTAATGCTACATAATTTACAAGAGAAACAAATTAAATGAATTCAATTCTCTCAAGCACAAGAATACGTGAGATGGAAAAATTATTTTTGGTCTAAACATCAGGATTTCCAAAAGCTTTTTTTAGAATATAAATAATCATCTAAGCTAGTAATGAAGTTGTCAGAGTCCCTAGGAGCTAGCAAAGAGTCATTAAAACTGTTAGGGTTCCCAACAGCTAGACAGAGCTATGATACTACTCCATTAACAGCTACAGGAAGAAGAATTACCAAAAGAGTCACAGTAACTGAAGATCCAGAACAGAGAAGAACATTGCATTTCTTACAAGTATTATAAAGTTTAAGTTCTAAAAAATCCTTCTACATCACTTCTGAAAGTGACAAGAAGATGAAAAGAACGGAAAAAAAATGGAATTTGTACTGAGGAAATGTCACTATTTTTAACAACACGTTTTATTCCTGTTGAAACATCTCGTTCAGTGGCACAGGTTCCCTCCAGCAGGCTTTGAAGCAGTTAAGGGAGCCATCAATCAGGTCAGTGCCAAAAGAGTAGACTGAACACAGCTAGACTTTATGCATTTATAGAACATGAATAAACATGGTGGCCTGGGTCCAAGTAAGCCTGTACCATTCCCTACACTCTAAATGTTCTTTAGACAGCAGTGGAACAAAATGACTTCTGAACTTATTCTCCATTGCTTCTTCATCACAGCCACACTATAAAGCAGATTCCTGAAGTTTATTTTTCTCTGAATACAGAAGAAAAATAAAGGTCACATCCACCCTTTTTTCAAATATCTCTGCAAAACACTCTAACCACTCAAATTAAACTCTGGATTGCCCAAGGTTAGATAATAAATTGTGTTCATACCTTAGCAATCTTGACCTCCAGATTTTAATTCTTTTTAGTGAAGCATTTTTTTCTTTCAATAAATGAAGCATTACAGATTTGTCTCTCTGTAACTCAAAGAGCATCACCATGAACGTACAAATATTATTCACTGCTATCTCATCATGAACAACAAAGGTATAAAGCAGACTAGAAGAGTAAGAGATGATACTTACACATTCCTCTAAAGCTTCAGCATATCAAGGTAACTGATAATGAATTTATAAAAATAGAGATGAAAGTCCATCAGCAAAGTTACAAAGCAGACAGATTTCACTGCTCTTTAAACTTATTCTAAAGTAATAGTATATGTCTGGGTGGGTTTTTTTTTACTACCTTACATAGGATTACAAAGACTAGAACCATTGAGAATAACAGATAAATTCCTAAGAAACCTTGTTTCTAAAATAGAGTTCTTTATTTTACGCTTACTAATCATTCAATACATTTTTTCTTTTAGTATTGCAAACTAAAATGTAAGTTCCCACAGTTGCATAAAAGAACAGATGTTGCCAAAAGTGAAATAAGAAAAAGAAACCCTATGTACTGAAGTTCTTGATGGGCTGTCGCTGAGTGCATAAGAGAGCATGGAATCAGGCACTGGTCCTGCCACAGATCAGAATGGGGACACTGGGATCATTCCATTGCATGACTATAAAAAAGTCATTACATGAACGAACAGTATGATCACCTCTCTTACCTACCCTGCACTTTCAAGAAAAACTAGTCATCATCCATCATTGTTTTCTCACGGTACTTCCATTCACCATGCAGAGAGCCATTCTCAGGAGCAGCCTTTCCACTTCACTTTGCTGGCCATGGCATTTCAGGCTCACCCTACAGCTGAACAGCAGGACCAGGAAAAGCAGCATTTGCACATGGCATTATAAAATAAACATGTAAAAGGGCTGAACACCATTCTACTTTTGAAAGGAGGTTTCCAAGTGGATGGGTACCATTAAGAGGAGAGCATGCAGGGCTCATATGTCACTCACCTATACAGTCTCCAGCTGATGACCTTTACAAAGAACAAAAATCAATACTAAGCAGATCCTGCATCTACTACTTCTTACTGTGTATGAAAGGTCAAACAATTTTCATGTATGTATCAGTTCTAACATTACTGTTTCCTGACACGGAACTATTTAAACAAGGAAATAAAGAATCCTTAACCTTGAATATACCACTGTTTCAGAACATGTGATAATTTAAACAGAGTTGGAACTTTTCAGAGGCAAGCTATGATGCTCATAGAGGAAATGCAAAACTTTATTATCATGAAATGATCTTCAAAAATACACTACAAATTAGATTATAAACAGCATTTACAAAACTGCTTCCTCAGCAAAATTCAGTACTACCTCTCTGCTTTATGGTAATTTTTTTGAAAAATAAAATGTTTACATTTATTTTATGCATGCCTGCTGTACCTTTTTTTGCATGTACATGCAGGCCACAAAGATTATTCTCTTCTTATCTCCTTAGGTGGCGTATTTTGAGAGAGGCCTCTATAAAAAGACATGTTTGAGTTCTATATTTAAACTTGATCCCATTTAGCTGAATGCCAAATCCTTTTAGCTTCAGTGAGAAAATTCTGTAACACACATATTGCCACAGTTTATGAGATTTCTGGTGCAGAAACTTAGCTGAAATTTTTGAGTTCTTTCTTCCTACATTTCAATTCCTAACGTAAGCTTAAGTTTAATGTTTCTTAGTACCTGAAGGTCAAGGACTAACATGAAAACTCTACTAAATTCAACAACATTGTTCAAATGAAAAAGGTACCCTGTTGGGTATTTTAAACACACCCCAAATGTAACACTAAAGCATAATTCTGGCTCTGGTTAGAAGACAACACGGAACAATTTGATATTGCAAGTATAAGATCTACAAGGACAATGTTTTAAAATATTCAGAAAGCTAGTATTTTAAAATGCTTGCATATAGGAAAAAGGTTATTTAATACTAACAGTAATGAATTTCTGAGTTGCATTATCTCTGCAGCATCGTAAGGAGATATTGCCACTCACATTCTTTAGCCATACGGAATGGAGCAATGGCACATCCAAACATCCATAAGCAAGGTCATAAAAAGGGTCTGTAATCTTTTTATGCATACATTTAATACTTTTAGGAAAGGTTTATTGCAGTTCTTGCTTCCTCTTCTCAACATCAATCATGATTAATATAAAGATGCACACAACATTAAAAATCTCTTCACAGTTCATTTCAGATGAAGGGAAGCAATGTTTTTCTGAATAAAGTAGGGTGGGTTTTTTTTTTGCTCTTGTACTCAAGAGGTAAGCCATTTTGATTATTTTAACCTCAAATAGTTGAAAATATACTCTGACTATAGTATTTAATTATTTGCATTATTTTCATGCAAATTTATGTTCTTACAGTCAAATACCAAAGCAAAACAAAATAATAGTTCTACATGGAGGAAAAGTGTATACGGTACAATTAAAGTCTACTCCAAAGCTGTTACCAGCAACAGTTATCAACAGATTGAAATCAGAAACTAAGTTTTGTATTTATCTTAGAGTTTTATTATGGGGGTAAGACTAGCTGTTCTTTAAAGGTTCCTTTCAACTCAAACCATTCTATGATTCTATATTTAATTAGTTGCCCATGGCACCTCATCAGAAAATCAAATTAAAAAAATAGAAAAAATAATCACAAGGTCATGGCATTGATCATAGAAGTTCTGCTTTAGGTGAGTGGCTACAGCCAGAAGCATGACTATAAGGAAGCAAATTGTTAAGATTTCAGGAACTACCCACAGAATTGTTTCATCAAAGAATCCAGCCTGTGAGTTCTGATGTAGGACCAAGATGCCTGCCTCTCTCTTCATATTGCTTATTTTGACTAGTTGCAACAGCATGGAAGTACAGATAATATACTTTTATTGGCTTTTAGATAGCTACTATTGATGGAGGTTTTAGGGTGTTTTCTTTCCAAATTTTTACTACTGTCTTTTTAATGATTATGCTTTTAAAACTTTTATTGGGGAATAATAGCACAATTTCTAGAGGACTAGCTGACAAACTCCATTTGCAAGACCAAAAACGTTCATTTGGATGTAGAGGGCTCTTTATTGATTTACTTATTCTCAGGATAAATTAAAAAATACAACCACTTGAATGCTTATGGCATTTTCCATGCAGCTCTTATAAAACTAGTTTTTCTATTTTTAAATCAGGATCCAAGATGAATAAGCCAAAGACATCAGCTTTCTTAAAGAAATCTATATACGTTCTTAGAGAAATCTTAAATATATGGAACAGTATTTCTTTGTATTCTATCCATAAACAGCATAGAGTATTATAGATACTATTCTAGAAACAGCTACAAAGAACACTTTCTAGTGTACCCTCTATAAGGAAAACGATTCAGTCGCAACACTGAAATATCATTTAGATGAAACTAAGACCACAATTTGAACACTGCATGTGAACACATAGGCAGGCTCAGCAGACTGCAGGGCTGTAGGTACTGCTGTACGTGACCCTAAGCATCTGATTTTGAAGACAGCCCTTCCTCTTTGATTCTTCCATTTCCCTTAGACTTGTGTTAACAAGTTGTCTTATCCTGCTCGGCATAAGAGTTGTGATAAAGGAAGAAAAAGTACTTTCTCCAGAACATTTAGGGGAATAAGAGAAAAGGAAACAGGTTTTACTCACAGCATCATGCAGCTAAAAATCTTGCTTTTTTTTTTTTTTTTACACTCTCATAAAGGTGCATTCAGAGAAAAAGCAGAAAAATATGTAAAGCAGATTTTCTTCATTCAATCTCTGAGCACTGCAATGCTATAATTCCACTGCTATTGATCTGTATTCTGTAATGTGTTTTGGACAATGGTTTGCTTTTAAGATAACAAAGGAATGCATGATATTTTCTCACCTTGGGCAAAGAGTGCCATTAAAATAGGCCAATCAACTCCGGTCAAATCATGCATATCAATCAAATACGTATTTTATAAAATAGCAAGAGACACATAGGAAAGGCATTAAGTACCTATGTTGTGTACTTCTTCACTTCAAGCATTCCAATGGCAAAAGAAACTTTCAGCACACTATTCTGAACTCACGTGAAGACTTATTTAGAGATTCAGTTCCTTCTTTCCCATACCCACAAGCCACAATGCTCACCTATACCTTATTTTTTTTTGCATTTGTGACAAAAGCCCAAATTTAAAAGCTATTCTATTATTTTAACTGAAGTATGTTGTACAAATATGTACATATTTGTACACTTCCTCTACAGAAGGTATACTATCATGAACTCCTGCTAACCTCTGCACCTTATTTAAAGTCATTGGAATTTTAATGACGTCTTTGAACTCATTCCACCTTATTATCTACCATACCATCTTATTAATACTCATGTGTGAAATTCCAAATTCTAAATCTTAATTAAAAGTTGTAGACTTACACTGCAGCACTAATTTAACAAAGGGAATTTGAGAATTGGGACATCTGGGAAAGAAAAAAATCATTTCCAAGCCTGAGTGCAAAGTATTTTCTGTAGATATGACAGACAACACTCAGAAAAATGGTATCACATCAAAATCATCCAAACAGCACAAGCCTTAAAAAATATGAAGGGCATCATACAACATCTGAAAGAAAGATTATTCTACCTGAATCGGACATGCTCGATTGTGTCATAAGTCAGTTTGCTGCTGATATTCTGACTGTGAGGGTTGCCTAGGAGACAATGGAAAAATAGAAGTTAATCATTAATCACAACTTTGATAAAAGAAAAAAAAACCCAAAGTATTACACCAAACCAGCCTGAAAAGATGACAAAGATAGATTTAATATATACTTCACAGCAAAGTTGGGAAGCTCCTTGGAACAGTCAGTCAAGAGAAGGTATGTATAACCAAAGAAAGCAATTATGACAGATCCTGAAATTTCAGCTGTATCTGTTACTAGTACTTGGACAGGTCTCTTAAAAAAATACAACTGCATACATACAAATGTGCTAGCAAAAAACACAGACAATGCATATTAATAAACATTCATGGACTAAGAAATAATTTAGTAGATAGCATATGGAGGCAACATACATTCATGACTGGACACCAGGATTACTCCTGTTTATTTCTAGTGTATGAAATACAAGTAGCTCATGATGAAAATAAATTCCACTGTAACACCAAGGAGCCACCTTAATACAGCTCAGTATAGACAGATGTTAGCAATTAAGACAGTACCTAAGAAAGGTATAAATTTATATCTCCACAAGCAAAATAAACTACACCAACATCCACAGATAAACAACACTACTATCAATAAATCCTTAAGAACATTTTTGAAAGAACACTAGAAAAAATGACTTTTTCAGTAATTTACAATAAAATGCACTTTTTTTTTAAATTTCAAAACCTGTGAAGGTGTTAAAAAACCATACTGAGTGAAGGTGTTAAAAAAATAATAAATTTAGGGCTCAAACCAAAGATCTGGTACCTAGACTTTTCACGTCTGATGTTGCATTTCTGTAATTTCCAATTCAAATATTCTCAACTTAGAAGTGAGAATCTCTTTTACTTCCCTTCCTCTCATTTACACATGCAATAGCTAAAATATGGTTCTTCAGGCCTGTAGATTATCACAAAGAAAATAAAGCTGCAAGCCAAGCTTCACCTTCATTCACATCTGTTTCCGTTAATGAACTATTTGATACAGCAGTTATTGCCCTTAGAGTAGCAGAGATATAAGTGGGGAAAAAAAAGATTTGACCATGCTAGAGATTACATTATCATTTTAAATTAAAGCAGTGTCAAACATGCAATTTTTTCCTCACATAGCATTACAGATACTGTGGAAATCTAACAGCACTACTTTTTCTATTCATGACCACTCGATTGATTCACAAATTTAATTTTTTCTGCCACAGATGGCACTTCTAATTATAAGGGTTGAGCCCAAATTTGTTTGAAGTAACTAAGATCAAAGTGCAGACGTTTCACTTTGCAATGGCCATAGTGACAAAATATTAATTTTAATATAATTGACATTCTATAATAAGAGATTTCAAATGTAATCAAATCAACGCAGCCATTTGTAGTTGTGAATAAAAGCCTACCTCTATTAAGAGCAACATCTATAGTAAAACATAAATCCACATTGAATCCTGGACTTGTCAGCGCTCAGGAGATGAGAGGGGAAAAGGATACATACAATGTTGCATGACATGAAACTCCCCCATGGCTTATCACCCAGGTGATAAGCACAAACATCCTTTAAAAAAAACAGGGTTTTTTTTGACCCAGTGATATCTAGTTCCCAGGTGAGGAATCACTTTGCTTGATGGATCAGGGAACAACAGGAAAACGTAAAACCAGGAAAAAGGACATCACATCCACAAACATTAACACAATAAGAAATTCTGATGACTTCAGAGGGACATCTAATAGCATATATAGGTAGTATAATACATAGTGAATTAATCTCTTCTAATATAAACTGTGTCTCACCATAACAGTAATTCCCAAACAAAGGATGCTGTTGCCTTTGCTTGAAAGCACAAGCAGCATGGGGTTCTCAGGGAGATGGTAATGCCCTAACGAGACTGAAAAGTCCAAGCAGAAATAATACTAGGTATCCACTGTAGTGCCCACATCTACAGCTTCAATAACTAAATCTCCATCCAGATTATTGTGTAATTATGAAAGCATCAATTCCATATTCCTTTCTCCAAACACCAAACTGCATTGGGCCAGAAGAAATACAGTTCCTATCCTCTGCTTAACTTCAACTCCGAGTTAAGACTTATTTTAAGCAAAACCCTTAAGCTGGGCCACAGCCTCAGTAGTCGAGGGTCTACAAAGCCTAGTTTCATACTAGCACCAGCAACCACAGTGTACTTCTCTTGTTCACTTGGTACTTCACATCTACCAACTTCTGTCAATTTGTAGGCTGGCTCCCCTCACAACATGCAAAAAGAGAAGCAGCTACCTCTCACTGACAACCTCATCTGTACAAAGGCACCTAATCATATGACAGAAAGCAAGATTCACAAGACCAAGGAAGAAAGCAAGCCAGGTAGTGAAAGCAGCCGTGGACAACAGCACCCAGAGGAGCTCCATTTGTCTGCATCCCACCACAAAGACATGCTCTTGGTCACTAAAAAACAAAGCTAGGGTAAACTAAAGAGATGTGACCCCTCTGTAAAATCACTGGTCCTCCAACTGCACAAAGGCAGTGTTACAAACATCTTCCAACAACTCAGCAAACCTAGTTTTCAACTACTTAGGTGGAACCTTGAGAAGAACAATGGAAGTACTGATTCATACTTACCGTAAACATTGTTTCTGAGGTCATCTGTAAAAGCTTTAAGTAAACTCTCTGGGAAAAGCGCTGAACCCGCATGATCAAGGTAAGTTACCCCTAAAACAAAAAAGATCAAATTCAATGTTTTTTTAATATTTAATTCCAATTTCTCATACACAAGTGAGATACTTATATATACATAGATCCCCACTGAAGTACACAACACAAAAAGTTGCTTTCCCTGAACTTCCTAGGGTATGACAGTTCTCAGACGTAGAGGTCTGAATAGATTTTGAATAATGCTTCTCAAATAAGTTCTAACAAGCAGGTAATATTCATATTGAGGCATCACCCAACCACAAGCAGTTATAAAATAAAAATGATGCAATAGAAGTCCAGTGTTTTGATTGCAACTTTAAAACTTAAGTAAAAAGCTAAATGCTGTATGAGATCCTTTTTTCCAAGTTTATATTATACACTATTTGAAGTGAAAAATGTTTTCTGTTCTGTCTCTATAAGACTGCACGAGCTAGTACCTTGAACCACAGTATCTTGACACTTCTAGACACTATGCATTATTCTTACCTCAGCAATTATTAGTAGTATCAACAACAGCGAATCTGCCAGTGAGAATGCAACAGTCTTAACTGACATCACCTGCATCATTCCTGAAGCCCAAAAACGGGACTAGTTTAAGTTTCAATGCATTTAAATAGTCTTTGCCAGCCTGCTATGCTTAATGCTCAAATCATTTTTAAAATTTCCTTTTATATTATTCAGTTATTGCAAAACTTTTAAATAAAAGCTTCCTGGAAATGAAGGCTTTTTCGTGCTTGGCTGTTTTAGATTTCTTAATCTTTAGCAATTATTCTTCCATTTCTCCAGTGTGCTGCATGCCCTTTATTAGTTTTTTCATTTCACTTACCTTAAGTATTTCAACCTATTTCAAATTTTAATAATGATGAGTATGATTAAGATTAGAATTTAATAAGTATTTTAAAAGCCTTTCCTTTCCACAGGGATTTAAAAGTTTAAGCTTAAAGAGTTAAGCTTTAAACGAGAAGCCTTGACACTTGGAATACATATAATTATAAACTACGTTGCTGTAGGAGTGATTCAGCGAGAAAAGCTGTGAGACTGGTAATGATAGGATGGGTGTCCAGATTGCTTTTTTTCCTCTTATTATCTGAGAGAGTCCTCCACTGCCTCAGGAACTCCCCATTCATAGCACCTGGTTAAAAGCAGGTTTTATAATGAGTAGAAGTTAATCAAGGAAAAGTGTATTAAGGTGCTTAGAGGGAAGAGGATGGAAAAAAAAAACTGGACTGAATTATTATACATTGAATCTTCCTGGGTTGTTACTTTCTTAATCCTAGCAAGTTTCTCTCAAGCAGCATGAAGTGCATACATGAAGAGGTCAAAAAAGATTGAGAAGGCCTATGGTGAAATCCACAGTCAGTCTGCTTGGCAAATGCCAGCAAACAAACTCCATTTCAAGGAAGTGCTTGTAAGTTGTAACAAATCACGCTTACCATAGCAAAAGTACTTTTACACCTACATATGTGTTTACTAGGAATATGCAATGTACACTATAAAAAAAAGAAACCGATATAGAAAACTGGCAGAGAAGTTATCTTCATGCTGTAGCTAATGCAAGAGAAATGCATTCATTATAAAAATTGCTGTAGTGCTGTGACATGAAATATCCAATGTGCCCATTTAAAAATGATTCAGTTTCACTCATGAAATGTGGTGATTGACGAGCATCTCCCAACCTCAGAAACAGGGGTGCTTTGGGCTGAGAGAGGCAGCAGGGCAGCTCCAGAAAGCAGTTGGACCCCTGTCAGGCATGTCAAGGGTTCCTGAAAGCCCAGTATCCCCTTTGATGTAAGAGGGACCAGCTTTACATTCTCCAGGCTATGAGATCACACTGGCAGGGTAACCACAGGGGCTGGTTATCTGCAGGATACTGGGATGTGACAGGAGCTGGTTATCTGCAGGATACTGGGATGTGACCCACAGCTTGGTAGTCAGCACCTCTGGCTCTGTTGTAGAACTGAAGTAACTACACATACATAGAATCAGAGAATTGCTTGGGGGTAGAAAGGACATTTAGGATCATCCAGTTCCAGCCCCCTGCTATATGCAGGGACACCTTGCTCTAGACCAGGCTGCTCAAAGCCCCATCCAGCCTGGCCCTGAACACCTCCAAGAAGGGGGCATTCACAACTGTGCTGGGCAACCTGTTCCAGTGTCTCACTACCCTCCTCACAGCAAAGAATTTCTTCCTGATATCTAGTCTAAACCTACCCTCTTCCAGTTTATAGCCATTTTCCCTTGTTCTGTCAATACCTGCCCTTCTAAAAAGTCTCTCCTCAGCTTTCTGTAAGCCCCCTTCAGGTACTAAAAGGACACTATAAGGTTTCCTTGGAGCCTTCTCCAGGCTAAAAAGCCCCAGCTCTCTCAGCCTGTCCTCACAGGGGAGGTGCTCCAGCCCTCTCATCATTTTTGTGGTTCTCCTCTGGAACTGCTCCAACAGCTCAATATCCTTCCTGTACTGAGGGACCCAGAACTGGACACAGTACTCCAGATAGAGTCTCATGAGAGCAGAGTACAAGAGCAGAATCACTTCCCTAGACCTGCTGATCAAGCTTTGCTTAATGTAACCCAGGATATGACTGACCTTCTGGGCTGCAAGTGCACATTGCTTGCTCATGTTGAGTCTTTCATCAACCAACACTCCTAAATGCTTCTCCACAGGGTTGTTCTCAAGCCATTCTCTGCCCAGACTGTATTTGTGCTTGGGATTGCCCTGATCCAGGTGCAGGACCTTTCACTTGGCCTTGTTAAACTTCATGAGGTTGGCATGGGCCCACCTTTCAAGCCTGCCCATGTCCCTCTGAATGGCATCCCTCTCCTCTGGCATGTCAACTGCACCTCTCAGCTTGGTGTCATCTGCAAACTTGCTGAGGGTACACTTAATCCTGTCCATGATGCCTATGTCAAAACACCAGTCTCAGAACCAATCCCCAAGAAGCACTATTCATCAGCAATGTCTACTTGAACACTGAGCCATTGACTGCACCTGAGTGCAACCACTCAGGCAATTCTTCATCCATGGTCCAACCATCAACACCAGTTTCTCCAATCTGATGGCCAAGATGTCATGCAAGGAAAAAGCTTTGCACAAGTCCCAGTAGTAGATGACATCAGTTACTCTTCCTTTATCCACACAAGCTGCACCTCCATCATAAAAGGCCACCAAGTTTGTCAGGCACTATTTACCTTTGATGAAGTCATGGTGGTTAGCACCCATTGCCTCATCTTTATTTTCCATGTGCCTTCAGTAGGGCCTTCAAGGAAAATCTGCTCCATGATCTTGCCAGACAGAGATGAGACTGACTGGGCTGCAGCTCCACAGATTTTTTTTTTCACCTTCTTGAAAATGGGAGTTGTTTCCTCTTCTCCAGTCAGCAGGAACTTCAGACTGTCACAAGCTTTCAAGTATGATGGGCAGCAGCTTAGAAAATTCATCTGTTGGTTCCCTAAAAACCCATGGATGAATCTCATAGGGTCCCATGGACTTGTGCAACTTCAGGTTCTTTAGACAGTCTCAAACACAATCTTTGCTTGCAGCAGGCAGATCTTCCTTCTCACCACTGCTTTCTGCAGCTTGAATGGTATGGCTAGAGCCCTTGTCAGTGAAGACTGAGCCAATAAGTCACTGAGCACCTCAGCTTCCTCCATATCCCTCATGATCAGGTTTTTAGTTTCCTTCTCGAGAGGGCCCACATCTTCCTTAGACTTTCTTTTATCACTGATACACCTATAAAATCTCTTCATACTCCACTTTATGTCCCTGGCTATATATTTAATTCTTTCTGGGTTTCCCAACCTTTCGTAATCTGATTCCTAGATGCTCAAACAACTACTTCTTTGTAGTCCTCCCACATAACCCATTCCTGCAAATGCTACCTACAGACTTCCTTTTTGTGCCAGAGTACGTTCAAAAACTCCTTATTGATTCAAGAAAGCCTCCTAGCATTCTTGCCCACCTTCCTCTCTCTCAAGATGCACAGCTCCTGTGCTTGAAGGAGATGGTCCCTTGAATACTGACTAGCTTTCTTCGGTCCCTCTTCCCTCCAGAGCTTTATCTCATGTCACTCTGCCAAGTAGTTCCTTGAAGAGTTCATAGCCTGCTCTCTTGAAGTCCAGAAAACCAAAGATCACTCCTCCAGCAGGCAGACTCATGCAAAACAATATGAATAAAAGGCTGTCCAGATAAAAGTTTGCCTATGTGATTTTTTTTTTTTTTCAAATTTGACTCATTATGCACTCAATTAAGGACTACTTTTTTGATTTTAATAAATGTTAAGAAAGTTCCAATTAATTTTTGTTATACCACCTCTGGGTCCACAACTCTAAAAATGTGGGGCAATATTTGACTGAGGAAAGCTGCTGATTCTTAGATTTGTTTTCTTAAATGATGCTGTTTAGTTGAAAACAAAATAGCATTTAATACTTGCACTGCACCGCCTGAAAAAAAAGAAAGGTGCTCACATGTCTTGAGACCACACTGAAATGAGTATCTTCACTGCCATTACACTTTTATGTTGTAGTTTTTTCCTTTGTCTTATTTCAAGAAAACTGTACTTTTAGAGGAAAGAAGAATTGTGGCACACACCTAACACCTGCAAGCAAAAGAGCATTAATAATTTCCATTGTATTTTTCTCCTAGCTTAACAACACTTGCTATTTTAACTTCACTGAACAGACATTAAGGAAAAAGATTTGTCAGTATATACAGAGTAACCTAGTTCCCTGTTTCACTGTTGTATCTTGTATATAGCCTGTCAGCACTTTGAAATTACACTATTTATAGCAAGTAACTCCAAAAAGAAAATAATATGATCATCCAAAAGAAAATTAAAATACAACATCTATTAAAAACCTGTTTTCTTTACTTGGGAAAAAAAACTTAGTTTAATTTACATGCTGTTATGCAAGGAATGTGTAACCAAGTTCACTGACATATATACCAACTATTTAATAAAACTACACGTCAGAGGTAGGGCTTTTTTAATAGGACTTCTGAAAACCACTCAATATGCCAACATTAGTTATGTAAAGATATTTATCATGAGTATCAAGTCATAAGCTATAATATTAATGTGCTAATGCCACGTATTTTTCTACATATGGAACTCCCTGGAAACAAACCAATCTTTCCTGCTGAAAATTAGAAAAAAAACAAAAACCAAAGAACCCCACTTACAAAATAAATAGTTTCCTGCTCTCCTTCTGTGTTGAAATTCACATCTAGACCAAACATTCACTATCTCCGTATACCTCACCTGATCCCTCACAAACCTTCAGGCATGCACATTAGCACATGGCCTCAGAGAGGCTGGTGACTGTCCAATTTAACTAAACATCCCCATTTTGTACATATCTTTATTAAATCTTTTAGTAATTAGGAAGTTCAGTGTATAGTTATTGTGCTGTAGACAGCCTAACCAGAGGTAAACAGAGACTCTGTGGGCAATCCCAAGATAGCTTCCTCTTCATCCCTACCACACTAGGAAACCCACATCTGGTCATCCAGCCTCGGCAGGAGCACAATCCCTGGTTCAGCTGATTACGGGCTGTCAGTCGTACTGCCAAAGCTTTCATAATGAGAACTGAAGTGGAATCACCAAGTTTGATTGACAGATATAATTACAATTTAGTGAGATTATACACAAAACATTGCTTGGAAATAGATACAGGCAGTGCCCCGAGGAGATGGTATCTATCTTAAGTGCAGCAACATTAACAACAAACAGTATGAAACTGATTACATGAAAAAAAGCTGAAGGCAAAATAAGGCATTATTTGTCAAAAGATAAATATAGAAGACTTTCATATGCCAAAACAACAACAAAAAAAGACAAAACTGGAATAACACAGGCCTAAGAGGTGACAAAATAGGGAGGATAGGGTTCTACAAAGCTTGCAGGAAAGTGGGCCATCCTCTGTACCCACAAAGCTGCTAACAGCACCACATCAGCCACTTCAGGTTAGCCTCACCATCTATGCCAGGTGTCCTTCAGGGGCTGCTCCCTCTCTCTACTGACTACATAAGAGCTGCTTCTAAATTAAATGTCAAAAACAGCTTTAACTATGCTGTGAATCTAACCTTGACCAAGGAACTTGAAATCTCAGGATGATATAGTCAATGATATGCCCACATACTGCACAGATGGATAAAGATCCTGGCTCTGAAACAAAAAAATGCCAAAGAATGTTAAAAGGCAAAAGAAAGAAAATCCTACTAATACAGCTTGAAAATGGCTTTTTCTAGATATGTTCTGTTTCAAACAATTTGTGAATATTGTAAATTATTCACCATCTGTATCTTCAGTTCCTATTCAGTATTGGTACAGACAAAAGCTATCAAAAGCAGACTTTGCTTCCTGAGTGACATGCTTGTCACCTACACGTTGCTAGGCAAGGCAACACTTTGTGTCCCTTGCTTAGGGCTCTTCAAACAACCCTAAAAACACAGTACCTGAGTGACAAGGTGTCATGGTTTTATGATTTTTGGTACTGGTATTCCACATCATAACATCATGTAGTGCATTTAGAGTTAAAGAGTTAATGCTCCAGCTCTGTGGATCATCGATAGTTCCAGGTATGCCTGTCTCAGAAGAGAAGAAGAACTACATTCCCCAGAGGACTTTGCGATGCTTTGCGTTCTTACGTGTTTACGCTCAGAGGGAAAGATAAAAACTGTCTGCAGTCACGGGACTCGCTCTTCCCTTGGGGACCGAGCTCGGCAGTGGGTGTTTGTTGCAGCCATCCGCCTTCAGCGTTAGCGTAAGGCCTTCGGTTTATCGGACACTCTCTCTCTTGCTCATTTTATTTGATTCATTTGCCTCAATTCCAATTATATTATATTATATTGTGTTATTTTCCTTTCTGATATCTTATTTAGTAAATTAGCTTTCCTCCTCAGATCGCTGCCGTTGTTTTGTTCCTGGGCCCATCTCCCTTCTCCTTTTTCCCTTTTCCCCCTTCCCCGGGGTGTGGGCCCGTGGGTCCCCTGCCTCAATTGTCACGGTACCGGGTCGAACTGTCCCGCAAACCGTTGACACAAGGCCACAGACTCAAATCCTGAAGAGTCACCATACCATTGGAAGAGAACCTGGCTCCCAACTTCCACACCCAAGCTCACCAGCACTTCAAGTGCTCCCAGCTCAACCCAACATCCAGCAACCTGCATAAAGGCATCAATATTCCACAGGTTGCTAGCCAGATACTGAGTTCTGTGGGAAATTGGTGCTCCATTAGTGTACTTGAGTGTTAGACACAACGGACTGATTACAGAAAGCAAAGCATGAAATGTTCAATTACATTAATACATATTGACTTCCCATTAGTTTTCTCCACTTCCTGTTAGTTCACATTATTTGTTCTCCCTGCTCTATTAGCGTCAGCAAAGCATTCAGAATATTAAAACAGTCTGCAGTTAATATCATACACCACCTTCACTGTACTCCTCAGCAGGGACCACACAGACTCCACAAAAGCTATGTAGTGTACAGTTTTATACAGTTTGCTTTTTGCTCACTAGTTGATAACTGAATAGATATCAACTGCTGCCAGTGTTGTCATTTCCACAGGCTCCTGTAATAGGCTACATTTCAGATTCTCATTGAAGCTTTCCTTACTTGTGGGTATGACTCAGAGGTACCCCAGCTACATGCAAATAACATACTTCAGTCTGCTACCTCATCACCCCTGGATGAAATATAAATCAAGAGATCCATAGATATGCAAACCTCCTCACTCTAACACAACCAAACCAAAGCTCATTTTCACACCACACTAGTGAAAATACTGCTACCTTTCAGGCTCTTTTTACCCCTCTCTCTCCCATACAATTGATCAAATAGAGAGTTGAAAGAGAACAGACCCTGTTTTTGTTGGTTTCACTGACATTTTCACAAAAACACTTCCTTTCATGAAGGAAAGAAGCATTCAGGATCCACTGGTGATGGCAACATAAGGGTGAAAAGCAATATGTAATGAATTTCATAATAATCATTTATAGTAATGGTCATCGGCTGAACATTCTTCTACATTCCCCTGCATTAACACTTTCCTCCTATTCTTATAGGAAGCCACAGGCCTGTAACAACATGCCAAGGTAATATTTGAAGATATTTGAAATTGACTTTTCTAGTTAGTTTTATTTCTTGCTCTATGACCTGAATTAACTGGATTCATACAAAATCTAGGACAAATTAGTACTTTAATACTCCCTGTAAAATACATTAAAATAAATATACTGTGATGTGTAGAAAGCTTTTAAAACTGTTTTACTGGCTTCCAAAAACACTAGGAGAAAATTAAGGTTGAAAGAACAATAAACAAAAATATTTTTAAAAACCTGCCACAAGGAGAACCCCTCTTCTTCTCTCTCTCTAGAAAAGAAATTCCAGAAGATCACATAACTCTGGAAAGCCAGAGTCATGTTTCTTCACTTTACCATAAAAACTAGTCCTCAGACTAATACATCCATATCTTTTGACTTTGGATCCTTATTGTTTTTCAGTTCTGTTTCTATAGTGGAAAAACATTAAATACATGTGTTTCAGAGTTGCATCTACTACCTACTTCAGATATAAAGATGAAATTCCCATCACATGCATGTTAAGACAAAAATACCTGTGTTTTATTATGGAGATGAGAAATCACTATGAAAAATGACACAAACTTGTCTACTGCATGTATTAATCTAAGCATTTCCCCATAACACAATATTTTGGCACTAATTCCCCACAGAGAAGCCGCTTTCACTTCTACTTCATAGTAATTTGATCCAAACCTCTACCCCAAGTAAAACCTCTTCCTTTATTCAAATAGAAAGTAATCTAAATGATAAGATTACACTCTATAACTTTACTAAAGTTCATAGACTATATTAGATGCTGATCTCAACAGTACAGCTTCTTAAATACATTTCTTTTTTATTTCACTTGGTTTTGAAAAGAAAAAAATAAAAAAAACATTGAAACAGCGTATTGCTTTTTGTGCTGAAGTATCACGCAACTGGAAGACGACATTTTTTGCACTCAAATATAAGATCTAACAAGCATTAATAAGCTTTCATCAATAATTTATTAGGAATGTAAATAAATATTGGTGTAAATGTTCTGTTAACACTTTCTTATATTCGGTCTAAATTAGTTTCTACAGCTTATTTTCCACTAATTAGGTGCCTTCCCAAGCACAGATTCAAAGCATTCAACACAACAATCTTCTCCAAAGATGTGCTAGGCATGAAAAAGTATGTTTATAATGAAATAACATTATAGTACAGCACAGCTTTTAATAATACTGAAGGAGTATGACAGCTGTAGAGCTGCACTAACTAGTTTTGACAAAAGCAATGAAATATCAGTTTCCTAATGACTAACCTCAAACACTGCTACATGCAAGAGAAAACCTACTTAATACAGGCTCGCTTTTACTAATAAGAGCATGTAATTTCAGCATATCCCCTGGTTACTTATTTTCTTTTTAATTTTAGTCAATTTCTTTTTAATTTTTGGTCACTGTGTTTTAGTTTCCTAAAAGAAAATTAAAATCACCTTAAGTGCTGACACGAGAATCTGTGCTTGGCCTTCTTATTAGGAAAACATTACTATGCAGGGTTTGGAGGTCATTATTTTGAATCTAACTTTGGACAACAAAAATCCAGTGCTGGTTATTGTTATGCAGCTTTTCAGAACAAGTCTGTGGCTTTTCCAGAGACATTATCTTTCACTGGATACAGACATTATCATTTCCTGAGCTGCTGGAGTCCTAAAGAGTAAAAACACGTGCCCTCAAAAGCAAAGGGCAAACTAACAAACAAGGGCTGTCAGGAGCCTCCTGACTGCAGAACTGCCACACTTTCCCCCCTCTAGCCACACCTCCCAACACTTGCAATTTATTGGCAGGCTCAGATTCATTAGCATTCTTTGACCTTTGAATGGTTGCAGTGGGACAGAAATACCTTCTCCAAAGTTCAGTGCTTGAAAAGGAGTCCAATGTCTATTTGAATTTCCAATTGTATTACAATGAATTGCCAAAGCAGAACTTTGCCTTCAGTTCACAGATATTCTACCTCTGTGAAAGAAAGGACTACATTCAAGCAAGCGTATGCAACAGGGGCTGATTCAGAGCCTTTGAGATAATTATGAGGTTCAGTTCGATCCTGAGTTAAACCATTAACAAATATACCATAATCAGCACTTCCTAAACACACTGTGCTGATTACCTTTTTGGTTCCATGCCAAGCTAACAAACTAGGTTATCATCTGCACAGAAGCAGAAACAACAGAAATCTTTTCTTCTGAACGTGCCAGGCTGCATGTATTGCTACCTCCTCCTACAGCACCTACAGGACATCTTCAGGCTCTAGGGGGTAGGTGTGCACTCCCTAGAAGTTCAGAGATCAGTTCCAGAGTCCAACCTTTTCAATTACACATCAACAAAAAGGAGTAGGATACACACAAACAAGGGCTACAATCTCAGATGACAAACCAGCATGCTACAAATCCTTGGCTTGGCTGAGATTATACATGAAGCATCAAAGAACTGCTTCAGAAGGGTACCCAGGATATCAAGGTGACTGATTGGCTCCTCCAAGCATATATTAGACACATTTCCAACTACACATTTCCAAGAATGCCTTTGTGTACACTACTGAGATGGTTATATGAGTAAATACGTAGAAATAACTTAAGATGATAACTAGTGTTTTCATGTTGTTTTTTGTAGAAGATAAGGCAAAGCACACATGACTGGAAGACTATCATACTTCCCTCTTTTCAACCTTGGATTCTCCACTGCTCTTCTAACTCTGATATTTCTGGCCAAGCAATAACCTAGAAGTCAACATGCCTTCTTCCAGTCTCACTTGCTTTGGTGTAAATTAAGAGAAACCACACTGACCTCAATGCAATAATCCCAAATTTGTTTTACATCATATGTAAGTTAGACCAAGATAAGCAAAGACCTCAAATAATCTGAAGAACCATAATTATTAGTGGATATTTCTGAACAGTTTAATTTGAACAAATCTCCATGCAGTAGAGAATTTCAGTGCAGATGACTGAGTTACAATGATGTTTAGCTCAGTGCAATTCCAGTCAGACTACTACCATTTCCTTTGCAACTTCAATTTGTTTATAGGGATGCTTTGTTTTTAAAAAGTAGGGCTGGAAATACCTGAGGAGTTAATGTATTTATGGTAGTACTCACAAATACCCAAGTATCACAAAGCCACTAAGAGGCTAACAGTACTGATACACAGATTGTCATGTTTGGTAATGATCTTTGGCCTACAGCAATGAGTGTCACAGGCGTTTTGGTTTTTTTTTCCTTTCTTACAGACCCAACATAAAAGCAGTTACAAATTTACCCCAAGTTGATAAACATACACCTAAAGAATATTTTGCTGCACTTCATTAAACCATGCATCTGCTCTAATTCTTCTCAATTAAAGGGCTTCTTTCAATACTAATGATATTAAAAATGAAAGAGAATTATAATTTCACCATAAATTATTTAAAGCACTAAATACAAAGGCCCTCATTAACACTATACTAGCTTTGAGAATGAAAAAAAAAGATGACACATGAAACAACAAATACACCCCAGTTTCTCTGATCTCTGAACTCAGAGTTTAAAAATCACAACTTTGCCAGAATGGCAGCTATTGCATTTTGCCTCAAGGAATCTAAGAAAGCATTATATGCTTAAAAATCAAGGCCTTCAGCCACAAGTTGTACTGTCTCGCCATATTTGAATAAATGACAGAATTAGACTCAACATTCATACAGTGCATCTCAGTCAGTTCATGACACAATACATACTTACCTAGAAAATACTGCCTAAATAGAAACAGACATAGCAGAGCTGGTCATGGGACTAGGTCTAAGCAGTTTCCTACCTGGAGCCTCCATAGGTATCCAGCAGTGAAGTGCTGGAGTTGCAAACCTTTCCCAGTCCTTTGTAAACTGCTTCTATCAGTGCAGGGAAAAAAAAAAAAAGAGATGCCATGTCTCATCTATTCCTTAAATGGGAAAAACACATCAGATGGCAGAGTTACACAAGCTAAGAAATCTAGAAATTAATACTGTAACATGAAATAAGGACTGAGAGGAATTTTAAGTGATGTGAACATTATTCAAGGTAATAAATGATCAAATTACTAACAAATGGCATCATCATAAATGGAAAAGTAATTGTCATTTGCTAATACCTCTGAGCTAATTTCTGTGCTGTTAATTCACAAATACTTCCACAGACTCGGTAGTCTAAGAACTAGAAGTAACGTGACAGAATACTACTGAGTTTCTGTAATCAGTTCTCATCCTGAAACTGTCTACTTTTGTTGAATTTGTGCTTTTGGGTGTAACATTACTATGCATCCTCAGAGCAAGTAAATTTAAAAACCAAATATGTACTTTTGCCTTATCACTTGCATTTTCAAGCTATTTGTCAGTTAAATTAATTTGGATTCATTTTTCACCACACAGGAGACGTAAAAACTAATCACTGTTGGTGGTACCACAAGACAGAAGTTTTGCTTCACCTCTTGGGAAGGGGCTGCAGCTCCAGCTGTTCTCCCTGAGGATAAGAAGTCTATCCTTAGGAGTGACAGAGGAATTAACAACAGAATTAACTTGACTTCCTCTAAGAAGTCAACTTCAAGCTTTCTCCCAGGGACACCCCCAGGGAAGCAAGTGCCTTCCCCAGGCATGACACAGTGATGTGCACAAAGTCACTTCCTCCAGTGAACCTCAAAGATAACATATACAAGAACTGTTAGGTGATATCATTAATTATCAAGAAACAATCCTTTTAAAAGAACCATTATACAAAAAGCAGGAACTCAGATTTTCCTGATATTGTTTTAAAAAACTTTAAGTGCTATCAGTAGTTTTAAACTCACTTGTGGATAGCCATTCTTGAAGTTCTGTTGGTCCCCCCCATAGCAGTGAGCACAGCTTATAATAATTCTCTGTACTCCTCACAGCCATTTCTCTAAAAATCTGTTTCATTCCTTTAGTATTTTTAAGCACAGACACCTCATAACAAAGAAAAAAAATCAGGTGCCATTAAGATCTTGTAATCTCTTATGAAGCCACAGTCATTCATATTACTCATTCCTATGTTTGTTGTTGTTGCTTATCAGAAAAATAATTTATTTAATCAGACCTCTGCAAAAACATCCTGATTACTTCAAAGTCCCTAGAGAACAATTCAAGAACCAGCTTCTATATGGGATGACAACCTTACTCAAAAGCTATACTCCTCAGTAACAAAATCATGGTGAAATGCACCACAAGAAAGGACATCTCTTTCACTGCTATAGATCCTGACATTGAATTGGAACTCATATCCGCATATACTGGAATGACCGTAAATCTTTGCCCCAAAACATATGTACTGAAATGTCAGCTTCAATTTAGCTCAACCACACTCTGAATAAAACAATAGGAAAGAAAAAAAGCAACAGAAGAAACAGAAAAAGAAAACCGGCCTTTGTAGTCTTAGGCAAAATATGAAAGATATTTCAACTCTGATAACATTAACTAATAAGAGCCTAATGCTTACTATTAATAGTAATACAATGAGCAAACAGCTCAGGCAAACACATTTTCCCAATATTATTTTAAG
Organism: Cyrtonyx montezumae; assembly: GCF_038088225.1. Taxonomy (NCBI): domain Eukaryota; kingdom Metazoa; phylum Chordata; class Aves; order Galliformes; family Odontophoridae; genus Cyrtonyx; species Cyrtonyx montezumae. The sequence goes on along the minus strand of NW_027072089.1, from coordinate 61,139,572 downwards.
TTGTCTGCTTGCTTGTGTCCTGAATGCATCCACTGCAGCGACACAAATTCAAGAAGGAAATATTACCTACTGCACTGAACTGCCGCTGCTTTCAGCAGCTAACAATATTTAACTGCTACACATTCTGAACAGCCACACTGTACCTATGCATCATCCACCATTTAAAAATAAAGGACAATGATATGGACTTCCTTCAACATATTTTGATACAAGCTGATGATGAAAGCTAACAGGATAGAGATGTGTACTGTTTTATTCTCCACACTCGCAACTGTTCAAGAACAATATCACAGTTTTGCTTTTCTCTTAATACTCTTCCAGATCAACCTTAACATTGTGACATATAGTTACAATGTCATAACAGAAGCTTTGGGACTCAGCCTGTCTAAGATACTGATTGCTGCTGAAGCAGAAACTCACTCTTCACATCAGTGAGAAACTGAATGATGTTGATTAAAGAGAAGTTAAATAGTCAGGACTCTGCAATTGTCGGTTCTGTTGTGTGTTTTTTTCTCCCCATCTCAGATTAACATTCCTGAAGTTATGCATATACTCATTCCTTTATATATAGATAGTTATGTTTATTCCCATCATAATAACTGTTCAGTGAAGAGGCAGCCTGCTCTGGGCAGCCCTGCTTGAGCACAAGGATGGGACCAGATGACATCTGCTCTTTTTTAGAAGTGCGTGGTGATAGGATGAGGGAAAATGGCCACAAACTGAAGCACAGGAAGTTCTGCACAAATGTGCATGGGAACTTCTTCACAGTGCAGTGACGGAGCACTGACACAGCTGCACAGAGAGGTGGTGGAGTCTCCTTCTCTGGAGACGTTCAAGACCCACCTGGACACCTACCTGTGCAACCTGGGCTAGGGAGCTGCTTTGGCAGGGGGTTGGACTCCATGATCTCTAGAGGTCCCTTCCAACCCCTACAATTATATGATTCTGTGACACCCAGAGGGCCCTGCTAGCCTCAGCCACTCTGTGATTCTGTAGTTATAGACTGTTTTACATTTAACATTGAAATACAATAACTCAAGCAGGTAGTTGTGGATTAACTGCTATTTGATCATTTCTGTATGTAATCACATTTCTACCACCAGAATGGGAAGAAACAGAAGCAGAGGTGACTAATATTACACATTGGATATATCCATAAGTTACTGAGCGTTAAGATTTGAAGATATCATCAGACACTTTCAGAAACTTGACAGCTGTCACAAGATTATCTGGTGCTGTGCTCCCCTCACTTCAGAGGCACTGAAGTTTATCCACAGGCATTGCAGTATAATCCTCAAGACAATTCACAAGTACACCCATCCTTTTCTGTACTTGCAGAAATGGAAGAAAAACTGATTAAAAAGTTCTGATGGTAACAGCTCCTTAATCTCTTGGGAGTAGTCATGCTCAGTGATGCAAAGCTGGGAGTATTGATCTGGTGCTACCAGACAGACCTTGCACATAGTGAACTCCCCCCACAGTCCATGTATTTAAAGGAACAGAGGTTTTCAGAACTCTTTTTTAGTGGTGAACTTGAGCTCCTGTGAGCTAAGAACTTAGCCATACCTTTCATTAAGTTCTACTCAGAATACATCATTGTTCCCAATGAAAGCAGGTATTTTTAAGTATGACATTTCTGAAGGGGGTGGGATGTTTCTCCCAGTTACTGAAAAACACCAGCTGAAAATAAAAACTCAATATAAGGAAGTATTGGTGTAACTTTATACTTTTCCATAATCCCAATGGACTCAACTCCATACTTTTATAGGCTCCTAAGGATAACCAAGAGATAGCTGGAGTTAATAAGAGGGAGAAATAGTGCAGTAATGCTTTCCATGCCCTGCAGATGAGCTTCTCTGAGCCTGAACACAAGGCAGCTCCTAACAAAGTTGTCATTACTTCATTCCCCGCTGCCAGAAGTCTGATTCTTTTCCAAGCTGTAGTTAATCACCCAGAGACCACTCTCAATTCTATTTTCCATACTAAAAGCCCTTCCGTCTTCCATTTCTTTGGAGGCCTGGGTTTAAAAGTAGACTTGACAATAAGCTATGAAAGTGCAGAAAGAAATATTAAAGAGGCTTACTTTCTGTCATTAGATATTTGTCATCATTTCTTTCATTCATGCCCTCTCTCCTTCTACAGCTCAATGTTGTACAGATACTGGAGAGGCTTTAAAGAATGCAGCTGCAGTGAGAATCACTCATGATCAATCATTCTCAAGGAAAATACATCACAGCATTAAATTCTAATGTTATTAGCAAAAAAAAAGGCATTTCCTGAAGAATACATTTCCTATATGCTGCAGTTACAATTACTGTGGTTTGTTCATAGGAGAATTGCTTCCATGCATGGCGAACCCATCAACACCATAAAGACATTAGCAACGTTTAAGTACATCAGCAGTGGCTATTCTAATTAATGGAAAGCTAAATCTACTCTTAATTCCAAAAATCAAAGCTTTTATTCCAAATTAACGCTGCTTTAAAAAAACAAGTTACTTTCTGATAACTTAAGAAGTTACCAAAGAGACCCTGAAGGATAAAGGATAGATGGAACTTTGCACCATGACTTTTAGTCAAATTCAGCTTCAGATGAACATGAACTTGGAATAGTTTCAGGAAAAATCAGCAATTCATTTCCCTTACAAATGACAGATTTACAGCTACTAGAATTTCTCTGGGAAAGGGGAAGGAAGCTATCACAAAGATCCCAGCTTTGCAAGTTAAGATGACTTGGAATCATTTAACATAAACAGCAAGTTATTAATTTTCAACTATTACAGTTTTTCTCTCCTTGTTCTATATTTTTGTTCTCTGGGAGTTAGGAGAGATGCTAAGACAGTTCACTGATCAAGCATTAACTAGAACATACTTAAAACAACTTAATTTTACTACCAGGAAAAGCTGGCACAGACACACTCCTCAGTCAAAACAGCTGTAAAGAACAGAATGGAAAAAATGGGGAAGCATCATTCATGTGGACCACATTGCCCCAGGAAACAAGGAACATTAACTATACTACAGTTCAGATGCAATGCTCTTTTCATTTCCTTATTCCATCTTCTAAATACACCTTTGCACCATCCCTTAGATGGTATTTTTGCATGTCTAATGTCACATTTTGTGCGTGTAAAGTTCTATGCACAGAAGTTATACACTGAGTTTCCCAGGGTGCTGCTTATAAATTTGAAGCGTGTATGAGTTTCTCTGCTTGCACCAATATTAAATGGCATCTTTTCTGGAAGGATGTCATCTGCCTTTGTATTATTAAGCCATCATTGCACCTGTCACTAAATACCTAGGATAAGGTGGTGCTGTGCCTCATAGGAACCTTTAGGCCACAGCATTTCACATATTCAACAGAATGCATTAAAGGTGTCATTTGTTAATCGTTTGAATTGTTTGGGAACATGACATTTATGACTGATAAAAGAGTGCAGTGCATTCTTTTGTCTGAGCATCACATCCCATTACCCAGCTATTTAATAGTAACAAGTTTATGTGAGGGATGAAAAAACACACCCATAGCTGCAAAGGCTCCCTTTCCACACAGTCTTTGATTTTATTCCATTCAGACCATCAAGTGGAGAGTATTTGCTTGTTAGCCACTTTTATTTATCAGCTTTTATCTCATCTCATCAGAAGACAACATGCACTATCAAAGCCATCACAGCTGAGATCAGACAGTAATAAGCAGCCTCCCACTCTACTTACTGGGCTTACATGCTCCTAAATTGATTAAATCAGTAAGTAAAAGCAATAAATAAATCAATCCTAGTATGTGATAAATCAAAGCTGACAACAGGATTCAAAAGTTTCACAGTGCCACAGAGTGGCTAAGCAATATTTTGTGGCAACTGTTTGTATTAAAGAAATAAGTAGATATACAAATAATATAACATGACCCCACAGTAAGTTGCTTGGGAAATGCTGCTGCTTTATGTACTGCGTGTATATATTAGCACCCACAGCTCTGATCATTGCAGGGAGGTTGGACTAGGTGATCCCTTCCAACACAATTCTGTGATATGCTTGTATTTCACTCAACAGTAATACAAAACTCTTCATTTTGTATTAAAGAACAAAGGCAACATGCATCACTGATACTATCACTTCCAAACTACTTATGGACATAAGAATGTGGACAACTCTTGGCCTCATCTTCTTCCTTTAAAAGAAACCAGAGGACAAGCTTTCGGATGACTCCAACTTTACCTCATCTGTTAACAAGCTCAAAAAGGGGAACAAATAGTAATATTTGGTGTTTAATTTTGTATAACTGTCCTTCCCCCATTAACAACATCACTAAAAGATCACACCCATGGATCTCTTCATTCTGAAACAAGACCACAAATGGCAAGAGTACTGTGCAGTCATGTTCCTTGCTTTCTTTTTTAAAAGCACTTAGATCCAGTTGCTCTAGGGGCTAAAAGCTGAATTGAGCACATCTTTTTACTTCCCTTGTAAAAAGCATTCTCCTTGCTGCTACAAGAAAGGAGAAGTGAGTCAGTATAACTTTAAAAGCATCAGGGGGAAATAAGAAAACATGGAGGGAAAGATTTATCTCCCAAAGACCTGCCTTCCAATTTTATATTGGTATTTCACGTATCAATAAAAAGAAAGCAATGCCTTCCTTATAGTATCTGCCTGCCCAGGGTCACATCCCTGCAGGACATGCCTCCAGCACATCACTCCTATATGTCAGGACAGGAGGTGAAGGACCAGAGAGAACCACTACAGGGGATCTACATGGGCTGCCAAGAGTACTTCCAGGAATGTAACAACTTGCCTCATTAGCAAGGAAACTAATGGAGTCTGACCTTTTACTGTGTTGTGGCCTATCCTTATGCCTCCTTGCTCTACCATATGCCCATTTCTCCGTAACTCCAATATTCTTCCTCCATACCTTCAGCTCCTGACACCACCTTTTCCCTAATACCTCTATGAGCCACATCTCCTGCTAACAGATGTGACAAACTGCTTTGTGACTGGATCCAAATTGTTGAGCGTACAGATCAGGATGCAGCCAGGATAATACTATACCAACTGTAAGCTGATATATTCATAAAAATCTTTTTCTAGATCCACTTTTAAATAAGTTTCTCAGCTCTGAGGGATATTGAAAAACAAACAGACTAAAGCCACCTTACAAATATTTTAGTGTCATATAAAGCAGAGCATGTGCCCTGAACAGTCTTGTGGCTTGGGCCAATACACCATATAAAAAACCCTAGACATTTGAGAGCTCAAAATCCTGCTTCCTAAATATCATCTCTATGTCAAGCCTCCTGCTCTGCAAATATATTGCACTGTCTCACCATTTATCATTTATCATATCAGTGCATTTTACTATGCAGCTCTCTTTGCAGTATGGTCTTCCTGAATTCAGTGACAGTCTTCTCACAGCCAAGTGATGCCTCTGCAGCATCTCTCTGAAACAAAGCACACAATGAATCAAGCTGATCAACAAAAAACGACCGCTCGTGCCTCCATTTCTCTTTTTGTCCTTACTCTGGGAGTACCCTTGAATTCTTGAGAACAGCTCAGATATCAAGATAGCTGCTACAATGGAAATTTCAAGAGCTGCATATGCCAGGTTTTGATCTTACATATCAGTTATACTGGAATTCATATGTGCAGAGACAGGAACAGATTTGTTTAAAAATTCATAAACACTGATTAATAGTCTTTAATTTCATCATTAAAAAGTTTTAAAACAGACAACCATAACAAAACATACCACAGTATGGAAATATACTGGGAAGAAATCAATACTGATCTCAGGTATACCAGCAGCATCATAACAGAAGGACAAACAAGAGAGCACACAAAGGCAATGGAAGGAAGAACAAGACACTGATGTGGGATTTTGTAGGAAAAAGTCTTCCAGTCTCTCAGTAAGAGATATGAGATCATCTTGTGCTTTACTAAAGCAAACACTGGCCTGTTTTAATAGTTTCATACACTAATATACATCTTGTACAGATATTAATTTTAGAGATAACGTTATCTTTTAATTAGAAGTGCAAAGTTTTCTAAATTGCTGTCTGATACCCTGCAGCATCTATGAACTTCCATCAAGTTTCTTTCCAAATCTATTTTTATTTAAATCTCTACATGTATAGTTAAATATCTCCTGTTCACATAAATTTATTTCCCATTGTAAAGAATCTAGTCCCAACAGATCAACTAAGCAGTCCTAAAATGCATATCAATATTCTCAGTTCACATCAACCACATCAGGCTAGTACGTACTAGATTGGTTTCTAGGGTTTCCTCTGTCCATAAGATTTCTGTATTCCAGGTGAGGCTGAGAGCTTTAAGAACACTGTGCTTTGTGACAGGCAGTTATGGACCCAGCTTAATAGTGCAGTGGATATTTTGGGGGGGGTATTAAAGACCCAATCTGAAGTTAAAACTGAATTACACCTATTACTCTGCATAATACAATTCAAAAATGACATTACCTGAATAGTTGTGGGATTTTTTTCCCTCTCAATTAAAAATCTACTTAATATAGAGGTATAACAATATCAACTACTATTCACTAAGAGCTGTGTCCTTCATGAAGAGCAAGATATCACCCAATACTGTGTGATCAGCTGTAACATCAGTTCTGCACAGAGCACGCCAGTGACAGCTTATGAATCCTGACAGCAAGATAAATAATTCCTAAGCCGTACCACCTGCTTGTAACCAGAGGAAAAAGAAAACACTGGGAACTGATGCACTGGTGTTGCAACTAAGTCCACTTCACATTCCACATACAGTTTCTTGAAAACAATCTTTTAGATAATATCATACGTAGGCAACTCTGAATCACAGAATACCTCAAGTTGGGAGGGACCTACACCCCCAGCTCCTCACAGGACAACCCCAAAAATCAGACCATAGGACTGAGAGAGTTGTCCAAGCACTTCTTGAACTCCAGCAAACTTGAAATCTTGAAACCAAGAGGAAGCATTAGGACTCTACATTAGCATCTATACTGATTTTCACAATATGTAGTTGTCCAGTTACACTACAAGTATCACAGCTCCTATTTGCAATGTCATCTGCACCTACTAAATCATTCCTTAGTGTCCTCTAGTGCTTCAAACTGTCCACAAGCAGCCTGTTTTGTTTTCCTACAAGGAAAGAGTGCGCTCCACAAAAATCAAATCACTCTGTGACAGTGGGGCCACAGAGAGATCCAGGCAAAAACAGAAGAATTGAACAGCCAGAGATCTCACAGCCACCAATGAGCATGCAAACAACCCTTGCACAGCAAATGGGAACATTTGCTCCCAGCTTTTCAATAATAGGTCTCACTGGTCACTTCCACTTTCCCTAAAGAGCCAGTTCTGAACATTTACAAATATGCTTTCTTATGTCTTGAAGAAGTCACTCTAGATAGTCAAAATCTACATAGCATCATTTTCTGAATCAAAATTCTACAGAAACTAGCTTTTACAGAGAACCTTTGGGATGCCTCTTGTACCTGATTCAAGGTTTACTAACTAAAGTTAACGTAACAACTCCAAATTCACCCTGCTGAAGTTTTGTAACATGTATTATTTACTCATTTTACCAGTGCTTGGGCTGTAACATCCCATCCACAGTCTAGTAAAAGCCAGAGGTCCTGGATATTTGCACTCCTGTCAGTGCATTTTGAGGGGAAAACAGCTTTTTCTTTCTTACTTGGGACCAGAGCACTGTGGACAAAAAGCTGAAAAGCAACATTTTCATACTTCACAGAACACAAAAACATTCTCAGTCTGTTTTTCAGAAAGGATTGTAACATTCCTAAACAAGACTTAGTACAGGTAGCAAGGGTATAACGAGAAGAGTTTAGTGGAAATAAGTCCTCTCTCCCCCCCCACCTTCTACTACTTCTGAAAGTTATGAAGATTTCCTCTCCATTCAAAATGAACTAGAGATAAGACAACTCAGAAACTTACTCTTTAGCACAATTAGCAGCTCTTTCAGTCACCCTAAAATCTCCCAGAGAGACAACAAAAGCAGTCTCATCCTTCCCCTACAAGTTGTTTTCATTACCTTTGGGCAGGAGAGGTAAGCACTAGATTAACACCTGTGCCAATCTCAGCACGCAGGTGAAATCCCTTTACCTTGCAGTGTCTCCCAACTCTGTAGCTGCCTAGATTAATGCTGGCCAGCAATAGGTGCCAGGGCACATGAGCATAAGATGGCAGATAACTTGCTTTTGGTTTAGCATGCCCTTGAAAACAATGAGTCAAACTTATTACCAAATTAGTTCATAAAATGACATGATGAGACTTGACTGTTGCTAACTGACATTCAGTGTTTCTGTTGAATACATGCAGTCTTCACCAAGCAAAAAGAAAGAAAACAGATTCATTCATAGGTAGAAAAAAACAGTAATCAGCAATTGAGCAGAACAAATACAAGCAGAAGTGGAAGACAGCTACCAGAGTTGGTCTTCCCTTTAAAAAAGAAATACAATCAGGTTACAACATTTCTAAGATTTATATAAACAAAGATTTACAAAACAAACTCAGACATAGAACTTTCAGAAATACTGGTTTGACAAGGCAACCACATTTCCATGCCAGTGAAGAAACTGAGGCAACACCTGCAATTACAATCAAATCAACAGCCACACACACTATAAGCTCCTCAGGCTTACAGCATACCCATCTACATGGCTTCAGCTGGCTATCAACAAAATAACTCTTGATCTGAAACACCAGAATGCATTTCCCATTTCTTAAATTCAGCCAAAACTCCAGATTATCCCACAAGACAGAACAAATATGCTCTTCCGTACTCAGAGGACAGAGCTGACCTTTCCTAACATCCACTGAGAACTGAAACACACTCAAAACCTGCTAAGCCTGTCCGCTACTTATAGGAAAAGTAGCTGTGCAAATAATTACCAGCAATATGAATAGAAGGTAGTATTTTTATGTAAGATCAAGTACACAGCTATTACTTAACTGAAGAACAGAACAAGCTCTTGCATCAGTGACCAGTTCGGGATACAGTATTTGAGTTTCAAGGAACCAGAGGCCAATTCACTACTCAAAACTTAGCCCTATGTAGCTTGTATGTACAAAGACAATTCTATTGTTAGTTATATGTAAACACAAATACTACGACAACACAAAATTAGTAGGGCATTAGTTCTGGACAAGTGACATCTAATGTGGCAGTGCATTTCACATTAAAGGTGACTGTGTTTTAGTTCAAATAGCAAGTCAGCAGCCCTTAAAGAACACATGACCACTAATACACTGTTTTTTTATTTGGGGGCTATAAGTTGCCTGTCATTCTTGGAAAACTCCCACTGAAATAGACACAGTTAACTCTGAGGAGAATAGTGGCACACAAGTAAAACTAGAAAGGCATCTTAGGACTAAATGCTACATCACCAATCATGTCAGCTTTCTTTTTTGAAAACATGATATAAACTGAAGCTGCTCTTTCCTTTGCTATGATAAAAATCACAGAAGCCTGTTTATTCCCATTAGTTAACAACAGAACCTATAAACTCCTGATTTCTTTATCCATTTCTAAAGCACAATTTACACTGCAGATAAGGGTATGCTCTTCACAAGATTAAAGTCAAGGTCACATACTGCACAAGCACAGCTGCCTGTAAAACAGGGATCAGTTTCACTGACTCCACATTTATTTTTAGAAGGGGCTGTTCAAGCCCTCAGCTAACAGCCCTTCAATTATAAACGTGAAGATAAACTTTGGCTTAAAAGGTAACATTTAAGGCTTCTGTAGCAAAACAGACACAGCCCTACTGATTCAAGCCATTCCTTTCATCCCCTTACAGACTCTGAATGGAAAATCCCCAGCACACTCCTTAATAGCCCCTCTGATACAGATAAAATAAGACCTCCAACAGACTTTCGTGAGATCACAAGTGGACCACCTCTGAAAGAAGAGCTTGGTACCACACTAAGTCCAGCAGCTGGTGTCTGTAGACACATATACTGTATCCTCCCAACAGACACTTGGGTAAATATTCATACTAGAGTTACAACAGAAGCATCACCACCACTAAACCAAAGCTGTATCACACAACAAAGGTTTCCACCATCCCTAGAGAGCACCATGTGCACAAGACATCCTTAGTGAATGCCACTAAATGCCAACAATCAGGAAAACACAAATATATCGACATGCACTAAGTTTTATTACCATGTGCCGCCCATGAATAACTGGCACTTCAAATACAGAGCTTTGGGCTTAATTCATGGCCATCTATGCAAGAACTCCAAAAACTGTTCACATAAGTCAGCAGCAAAATCAGGATTATTATACACCTCTAATGATGGAACAATCTTTGAGGCATGTCCAAAATGACTAGATAGCACAAGATATTGTTATTAAATATCTAAATATAGAACTCATTCTCTTTCGCCCAGAGGACCCTGTTGATAATGCTCTTTACCAGAAAGGGTAACAGTACCACTGCATGGAGGTGTTGCAATTTGGTAGGCATCCAGCAGAGATCAGTACACAGAGCTGCTGCTGGGTTCTCTCGGAGTCATCATTCATACAGCCATAAAGCTGCCATAAAGACTTAGCCATAAAGCTGACCTGAAGCCAGCAGAGATCCAAGACTTCTGCCTAATCTCCTTCACGTTCTGGCAGGTCACTGAAAATGCCGGTAGCTAAGTGCCTAAAAGCCCCACTAATTTCCTGCACATCACACACAGAAGGCCCCTATAGTCACTACTGCTGCTGCTAACCTGTATATCAGCCAACATCACTTTATTTCAGCAAGGCAATGGAGACCTAGAGCTTCAAAAGCCATTTGGTAGCATCCACAGCAAGGTGCTAAGACCTTTAGCAAACCCAGCCCACCAGCTCTGAGGCAGAGAGACAAATAAGGTCAGGCTTTCCCTGCCTTACACATTACAGCCATTTCCAAGTTCTTAACTACTGGAGAGATGACCCCACTTTTAACTCAGGAATAGCAGGTAGCGTTACACATATTGACAGCCATCAGTTAAGGAGACTAATTTTCCTTATTGACATGAGGAGCTTTTGAGACAAATGAATGACTACTTATGAACTGAACAAAACATCACAATCTTTAAAAATATATAAACCTCAAAAATAGTATTCTTGAATAAAAGTCAACATTATAAAACAATACACATGGTTAAAGGAGCGTGACTGTAGTACAGTGCGGTAGACTGTGTCAGCTAAAACACTTTCAGACAGAGTTAAGTATGCTCCTAATGCTCTGCCTTCGCGGAGACCTCGAGCTGGGCACCAGGCACATCCAGCAGACTCCGTCTTTTCAAGCATCCCGCTCGGGCCGGGTGCCCGCCTCGCCCCGCCCTCCGCCCGCCGTACCTCGGAGCCGGGGGAACTCGCGCTCCCGGAGGCCGCGCAGCTCGCCGCCGTAGCCGTAGCCAGCGGGGCAGCTGCGCTGGAAGGCACGGAAGGAGAGCGGCTCCACGGCCATGCCGCAGGCTGAGGCGGCAAGAACCAGGAGGACGCAACACAGCGTTCAACTTCCTCCGGACGGCCGGGCCGAACCGCCCGGCAGTTCAGCGCCCAGCCCGGCTCCTCCCGCCGCCCGCCCCCGCGGGGCAGCGCCCGGCCCGGGCCCGCCTGCCCGGGCTTGGAGCCCCGTGCCCCGCAGTGCCAGCGCCAGCCTGAGGCAGCTATTAGCCGGAGCGGCTCGGAGGGCTCCAAAGGGAGCCTGCCTGTTCCCTGCTCTTGAGCCCTCACTTAATCTCTCCCCTAACTAATTTCCCCTATTTCCCTTTAGTACAGCTATTGGCTGCTGTTAAACGCACAAGGCTCATACTTCGTGCTTGAAATCTGCTAACTCCTCCACCCTGCTGAACCAGCACAGATGCCCTGTGCTCAAGGTATGGGACCCCAGCAGGCCAACAGCCAAAAGCAGTGGTACCAGACTGGGTATCAGAACTGCAGCCATTCACCTAAAAGCCTTTGCACTGTAGAAGAAATCAGAACCATGGACACATTGTCATAGGCAGAAGTTATTTTCTCTCCCCCGTCTATTTTCCCTCAAAAAATAAAAAAAAAAAAACCAACACAACTCTTCCCATTGCATCATTTAACAATAGATATTCTACACGCAGCTCTGGAGAGCACCCCAACTTGCAGGGAGTTAAATTCCCCCCCCCCTTCCCCCCCCATACAGCTGTAAAATGTTCCATTTGTTAGAGTGGACCTGCAGCAGGCTTCTGGTAAGACAGACTCTTTACTGGAAATGCTATCAACCAATCATCAGTGAAACAGGAAAGCAAAGAGAACAAAGTCCAGTCCAAACAGCACTGTAAAGATCTTCACTTATGAAAACATGCTAAATAAAATCCATGGAGAAAACTAAAGAGTTTGCTTGATGTGAAATAGCGCCCTAATATACCCCCTACTTTATATATTAGGAGATTTTGTCCTGTTTAATAACACAGTCTTCTGTACCTTGATATCAAACCTCTCTCTAACACTAAAAACAGGTCCATTTTTGACTGTATTCATGACCGTGGTAGATATATAGACATAGACTGTGTCCCATTTCCAGATGTAGTCTCTTCTTACAGGACCTTATGGTCTGGACATTATGATGTTCACATCAATGCAATAACTCTACACGTTGCTTAAAGTTCTTGGTGTTATTTTAAGATGCCAAAACCAGAACTAAAACAAGAGCATAGTCACATCATCTACAAAATTCACTGTTTCACTTTGGTGTACTTCTCAGTACTCAGTAAACTTTCTCAGGTTCTTTCCTAAAGAAAGGCCCAGAAGCAGAACAAGAACAATTTAACTTGCCCATTCCAAGTCTCAGCAAAGTGAAGTGACACTTTGAGGTAAGTTAGCTAGTAGGTTTCTTGATTCATACTACCATTCCTTAGAGTATGTTACAAAATACAGAACAGGTATCTTTAGTCAGTGCACTTCGACAGTAATTTTGTTCTCTCTAACAAAACTCATAAGAAGCAATTAATAGTAGCCTCCACACAAACACCTTGCAAACAACTCAAAAGATCATACGCTCATCTATGAAAAGGTTCACTGACCTCTGGCAGCTTTATTGAAAAGGAACAGGACATCAGTATTGGTCTATTTCAAGGCAAATAATAAACCATAATCATAGCGCCACTATATGACAGTAGAGCACATACTAGAACGTGCTCATTGGGAGGACTAAAGAGTACAGACACGGGCTGGTACAAGGGAAATACAGACTAGAAGAAAATTTTCCATGAGAGAACACTAGAGCACAGCATTTGGAGGGGCTACAAAACTTTTATACTAAGGGAGATGGAAAGCCTGCCAGTACACAGCCCTGAGCAACCAGCTCCCAGTGTGCTTTCCTAATAATTCCAATGATCAGCAAAATATTTCTAAATAATTAATGTTTAGCTGTTAGCATCAGCTCTCAGACAGCTTGGCAAGCAAGAAAAAGCTTGTTCTAGGGCAGGAGCATGGATTGCACAACCTTTTTCTGTTCCCTACAGCACATTTTTTGACTGCATTTCTAATATGCTGTACCTGTATAGAAGTCATCAGCACAACACTGAGCACACGCGGGATCCCCACTGATTATAACTATGCAGAAAATTATATTCCTGGTAAAAGAGAAAAACTAAGATCTCAAACAGGCCAGAACAGCTGAGAGGTATCTTTGGAGGTCACCTAGCCCAACATCTTCCCTGGTCAACTAAGTTGTTCTTACTTCCACTACGCCACTGATCTCCAGCAGCAGTCTTCTTTCACAGTGATGACATCAGCTGGCACTACTATATAAAAACATCATACACTGCATTAAGTCCACACACCATGAACTTCAATTTCCAAACCCTGTTATACGTTTCTTGCTACACCGCTGTGAACTACCCTAAGGCACCTTTTACAGTCTTCTCTCTTCAAGAAGAGAAGTGACAAGGTGTAACACTGCAACATGATGAAAAGGGCAACAACGACAGCAGAGTAACAATGTCCTAAGCTACAGAAAGTGAGGATTTGCTCAAACGCAACAACTCCGGGCACAGACACAAAGGAAAGACTACACTTACACTTGGAAGGCCACAGGTACACAGATCTCCATCAAGATACCTCTGCTGCCACTGCAAACTCTTAAATGAGGTCTAAGAAGAAATGAATCCTGGCTCCACCCCTTCCAGTCACTCAGGTGACTCGCATGCATTGCATGCGCCTGAGCTCCCTGGGTTGGCCCTACCTTCCCACCAGGTGCTCAATCACTGGCTCAAGCCTTGAGTTAACATTTCTACTACAGATGGGTAACATAAAATCGTAAAATCCTTAAAAGTTGGAAGGGACCTTTGAAGACCACCTAGAACAACTCATTCCCCAGGAATGAGCAGAGACATCCATAGCTAAATCAGCATATTCAGAGCTTGGTCCAGCCTGGCATTGAACACCTCCAGGCTAGGGCAACCTGTTCCTCACCACTCTCCCTGTAAAAGGACTTTTAAGTTTGAAACCATTTCCCCTTATCCTACCACCACAGTCTCTGCCAAAAAATCAGCCCCCTTCTTTTCTGTAGCTCCCTTTTAGATACTGAAAGGCCATTATTGGGTCTCCCTGGAGTTTTCTCTTCTCCAGGTTGAACAGTCCCAGCTCTCCCCATGTATCCTCATAGGAAAGTGTTTCTATTCTGTATAAAGACAATAGGAATGTAGTGATAACACAACAAAAGCATTAGTCACAAACCAGCAATAGGAAATAACTAGCTTACCCCATTCCAATGATAAGGGCTTGCTGGAAAACTCCAGAAGGAAGTAATCACCATGTAGAAATGTTTTCCTCTCACTACCAGCCCCTAAATACAGGTTAACAAAGGTGAATTGCTTGCATCTGCACTCCCAGGGATGACCACATCTTTTCGCCAGGTGCTCAATCACTGTTTCAGGCCATGACCTAACAGCTCTTATACACATCCCTAAGGTCATTTCTTTGCCTCTCCTCCAGGCATATTTCAACTGGTCGTTGTCTTTCCTGGACTGGAGACTCCATAGCTAGGTACAATAATCTAGGTGAGGCCTCAGCACAGAGTAGAGGTGCATGATTACTTCCCTCAGCCTTCTGACCACGCTTCTGATGCAGTCCAGGATGCAGTTAGCTTTCTGGGCTGCAGGGACACATTTCTGGCTCATGTTCAGCATCCCATTCACCAGTACCTCCAAGTCCTTCTTAAAAGGACTGTGCTCAATCCTTTCATCCCCCAGCTCATATTGGTAGAGGGGCTTGCCTTGACCCAGGTGCAAGACCTTGTACTTGTTGAACCTCATGGGGTTCTTCTTGGCCCACTGTTCAATCCTGTCTAGGTCCTTCTGTGTGGCATCCTGACCCTCAGGCATGTCAGCCACACCTCACACATGGATGTTCATGAAAGGTTCTGGGATAGAGAGGTTTTGCTCTAAGGAAGAATTTTTGCCATCAGACAACTAGATTCTGCTCTGCTTCTCAGCTGATACCAGAAGCATTGGTGGAAATGAAGGTTTCAGACATTAAATGTTTGCACAGAGCTCGGCACAGGCACAGACTTTTTTAAGAATGCCTTACAAGCTTATTGCAAACCAAATCACACTTGCTACACATACCCTTTCTTATTTGTTCATTATTCACAGAATGAATTTTCACCCTGCTGTATTCCTTTTCTTATCTTGTCATAGAACAATGAAATAAAAACAATTCTGCTCATTATGGGGACATCCTGATATCTGTACACAATTCTCCAGTCTGTGGTTAGTTAAGTGATTGATCTGAAAAACGTGTATCAGAAATTATGCAATTGCTTACTGACTGTAAACTGTTACTTATTGATGGTCAGGAAAACTTGAATACATCTAACCCATCACATGTTTACAATTAGTTACAAGACACCTATTTCTTTTATGGCTCTTTGAGCCCAGCAGATATAGAAAGCTACTAAAGCATACATGGCAAACATCAGGATTCCAACTTCTTGTCTATCCTGGTGCTGTAACACATTTAAGCAAACAAACAAAACCAAACAAACATAAAAACCCAACCCCACAGTAATTAAAATTGTGTAGAAGGGGAAAAAAAAAGTTTTCACTGATATCTGATATTCTGTTCCATAGATGGGTTGTTGTCATTAGTAATAAAAACAATCATAGTTCTTCTCAGGATTAAGGCTGATAACTGTGAAATGTTTAAGTCTGTTTGTCAGCAGCAGTCTTTCACTAAAAAAATAATAGTCCTTAAGGCCCTTCACGTGGACAAACCCCCACCAATCATACTCCAGTTGTAGCAGAAGCAAGCAAGAAAAAACAGTGGAAGAGATCCACTGAAACCACAGCAGGGTACTGTGGCAAACATGCAGCCCTGGCAGAGTTGTAGCCCTATAAACCTCTGCATCCTCAAGCTGATAGTGACTGACCACAAATAATCACAGTTATGATGAGATTGTTATAGTTGCACAGCTGCCATGTTGTACCCCATTTCCACACTCCTGTTCAGTAGGGTGTTTTACATTAAAAACTCTGGGACAGAAGCTTTCTTTTGCTACTCTTACTGAATGTTTGCCCAAGGCAAACCCTGGTCCCATTTTGACAGGGTCATAACTTGAGCTGGCACTTTCTGGTTTCAGCCCAGATAGGGCTGCACTGCAGCCTTTGGGTCTTGGGTTGGACTTACTTGGTTTAGGCCATAAGCACAGAGACTCAATGAAAGTATTCAATTCCTGCAAGTGTTGCTACTTGACATTCACAGGGTTTAACAGTTATTAGAATGTGATTTATTGCAAAAATCATGACAAAACTTTCTGTTGCTAAGTAGAATCCAGAAGTTCAAAGGGAGATTTGATCACAAGAGCCTTTGCTTTCAAGAGGTTGGCTGTGCTGCAGAGGTGATGTGCACAAGTTTGAAAAACAGGAGCAAGGCTGTCTCTCATTAAGTCATTGCAGGCTGACAGCCTCATAGCCAAAGCAGATTTGAGAGAAAACATTTGTTGGCACCCACTGTCATCCCAAGAGATACTCTGGATGGAGATGCAGAGAGACCAAATCCAACATATATGAGGAATGTTAAAGATGTAAGGAGACCAGAAACGAGTCTGGTTTGTCCTCACCCTCATCACCTGTCCAGAGAGGGCAGTTTTATCACGAGACACCTGTTACCCATCAGTACTGCACACAGAAATCAACCTGAGTGATAAAGCAATGCTGGGTTTAAAATTACAGGTTTCAAATCAGAGCGTATCCACCATGACTAGAATTTGTAAATGCATGGAGCATACTAACGCTTTTTACTTCTAATATGATGTATCCAGAAAATATAAACATCTTCAATCTCTGACAGAGCTACAAGTGTCATGAAGATATTTCACACTGAATTATTAATATGGATTGGAGAGCCATAATCTTGCTGGTTGAGGCTTAGTGATGCTGACTTTAAATGGCAAACAGATTTCCACAGTTGCGAAAT
Source organism: Cyrtonyx montezumae (assembly GCF_038088225.1). NCBI lineage: Eukaryota > Metazoa > Chordata > Aves > Galliformes > Odontophoridae > Cyrtonyx > Cyrtonyx montezumae. The sequence continues at coordinate 61,122,137 of NW_027072089.1, read as the reverse complement.
CCAAAGAGTTTCATATATCCACATACAGAAATGTAGAGAAGATTTCTGTACTGCATAATAGATGCAATACATCCACGTATGTGCTATTTCTGACCGCAGAGCTTACAATTTATACCTGTTATTACAAACTACCAAAACCCATTCCCAGCAGTTACATTTGAACATGCTGGCAGCTTTGTCAAAAATTAATACTCTCTTTCTTTGAAATGGCTTTGCAGATTTAACTATGCACCGAAATATGCAACAATATTTTTGGTTCCACTTCCTGTTCTTAAACTTTTTCTATTATCATCTGATTGTTCAGCTTAAAAATTCAGAATCTTCTGCTCAGACTGAAAAACAATGTGAAACAATTATATGATGATCTAGTTACCAGTTGAGCTTCATTATTTTCAATATTTTGCTCTGAATTATTCTTTATTAGCTTTTCAGCTACTCACAGCGTCTGTTAAAAGATATACTTGACATCTTTCTTCCAACACAAAGTTAAATTATATTTGATGCCGTTGAACGATTTTGCCACTTCTGTTAGCACAGTGAGGTATTGTGAACAGTGATTTTTATGAATTTTTTTTTGTTATACAAGATCTTCCACAGAACTGCTCATTTCCAAACACAAGAGCTTTCACTTTGAAGATGCCTTTACCCTGAATGTCTGAAGTGCAAATGCATGGTGGGGAAAACCAAGTTCCCCTTAGTTAATTTAAAACAATCCATTTCTTACTGAGTTTTGACATTCCTTTCTGTTCTTGCAGATAGGTTCCAAGCTATAGCAGACAGTTCGCTGAAGTAAAAACACTTACTACATCTACCCAGAGATTTTTGACATAAAATCTACCTGTGAATTTTGAAAATCTTGAAAGTGTTGGAAACTCATTGTGAAAAGATGGAAACCTCCAGCTTGAGACTGGAAGCTTTGATGAAATGATAAATGCTGTTTTTCAATTGGGGCCTTTTTCAAAATGATTTTGACTAGACTGCTGTGAAATTTCAAAAATAAACATAAATGCTTCAATGCAATCTCAACTATGCAGGACTACTCTGCAGTAAATTCTGAATGACACTGTAACCATCACTTGCCACTTCAGAAATCTTGTTTAGCAGTCTTACTTCACCTTCAGGACTCAACGGTAAGATAATCGATTAGATATGATGTACTGACCAGTGACCAGCATGACACACACCTAGAAACAGCCTGCTATATGAACTGAGCTGGGAGAAAGAAAATACAGAATATTAGTAAACACCTTTAATTCTCCAGCACAATGAAAGAAATCCCATTGGAGAAGGAAGAGAGGTAGCTGGGATTGACAAAGGCATTGCAAGAAAAGAAAAGGGAAAGTCCTAGGTTGAGTGTCTTTATTTTGCATGAGTTTTGAAATCAAACCCTTGAGCACCTCTGAAAATACAGACTTCTATGACTCATGTTTTATAAGTGCCTTTAGGAAAACATGCTGGAGTTTTGAGTCTCTAAATATTCTAAGTATCTGTAAGTGCTAAGCTCATTTCCACTTAATCAGAGAATCTTCAGAGGTACTTTAGAGCAGGCTTTAATAGAAAACCTTTTGGCTACGGTGCTGCTTCGTGCAGAGGTGTTTGAAAGCTGGTGAAGAGGGCCAGTTGCATTAATGCCATTCTCCACTCAGATTTTCCATCGAGTGTGACATTTAACCTCAGCAGACTAGATCAGCACATCGGTTTATTAAATTGCTCAGGAAGAGCAATGGGCTGACTCACTGGTGGAGCATTGCCTGTTGGCACAGAGACTCATCATTTCAGCATGAGGTAGTGCAGCATCTCAGGCTGCTGCTGCTCACAGGCAGTGACATCTCCAGATATCTTCATGGGCTCTTTCCAGTAACCTTAACCATTAAGGAAAAAGCTAGAGAACTCAGCTCGACAAGAAGAAATCTGCGCTGATAGGAAAAAATCACAGACAAAAGCTGGGGAGATTAATGCCATAGGCAACTAGATTCTGTTCAGATCATCAGCTTAAGATCAAATCTGGTTGGAAAGAAACCAGTTCCTCCAGCTGATGTTGTGAAAGTTAGTACTTATGCTGTTTCAGCATAGTGCCTAAATCTCTAGTTCAAAACTGGGACTTAAAATCATATTGCACATACCTGCTATAAGTGCCAAGTTCTCTGGGTCATCTGCAGCAGAAAGTGCATATAGTCTGGTGATCAGCTGCATGCTACAGGAAAATATTTATTATCAATGTACTAAATAAAAACTGGCAAATCTGACTCTAGAGCATTGTGCGTCCTGAACCTTCTCCCCGAGCTCTTGGGGAGACATTTTCACCTTGGTACACTGTCTATGTTTGGATAGAAAAAGACTAAGATTTACACCAAAAGCTGACTCCCAGGACAACTGACATCAGTGAGGGTCATCAGAAGCACTTTCTTGGACTCTATCTAAGATGTCAGTTTGATTCAAGCCTGTGGTTTGTAATAGTCAAGAGCTACAGTGCTGAGCCAAAGAGAGGAAAGCATGCAATAGAAATGTGATTAAATTACTGCACAACAAAACTTGAGCTGATTTATAGGATAGGCTTTAAAATCAGATATGCTGCATCAACACTCCAAGCATTCTTACATTTCAAGCCGTACCCTTTAAGAGTTTTCATTTAAATTTTTTATACTTCACTTTATAAAAAATTAAAAGAAAGAAGTTTTCCTGCAATTAAGAATTACTCTGTGTACTTCTAGAAAGGGGCTGCCTTTTTAAGATGTCGGACCAGCGGCGTTTCAGTAATTGGAGTTGACACTTGGCAAAGCGAACACGGACGGCCCTGCCAGGATGGCTCTCGCTTGTGTCCCCGCACAGGGACATGTCCTGCTACAGCACCTGAGTGGCAGGCAGCCCCCGGTCAGCTCCTCGGCATGCCGAAATACCCAAGTAAGGGACTGGAAACAGTCCACCCTTATTTATAGTACACAACAAAGGATCAGGGGATTTGCGGGAAGGATGTGAAAGAGAAGCAATTTCAAAGTCAGAGCAATTGGTAGTAGCAGAAGGAAATAAAAGAATTTTGCATGAAAGTGAAAGGCCAGGAAGAATCACAAAGGAAGCTCCCGTTTAAACAAGAAAGAGACATCTTCCTGCCAACTGTCACGTAAATGAAAGGCGTTAATGTCAGACCTTGACAGGCAAGTCTGAGAAATTTGTTACGCTGATATTGCTCAGATTTTTTTTTTTTTTTTTGACTTTACAAGGCCCTTTTAGACAGTAGCAAATGAAAAAATAGAGAGAAGGGGAAGCTTTGTAAGTAAGGTGATGCGGGGGAAATCGAGTCAATCTCATCAAGGCTATGACATGAATATAATGAATATAAATGAAAACCTATTACCCACAGCAACAAGAAATCACTTGTGGGATTTCTCTCTGAATGACATACCTGAGACTAAGCTCAGCTATTCTGTAGCTTGCCAAAACTGTTGATAGATAATTCTTTATGTGCAGGCAGTCTTAGCCTGCTTACTTCATGGCTCTGGCAGCAGTGTTCACAGCCCTGCGCTGACAGCAAGAAAAGCCCACTGCTTCCCAGGATCAGAGATGCTTGAATTTGTAATGAGAAGTTGCTGTCACTTTGGAAAAATGTTGCATTGCAGCTTCAGATAATTTTTTTTCCGCAGCCAAGTCATCTGAAGTCACTCTATGTACATCACATGAATTCTTCAGTCAGAAGGCTACAGCCAGGTGCTGGCAGAAAAGATTATCTACCTCACCTGAGACAGAACTAAGGCTTTCTGTGATCTTCTGTACCCTAAGAGTCTCTTGATACCAAGCAACTGTGTGGCAGTTCATGTTAATAAAAGTGCTGATGCATCCCCCTGTACCTAATCACATCTAACACCATGAAAATGCTGTAGATTATGACAAGCTACATCTTTGTTCATTAAAACTGTGTATAAATAAATAAAATTGTCACTAGCCCATATTCCAATATTTTTACGGCTAATAAAGGAAGACATAAGCTTGAAGCAAGGAGACAGCACCATTCCAATGTTTACAAAACTCTACTGGATAAGAAAAACATGTATTTGTGATAATAGATTCTGTACATTTTTGACTCAGGATACGTATCCAAAGTTGAAGAGAAGAACATATGAAGCCATTTCATTTATTTATGAAATATGTATAATTAGAGGCTTGATTTTATTTAGGTCACGCAATTGCAGGAAGTCTCTTTGAATTAAGACCTTGCCTTTGATAGCAATGAACAAGATTCTAAGCATATAGCACAACACAAAATTACAAAAGAACTACAGATTGTTGAACTATTTCTTATTGAGAAAGGCAGTTGCTACCCAAATCCTGTGAATTGCATTGGCATGTACCATTAACATTTACAACGCTAACAATCATTCTCTCCTACCCTACAGAGGGGATCACTTGTACTGTATGCAGGGTCAGAGACAGCTTTATGGTAATAACAGATGAAGCTGTCCTCTCTTTTCACATGATTTCTCTCTTTCTAGCAGAGAGAAATAGATAGCTGCACTTATCTTAGGGACACAGAAGGAGATCTCTTTCATGAGGTAAGAACTTGAAAAGAGAAATTCCTGGAATGTGTATTTCTGCAAGCAACATGTAGAAAAAATAAAAATTAAATAAAAAAATCTCCAAGCCTATCATTCCATGCTGTGCAAACCCTGCCAGTCCTAGGACTGCCAAAATAAGCCCTAACCCTCCCTAGACATCTATGAATTCTGTATAATAAAGCAATTAATAATAATAATACTTTGGCTTATACAGCACTTCTCAGCTGAAGTTATCAAAATACTTCACAAAGCTTAACATTTGGAAGGGATTTAAAGCCTCAGTACTCCATGACATAAGCCAGAAAGAACAGTAGGAGAAAATTCCAAGTTATTATTTCAGAATTGCTTGGTCTTATGTTCTTGCACTTTCCTCTGAAACATGACCTCCGATCTCTGCTAAGGATAAGACACTGTTCTGATCCAATTGTTTCATGATTTTTGTTTTTAGACTGGAAAGGCAGAAAAAGTAACAGATACCATTGTACAGAATCAGGATGCCACTGAGCTGATTAGATAGAATTATTTAAAAATTGCAAGGAGAGATCTACAGTGCAGATCACCAGCAGATCACACTCATGCTCCTTACAACCTAGTGCCATTCAGCAGTCTCATTGCTGTGGCGTGTAAGACTGTATCCTGGACTATTTTAGCAGAGAAAGAAGTGAAACATATGTTCATATATACCTCAAAGATCTGTATTACTTTATTTATTAATAATCTTCCATAGCATAACTAGTAACACTTTACCATATAAATGTGCACTAAGCTAGGTTCCACTCATAAGAAAAGAAAAAGTAAAGCAAAAAGGACTGAGTTTTATCTCTCATACAGTGCCATTTCTGATTCAGGAATATGTTCCTTTTCTTTATTTCATTACCAGTGTTCATTGCTGCATTGCATAAAAAGGCAAAAGTTAGATTAAGGGGGCTTGTCACTTTCTGCTAAGAATTAAATCCATTCAAATAACAAAAGAGACCTAGTTGTCACAGTATTTGTCATGTCTGCCATGCTGCATCCTTACAGGATAATGAAAAACAACAGTCCTTGGCTTGTGCACATGCAATAATCATCATGGAAGCTTTCCAAATCCTCACGGTGAGATGTCAATAGAAAGGATCAGAGAGGGGTCTGAGTGCTGCGGGGGGTGGAGGGGGATGTGGAAGCAGTCAGAGGATGTTCTGAGAAGAAATACGTCCCTATAATGTGCAATTCTGTTCTGCATTTCCCAGCTGTATATTGCAGCCAGTATCAAACTACTGATTTGGGAAATGTAGCTGACAATTTAAACACTGAGTCCAAACTCCATTTTTAGATCCACTACCCATGAAGGCGCAGCCAGGAGTCTCCAATGGTATTAGTACACTTCTGCAGTTACCTATGACTGTTCTCGTAAATACATACCGTACTGCTAAGTCATTAATTTACCAGGATGAGGAATGGGTTAGGACAAGAACACTGAAGTCGCATTCAGTGAGCTATCACACACAGCAGAAGGCCTTACCCTTACTCAGCAAGGCCCCAAGGCCTGAAGCAGAAAGCAAAAATCAGGTCTGGAACAGCAGCATTCAAATTTGGAAAAGCTTCAATAACATCTGTTTCACTGCACACTAAATATTTATAAGATTGACAAAATCAGTGATCTACATCCAAGCACCATGTACTAGGAATAATGATCAATAACAATAGAGTACTGAGAAATGAGGCAAGTGACAAAGTCTGTGGGTGCAGTACATTCCCTGCGTCATGCCACTATGTCACGGCTGTTGCGCTGGAGACCTTTGCCCAGACTGTTCTCTAAACCACTCCCACCTGAGGAGCTGAAGGCAGAAGGCACCAATTGCTCAGCTTCTGCGACTAGTACTATCAGGGAAAGGGCTGAGTGGTGCATTTATGTAACCTAGAGGAGGGCTTCTGCCTTTTGGACAGCTGAGTTTCTCGTGCACAGCCTGAAGATGTCATTGCCAGTACCCCTGAACTCATCTGTAGTGAATCATAGAAAATGGTTCGTCATTTCTGCATTTCTCTCTGACATTAATCGGGGTTAATTGATGATAATGGTAAGGGTAATTAGCTTTAACAGGTACTAAGTCCCATACCTGAAACCTCTTATGACTGAAATAGAACAGCAGTCAAAATGTGGCATGAAAAATAATATGGCAATATCCAGTTATCAGCATATTTAGAGGGCTGGGGATTTATGTATGCATGTGTATGCACTTGCATATGGCTGTTTGTGTGTAACAAACTGATTTAGAAACAGAGAGATCTTGTCCAACGTGTGAAGTATTGCTTTTTATTTTTATTTATTTATTTATTTATTGCTGTTGATGTTGGCTGAAATGCAGCAGGCTGAGGTTTGCCAAGAAATACTCCAGCACCAGGCTGAGATGTTGCACCACTTTGTCCAGGAATTGTCCAGGGAACAATTCTTTGAACTTCTATTTAAAAACACATGAAGCTGTGAATGTTGAGTTTGCAAAAGCAAAGCTACATTTTGACAAGACCTAGGTTTCCACATGTGATTAGAAAAAGTCACCAAAATCAGTGTTATTTCAGCTTTACCTGCAAGCAGAGTCACACGCAAAAGATGGGTAAAACAACTGGTTTTGTGAAATTCAGAACAGTGTGGAGAAAGCACGTATGCTGTTTGGCTGCTGGATTGAATCCAATTGCCCAATCACATCAGAACTAACCAAAAGTTAAGGCATACTGCTGAAGGCATTGTCCAAATGCCTCCTGAATTCTGACAGTCATGGGAAAACAGCATGACAACGGAAGTTTAGAGGTGCATGGCATAAAAGCCTGATCCTAAATTTTCCTAAAGTCTTTAATACAGATATAAAAATAGTAGCGCAGGCAGCAAGTGCTTGTAATCCCACTGAGTTCAATTACTTTTGAATATGCACAATGCTTCTGAACACTAAGCTATTTATTTGGAAACACATTTCAGTATCTTGTTTTTAGGCAAGCAAGCTTGGCAACACAGTTTAATCTTTCCACTGCCTCACCTAAAATGCTATTATAACCTCTTTAAAATGAATGTCTTTACTTCACTTATGTTCTCATGACAATACTGTGGGTTTCAGACACTAACAGTAAAAAAAGGGCAGTGGAAACATTTTACAATTTCATTGTCATCTACTTGGGGCTGGAGCAGGAAAGCTGGATGGTTGCTTCACACATGCTGGTGTACAGAGCCAACATGAGAGTAAGGTGATGATAATTACAGTTTAGGCTTGAGACTGAGAAATGAATGACAGTTGCCCAAGACATGATTTCAGTGTCCCATCCCTCATCAGCTTTCTGAGCATTTACTCCACACTGCTTTTAGTCTGATAACTCCACATAAGTAATAACACTCTCCAACTTACAGAACTACAAAATGATTCAGTCGAAGGATTTTCACGTTTTATGAATACTGGCACTATGGACATCACAACTATCTTGGGAGAAGAATGGGGCATTGCTACCATACAACAGATTCAAAGTAACCAGGGGAACTTATGTCAGGCCTAGGCATTCTGGCAGTTGTATAGGTCCATCCAATACACTCTCAATAGGTTGTAAGACCAAAGGTTACTGACTATGATTCCATAGCTAGACTGCAGTGTAGGCCAGAGGGATGCGCTGAATTAATCCCTTTTCTGACTGGAGGGTTTTTTTTTGTTTGTTTTGTTTTTTGTTTTTTAATAAGGAAAAAAATCATTCAATCTTAACATGGAAACATCCAGTTATGAGTTGTCTACAACAGCCTTTGGGAAGTTGTTCCACTCTCAGTAACCTCATTGCTCTGAACTAAAGAATGGCATAATAGAATATGAGAGAGTATAATGATCATTTTCCAAAATACACACAGTTGTATGAGAATCCTAATTTAACAGATGAAATTTCTATGTTTGAGCGAGTCTGCTGATCTCGCTCAAAAATAAAAACATCATTTTGTTTCATTTTATAATGGAAACAACCGAAATGCAAAGTTCTGATGATTACTTACAATGAATCAATTAAACTCTCTATGAGGTTTAGTGTCACTTAATGCTGTAGTTGAAACTGTTAGCCTTACTGATTGTTACAGGATTGAACAATCAAAATCTTGGAAAACTTCATCTTTAATGCTGCCTCTATCATCATCTCATCTAGTACAACATTCACCTTTCAACTAATTTTAGACAATGCTTCATAGTAAATATTTTCCAGAAGTTTTGTGAATATAAAAAACTCTCATTTGCTAACATTTAAAAAGCCAGGAAAAGTGAGAGAGAAAAGATTTCCAAATTAAGCCCAAAGTCTCCTTAAGCCAGGCATCAGGAACACAAGCACAGATGTTAATCTGAATGCTGTGATATGAACCTGGATCAGTAAAGGACAGTCATAAATATCCAAGACTTTTTGTGTCATCTGTGATTTTTCCCTTATTAAAAAAATAAAAATCACCAGTCAGAAAAGGGATTAATTCAGGGCATCCCTCTGGCCTACACTGCAGTCTGACTATTGAAGGGAGCATTCCCTTAATGCATCTTTAGGCACATTAAAAAGTGTCACATTTAGAGCTTTGACTGTAAAACTTGTTTTTTCTCCTTTCTATAGGAGTGAAGAGTTCACTTTTCCTAATTGTTTCTGATCTTGAGTCTTGGGAAATGCCTTCCTGCAGCCAGCAATCTCACTGTTTTTCTGAGCCTTCAGGAGCTGGAGTACTCAATTTTAAGCTCCTGTAAATGCCTGCAGAATTGAGGCCTTGGTGACAAGCTCTAGCAGAATGCATCTACAGCAGTTGAGTTCTTTGGACCTCCAATCTTGAGGGCCAACTTCATTTTAAAATGAAGCAATTTACGAAAACATCTATAATATCTAAGGAGCAAAGGGACGAGGCGGGACTCTTCTCTGCAGTGTGCAGTGATAGGACAAGGGGAAATGGACACAAACTGAAACATAGAAGTTCCACACAAACGTCTTCACAGTGCAGTGACAGAGCAGTGGCACAGCTGCACAGAGAGGTGGTGGAGTCTCCTTCTCTGCAGATGTTCAAGACCCACCTGGACGCCTACCTGTGCAACCTGGGCTAGGGAGCTGCTTTGGCAGGGGTTGGACTCCATGATTTCTAGAGGTCCCTTCCAACCCCTACAGTTCTGCGATTCTGTGAATAACTAGGCTAAAGAGACTCATTTTGAATCACTACTATGAGTGTCTTGAAAGAGGAACCTAATATTTCTTCATTCTCTTTAATCTTTTCTGGTAAAGCAGGATACTAAGGGCATGTGGGGAAAGTCAAAGAGCTCCAAAGCTGACTGGAGATCAAGTTCTCTGATTTTGAGAAGACAAGCACTCAGAAGCTGCGAGAGAAGTATGTAAAGAAAATGAAAACATTTATAGATCACTACTTCATCTGTGGGCTGACTGAACAATTTCCAGGGAAACAGCCTTCTACTAAAAGATGCCAAGTCAGTGAAGTTTAGATGTGCCATGTAATAATATTATAAAATGCTGACAGAGTGTTATCACAGCATCTTGATACAGCTGGAATGGTTCATTTTTACCACACACAAAAGTCAAGTGCACATTTACTCACAAGACATTTTTACTATGGACTGTATCATTTTTATTTTTCATCTTGACCCACAAAGAAATGAAATTTTGATACATTCTGCCACTTCCTGTGGAATGGGCATGCTGTCCTTTGACAAGCTACCTTTACTGTGTCTCTGTAAATGTATCACAGATTTGTTTGGCTTGAACATAATCTTTCCTTGCTCCTTTCAATTCTTCATAATCCTGCTGGGTTATTTTTCAAGAATACTCATTAGTCATAAATGTATTTTGTCAAATCAGATTCTCAGGTATTTCTGCATAGCCTGAAGTTCTCCAATTGTGCTTTCCATGACAGTTATCCAATCTGTTGCCTTTGATATGTTCTCATGAATAGTTCTTAACAAACAATTCTGTTGATAAAGTACAATGGAAAAAATCAAAGCGTATTTCAGCACTGGTACCTCTTCAGGGCAAACAGGAACAAAGCACAATAAAAGTGTATTTCTGTCACTCAAATTAGCAGATGGGAGCCTGAAAGCGCACTGCGAGAAATACTGTGAGACAAACCACCACTTCAATGTAGGTGTGTTTCAGAAGAGCACTGTACTTAAGGAGAAACAACTGTTTTCTACTTGAAATGTTTTTCAAGATCTACATGTCTATTCTTAGACTCCTGAAAGTTATTATATTATATCTTATATCAATTGATTGCATTTTTTAAGGACAGCTGGAAGTATAGAAAGAAAAACAACACCCAGAAATCTGCAGGTACCGATTTCTCTGAACAGTGTTTGTGTTAATAGTAAATACTGCAAAAATACAAGTGTTTCTGGAGTTTAGCTACCTTTTTTGACAAACAGAATAAGATGAAACATTAGGGCGATTAGGTTTCAGACTTGTGTGTGTTACTGCAAAGAATGATGTTATGTAAATGCAGCACTGGCATCCTACTTGATATAAAAATTTGAACTCTGTCAAAACAACACTAGAGTGAATGAGAGAAATAGACCAGTTCAACATTTTGTCAGGAGTGGAACAGAAGATAATCTGTGTTTCTTGTCTATGAAACATCCATTTGCTAAAATTTCCTGTGACTTTCCTCTTCATGTTGTTTAAAATCAGAAGGAAATGCTCCATTTAATTGTCAGCCTCAGCAATCCTGGAAATATCTGGACAGGTGTCTGAAAACAAGCACACTAAAGAAGCTTAACTGGAGTAATTTTAATCAATACTATTTCAGATGTATTAGCATGAGTTGTTTTTCTTTTTTAAAGGAAAATAGTGGAACTGAATGATATTCACTTGTGCACAAAACTACACTTCAATCTTCAAATTCTTCAAATCTGAATATTGTGTGATTTAGATCTCATACCACTGGTATGTCACTATTGTGCTACAGATAAAGGCAATACACAGTATTTTAGCTGTTTCTGATATCAGCCATAGATTGTAAATTGTCTAGACCACAATGAACTTGAAGAAGAAAAATCAGTTTGTTGCTCAGCTAGTGGTTAAGACGTGGAATATACCGCATGTAAGTGGTAAGGCTCATTTTGCTCAGTATTGTTATCAGCAGATTTGATAGCATCAGAAGGTTCCTTCTGTATAGGAAGGTTCAATCTAAAAAGACCTTAAGAAATTTGGGAACCTTGAGCCAATAAGAGCCTCAGGAAGAAAAGGCACACAGTTTTGCAGTGGGAGATGCAGTGATTCTGTGCATTGGCCCAGCTGGAAGGAGTGGCTGTGCTAACAAGGACTTGGGGGTTCACTGAACAGTAGGCTATGCATGAGCCAACACTGTGCTGTCACTGTCAGTACAGAAGACTGGCCCTGGGCTATGCTAGGTGGAGCACTGCCAGCAGACTGAAGTTATTTTCATGGCTATTGAGACTTCAGTTGGATCATCATGTCCTGCTTTGGGTATTCCAGTTCAAGAAGGATGCTGAGATACTGGAGGGAGTTCAGCAGGCTGTTCTCAAGGCCAGGTCCTACAGTGTACTGCTTGTGAGGAACAACTAAGGCAGTTGGACTGAGTCTGATAAAGAGAAGACTAAGGGGGAAATTTGATAGAAGCTTGCAACTGCATGAAAAAGAATCAAAGGAGAATGGAACAAACCTCCTCTTAGCAACAACAGTTGATATGAATCAAGAAGGACTAACAAAAACCCAAGGTTCGCTCTGGAAAACAGGAAAATTGCTTAACTAGGAGAACAGCACAGCACTGAAATAAGTTATTTTTGAAGATGGTGGAAAATATGGAGGGTTTTCTGACTCGGCTACATAAAACCATCACTAAAGTCTCCTTCAGTGTTAGAATAGACAGCTTTGGTAGTGGCTGAGGTAGACAACCTCTATATGTCCCTTACAATCGACATCTCTACAACCGTGCTATCACTGTCTGACAGTCAATCTGCAGCTCTCATCAGAAACATGGAAATGGCTTAGCCCAGTTCTTTTCCTTTCTAGTTGAAAAAAAAATAAATAAATAGAATCAGACTGCTATTCTTTCATTTCTCAAGAAATTTCATTTTTCTAGCAATAACCCCAGCCTACTTTGCAAACATTTAAGGCAGAAGGAATGGAGCTACAGAGTGCCTCAAAGTAATCCCTGCAAAGTTCTTAGTCAGCAAAACAACTGTGCATCTATTTCTACCACCTTTATTAATAAGCTTTGAATTTAATGAATTCTTGCTGATTTTAACAGGATTATTTGTCATACATATAGGATAGTAGTGAGGTCTATTCCTCCTCTAAGTAAGAGTACATTATGTTTTCTTTACATATATAGCATTTAAATGTCATAATGAAGACTGCTACAGAAACACTCTTGTTACAATAGAATTCGATAGCATCTACAGTTCTGTGCAACTTCAATTGACACATCACCCTGAGGGATTCTTATTGATCATGAAAATTATTCTGGAGAAAAAACTTTGTTTTTTACAAGTTTCATCCTTCTCAAGTGTGTTTTTAGGTGAGAAGTTTCCATACCAGGAAAGTAGAGGGAGATTAACGACATTTCCACTTCAAAATATATAATAATTTGTTTTTGTGAAGTTTTTCATTATTTCTGCTGGGACTGACATCAAAATAAAGCCTTTTTATTTACCAGCATAGATGTTTCAAGAGATCCATCCTGAAATATTCTTTGTCTGTGAAAATTTAAGGCACAGATTTTTGTTACCAATATGAGACAAGGATATTTTTCCCTTTGAAAGTTTTCCTCAGTTGAGGCAATCATATTCTGCTTCATTCTATTTTACAATTTCAACCTTATGCTATATATATACCATTATGAAGAAGGCAACTATAAATTTAAACACAGCAATGTAACTTTTAATTATTAGGAAATACATGTAATGGCTTTGCCATAACCATTTTTCTTTTTTTATTCTTTCACCTTTTGTTTTCTGTAGGCTCTTTTCACATATGTCTGATTAAGAGCCAGAATATGCAGAATAAGTAATCCCCATATTCTTTCTTCCTATTTTGAGAGCTGATCTTACTCCTTCCAGTTTAGAAAGATTGACTTTGTCATATCGTCTCGTATCATCAAGGTGTATGCTGCAAAGTAGCCTGTCCCCTGCCTTGTACAAGTTTTTGCTATATGATTTTCTAAGTCAGAAGGAAAAATCTAGTCAGCCACCATGCTTAGCTAAGAAATACCTCTCTCCAAGTAGGTAACTTACATGCAAAGTAAACAGCAGTGGATCTTCATTTTGTGAATCATTCAGGGGACTAATAAAGATGATTTTCAATAACAAATTTCCAAAGTGAAAAAAGACAGCAGCACAGCCATTACAGATCATCAATTATTATTTCAACACAATTAATGGAATTCAGATCATTTACTGTATTCTGTTGTTTCCTCCATATTTCCTGCAACTCATATTGGCAAAATGGTGTTTGAGTAACCCATGTTTTGACAATAAAGTGACAAGAAAAAAGAGAATTAGGACCTCCAATTCTGTTGACAAAATTGTCTGCCTTCCTTATTTATTTATTTATTTATTTCTAATTCCACTCATTCACATGAAAGTAGAATTAGATTTTCCCATAAAAATGTCTAAGTAACAGCCTGCCCTGCTTTCGGAGCATAAAATAAAGTAAAGGGAACATCCTCAGAGTGTTCCTTTGCCCTCCAGAACATCCCTCAGCTCTCTTCAGCGTGTGTCAAGTGGAGCCAAGGTGTCTGCTTATGTATGGTGTCTGCTCTGGGTGGGGGACTTCAGAGCCTGGCAGGAGCTCATGCTGTTGCCATGCTGAAGCAGAGGGGAACATTCGATCCACTGTTATTTCAGTTCTGCAACTAACATCTACTAAGCCTGGTATGTGTATGATAAAGTTATTTTAATCTGTTGTTTATTCCTTTGTTTCTAGTTTTATTTTTAGCTATATAAAAGGAAAATGTTTGAAGTAATAAAGGCCAGCTGCTACAGTATTACTTACTTGTTAGTACAATATTTCAAATGCCTTTTGTATTCCTTTATCTATGATTACAATATCTTGTGCTTCCTCAGTCGCTGTAGAACCAGCCTATAATTATAACTAGCTCAATCAATATTATAGATTTAAAACATAAGTACCTTCTCTTCTGTTCCTCATCTTGTAATCAGAGTAATGTTCATTTTGTATATATGGACACGCTTTTGATGCCTTTGAGGTTTTCCACTCTCCTTTTAATAATGCAGCAAGTCCTGTCCCCAGCCTTGCCAGCTGTGCCAATGTATGAGTCACTAATTTAGGCATAAAGATGAAAATGAATGTTTTAAAAGGGGAAAATACAGACACATTTTAATAGGTAATGAAACACTTGACTACAGTGATACTTAATACCACAGGCTGAGCTTTGGTACAGTCCATTGTACATTGTAGCTTCTGTGTCATGCTCTTCATTTCTCCCCAACTGAACATCAGTCAAGTAAAGTGGGGAACAAAAAAACATACCTCATAGATCTGCAGTGAATTTGGCCTTTTCTAGACCAAGTAGCTATGTAAAGGAATATTTTTATATTTCTATGTAATTCTTGATTCTGTGTTCAGCATTCCGATATCTTTGTTTTCTTTTGCTACTAAATTTTTCTTTTCTCAAACAACTGTTACATCACAAAGATTTTATCACACTCCATGGCACAGAAGGGCACAGAATTGGTAGAAACTTATTTTTATTTATATAAGACAACAAGACGGATTGTTTAGAAGCAGTCATGAACCTGATCAACACAAATTTTAAAAAGTGGCAAGAGAGCCCTTACAGGAAATTCCAGGAGTCATAGATTTGAAGGTATTGAAGGATTTGAAGAAGTTAAAGCCTTGTATAAATGTTCTTAAGTATGGGCATTTCGCAGAGTGCTTGTCAGAGTTTTATTCCCAGTGCATCCCTGCTGTGATTCAGAATCCAGCAGAAAACAAGTCAGTGGGATTGAAGATGAGAGTTGAATGCCATGCACTTCTGTTGGCAGCCCAAACCCTGTATCAGCAAAGAAGCACTCCACCTCATGACAGGACCATCCCAGTTTCATTCAAGGCAGGAGGATGCCTAAGTCCTTAGAAAAATAAAACTGAACGAGTCGATAAAAAAATCAATCTATTAAAGGGCAATGGGAGCAGTACAAGCAGGTTTCCCTATACAGAAGACTCTGCCCATGATCCTGTGGGGACGAATGTCAATGCAGGTCTCAGAAACAGAAGAGTAAAATGTTCAGCTTATTCATCCATCACCCTTCTATCAGAAAGTGCATCTTGCCCACGCAACATGGACAGCTTCTAAGCACATGCACAGCTTCTCCCCATGGGTATAAGACATCCCCTTCATCTCACAACCAAACTCATGACCATCCCGTTGCCAGTTTATATCACTGTCAAATCCCCAATTTCTCTGGCTCAGGTTGATTCAATTGGAAGGGCCTTAAACCAGTTGTCCAGTTCCTGAGATTGTTCCTCTCAAGTCTCTTTAATGAGATAGCATTTGCTACATCCAGCTGAGCTGAGCTGAAAGTAGGCTTTTGGTAATCACTAATTAGAAGAGGAAAGGAAAAGCTTCCATACTCTTTCAAGCAGGAAACAAAGTGGTAGGATGTGAGTAGGGAAGAAAGCAAAACAGTGTGCAGTGAAGTTGTCCAGTCTCCTATCTGGCTGATTCTCAGTGTGACAATCTCATGTGCCGAAAGACACAAAAGATAGCGCAAGTTTTTCTTGTGACTAGTACCACTTGTCTGAAGAGCAGCATATACATGTATACAGCTAAAACTGAGAAAAGTTTATACCCTAGACTCTACTAGAGTCAACAGTAAAGCTCTCTGCCTGGCCACTTATTCATTAAATCATAGAAATCACAGAATCACAGAATGGCTTGGGTTGGAAGGGACCCAAAGGATCATCAAGCTCCACCCCTCCTGCCACAGGCAGGGTACCTGTTAACTACATCATAGTTCAGAAAGCCAAGAAATGACGGTGAAGTCAAGGAGCAAGCAGCACAGGAAAAGGCGTGGAAGCAGGGCACCAGAGCCTGGATTCTGCAAAGAGATATTTAGTCCAGTCTAGCTGCAGAACAAGGCAAATCTGGCCTTTTGGAAAGCACTGAAACCATCTTCTTAAAGTTTTATTTATTTATTTATTGCAACAATATACATTTTCTGTGTTCGTACCAATGGTTCTTGAGTATAAACATTTACTAGAACAGTACTTATTTCTTTACCAGCATTATCATCTGTGTGCTCATACACCCAGAATGGAATAACAGAAGAAGAATTATAATGTTGACGGTAACACAGTTAGATGTCAAGATTATATAGCCAAGTTTCTGTATACATAGAAACATCTAACAGAAGGTAGCTACTTTTGAAATAACACTCAAACAACTCGGGACATCCTAGTGTAGCTTGAATATCTGAGATTTTGCCCCTCACTTATGCATAATTCAAGGCTCTTTGCAAAAATGGGAATTTGGCATAGGCAACTGAATGGGAATATAAAAAAGCCTGAATAAAAGAGAAAAACCTATTTTAGAAAGAGGGACAAATATGACAAAAATGGATGTAGGCAGATAGAACAGACTGAAACATCTTTCTGGGGAAAGGTTAATATTGTTAAGATGAACAACTTAAGCTACAGTCTATTTTTAGTTCCTTAGCAGTGTATGCCTCATATGTTTTCCAGTAAGGTGGTGCTGTTGGTTTACTCTCAAAGTTAGGCTGCTTTGAAAGAGTTTACAAGATCTAGCATTATTAAGTGTGTTCCATTTTAAAAAGTGAATAGGGCTTGATTCATTTAATTCAAATGATTCCTCATAATGCTTGCAATCCAGAGAGAACGTAATGCAACAGAGTAAAATTTGTAAAATAACCGGAAAGCAAAGTAAAAGCAAAATAAGTGGATGCTTTTTCTTTTTTTCATTCTCTTCTCCAAGTAAGGCACCTAGCTAAGAAAAAGTCCATACAAGCACAAAAATTAATCCATAGCACTGAATTATCAAATTTACTGACTTTTCCTTTGAGAAAGCTGTAGTAATTTCTCCATTTTATAAACAGCTACTACAGGCTTTGCCTGTTACAGTGAAAAAACCTTTCAAAAATACTGTGCAAGAATCTAACTGCTTGGGAAGTACGGAAAAGGAAGTGTGGCTTCTGCCTGAAATCTTGGGAACAACAGCATGAGAACCTGAGGAATAGGCTGACTCCTGACAACAACCTTGTTTTGGTCTTACAAAGACACTGAATTCCACCCCTGGTCTCATCTCACTTTTTGCATCTCCATTGAGCCTTATTAAGTTCCCCAACCCCTGCATCTAGCAGGTATTTAGATATGCCTAAAGATAAATATGGTCATAAATGTTTTCCTGACCAGGGAGTGTTAATAGAAGAGAAAATGTGGAAATACAAAGGTTTTATCTGAGGAAGTGGGAAAAAAAATCATCTGGTTTCATCTGTAATTCCAGAATCTTTTGATTTTCACAGCTGTGGTGAGTTATCCCGGATTCACACCTGTGCATAATCTTAAAACAGACTTCAAATGAGGTAGAAACTGATCCCTGTTCACCTCTCTGCTACCTTGTTTTGATAGCTGTATCAACCTACTGACACCCAGAGACTAAAGTGGCACAATTACCAAACACCTTAATTAAGCTCTGAAATGTTGTCTTTTCTGTTCCTCATAATCTATGGTTTTCTTAAAGAGAAAATACCTAACAGGGTTTGAGATTGTCTAGCTCCTGAATCTGAAGGGGTTCAAGTGAGGAGGTTCCATTTGGGTCTGTCTCTGTCCTAAAGATGGATGTTGCACTGAGGGACATGGTACAGGGGGCATGGTGGTGATGTGCTGATGGCTGGGCTACATGATCTTAGTGGTCACTTCCAATCTTAATAATTCTATTTTGAGTCTTAGTTTTGCTCTGCTCGGAATTTGAGAACAAAACATGGAAATAAAGATTTTTTGCTCTATACGTGCAATGCTTTCCCTGACTCCCTACCCTTCTGCAGTTTTCAAATCAAAGGAATTGCCTGCTATTGCTCATTTACTTGTATTTTAAGTCAGGCTTATAGATTGCTGCTTTATACCATACTAGTTCTTCCTTCTTTGGTGATGCAATATTTTTTCCTCTTCAGTAATTCCAGAGCAGAGTAAACCAGACAGCAAATATCAGTGTGATCATCTGAACGAGCTGCTGTCTTTCTGGAGAAATAGTTATTGTAAGCATCTATCAAAAGGTCACACTTCATTAAGTATACATACAATATACTGAACAGGATTATATAAACATGCAGAAAGGGACTTCTAAATTCTCAAGGAAAACATGCACGTGCTCATGTTGACCACTGATAACGCCTTGTGCTTGCAGTTAAACTGTGCCATACTGGCAGTAATATGTCAATAGAAACCTAAGTGAACTCACCTGCCACACAGAGTGAGAAGTGTGTGAAATCTATATCACTCAAATTACAACAGGACAAAGTGAAGTTCACTGGGATATTCCACCCATTGCTGCAGGGCTAACCATCCTTCTCTCACCCTCCATGGTGAAACAACAGAAAATAAGCAGCAGCACTACAAACTCATGCCAGCTGTCCTGTCAGTCAGTACTTTACAAGAGATAATCCTGGCGCCTGAGATTTCAGTGCCACGCTCAGAATGAATCTGCTGACCATGCATTTGCACCCAAATTAAAGAAAAGGCAGACCTTGTATTCAGAAAGCCACTGCACAAAGGCATTCAGATCTTCCCAGTGCTCTTAATTTCCTGCTGAAGTAAAGCAGCAATTTCACCTGAAGGCTAAGGAAAACACAAGAGGTGCCTTATCTCAGGTGTCACCGGGTAAATATGATAAAGTTAATTACTTGGCCACCCGAACACACTACGTATATCACAAGATAGCTTGGCTGACTTGTGATTGGTAAGCTGTTATAAATATGGTTATTTATTTGAATTTTTGCCACTGAGAAATGTGCATGCCTTTGGGAGAAAAAAAAATCATACTTGGGTTTAGATCCTCTTATTTATACTAATATATGCAGATTTAAACAGTTTACTTGTAGTTTAGAGAAAAACTGCATCAGGTTCTCCAGATGCTGGAAATAGCTTACTTTGCCTGTCCTGCAGCATTGCTGTTTGTTTATCATTTCAGAGTTCACAAGGTAATTGCCTCATTATCTGTTCATCTAATTTCACAGAGAAATGACAATCCCTAGCTGCTGAGGTCATGGTCCATCAAAAATTATACTGTCTCTAATTTTATATCTGATCTCTGGTAGATCTTAATTTGCTTATCTCAGTTCTCATATATCGACTCAGTTGCTGAATTCTATTAAAATCTCCACCAGCTGCCCAAGATTTAAGGCCGAACTACTGAATTGAGACTTACTGAATTATTAAGACATGATTGCCAATGGGAGCCAGTAAAATAATAATTAAAATATATAAGATTAATATACCTTTTAGTTTTCTGTATGTCATTTGAATTCAATCCGAACGTGGCTCCATCTACACAAACCATAAACTATCCTATCACCTCAGTTAGCCTGACAAAAGAATATCGTTGTAGATCGTTTTTCTCAGTGTATGGTTACACTGACCTTAACTGCCAGAACTTTGAGAAATAGAGATTATATGAAAATAGCTATGCAAATTTTATTTGGTGGATAGCATAACATTTTTAAAGTTGTGATTTCCTATACTGTGCTTCCAATTGAACCCTGTGAAATGTTATTCTGCTGTATTTACTGAAGATCGTTTTCTCTAAAGGGAGACACCACTGCATTTAACTTCCTATTCTAATTTCCAAGTCCCTCAGACATGTTCCCTATTCGAAGGAAATGCTAGATACTTTGGTGATGGCCACTCTTAGTGTAAAGATATTTAATTTTTTTGCTATATTTTGGCACTGCTGCCACGTGGTTTTGTTGCTGGATGAGGGAAGAACTTTGTACAAGCAAACAATAGCATTCAGTGAATCCACTGAGTGATCGTTGCTTGCTCTTGCAGGTCATTGGGAAATTTAGCCTCTTCACATCCCTTTTCATCCTCCTTTACTGGTCCCAGCCTCTCTGAGTGGGTCTGTTGACTCCTAGGAGATCACACTGGAATAGATATCCCCCCAAACTATTATCTTACTCTATTACTGTATCATATCACTAGGTGCTTTGCTTTCCTACTTCTACTTCCACAAACCTTTTTTATCTGACTGCAGTCACATCTGTGCAATCATTAGGATTGCATGAGGAAAAAAATCAAGAATCAGCACAAGTGAGAGACAGTGGTGGTTGATGCATCTTCTTCCCTACACACACAGTTCTAAATTTGGAGACAAACACCTTGCAACTAGATTTATAGCCCCAGTGCCTGCTGACCAGAGCCTCTGCTTCAACACTGTCATAATAAAACTAATCTAAAGCACACATCTGTAAAAGATCATTTCCTTTCTGAAGAACAGGTTCACAAGGTGATATGTTGCCTTATCATTGTTTTGTAGAACACAAAGATACTCTCTAAATGAAAGATGTAATAATAAAGGGAACAGATCTTCTAGATAGGCCAAGAAAGGCTGATTCATCACTGGAAGGAAGTTTTAAATTCTCATACTTATTTTTCTTACATGGCAGAAAAATACTCAATATCAAATAATTTTGTAGCGTTCATCAACAAAGACAAAACATGAAAGACAGGAGGTGCTTACCAGTATCTCCCACAATGCAGCTAAGTGGTTGTGTGTGAAAAGACTTTCTAGAGTCACTGGGCTGAAAAACAGGGTTGCCATTAGCTGTTTTAGACACCCTTCTAGATATTCTATATCCTTTACATGCACATCAAAGAAGTAAATCAGAAATCATAGTGTACCTGAGGTCATTTTCCTCTTGTGTATTGCTGGATCCAGAATTTTGATCACTTTCTTGTGAGTTTTTTTGTCAATTTGTTCAAAATCTGCTGCTGCATCACTTTGTGACTTCATCTGTGCATCTCAAGTGATAGTCTTAGAAGAATCCTGTTAGGCAGCTTCATGTTCAGGATTTTCTGAAGTTTAGCTTATTTCAGCTGAGTGGAGAGATCTTGCTACATGCAGATTTTGGAGGCCAGGAGAGGGAAAGTTTATTGCTGTGCCAAAGCATTAATTACATTGCATGCCAGTACTCTGGATAAGGAAACAAAATCCTCTAACTCCGACTCTAGAGCAGGAAGGAACACAAAGGGAACAACAGTTCATCTGCAGAGAGCAGAAATTAATACAGAACAGCACACAGCAAGTTAATGAGATAGCAACCTGTATGATTTCATCAAGGTGCCAGAGAGGCTGTACTGTGAACCTGCTGTTGTTTCAGATAGTGTAGGCCATATACCAGATTTTGTAGTGCTCTGCACATGAACATCTAAAGCACAGACCTAAATAAGTGTTGTACAACTCAGAACAAGTCTATTCCCCCCTCCCACGAACCAACAGTTTGGACCCTTTCTTAGCATGAAGGTAAACCGAGCCTGTAATAGAATCATGAGGGAAGTCTCAGATAAAGTTTGCATCCACAAAGCAGAATACCTGTAGAGAACATATCTATAAATCATTTTAAGCTTTGGGTTTCTCCTCTTCTGTTCATTCCTCAGCTATGGTTCTTATTAAGGCAAAACAAAATTCCACCTGGCATTTGTGCTTCACCTTTATAACAAGAAAAAGATTCTCAGCAAAATAGAAGCATCATTTGTTTGTGCTGAAAGGTACACTGTGCAGGGTATTGTGTTGAACTGTTAAACTGCTTTTATTTTAAACATATACTTCATGAATACTCGCTTCCAGGACTTCTAACAAAAGACTCGTTCCTTAGCAGCATTTAATTAAACTGTGTGCTGAGAATTCAATTCTTTTTTTGCTCCAATCTGATTATGATACTTGTATGGTACTCATTTCTATTAACATATTCATTAATGGAAGGTATTTGTCACATAGTTTGGACAGAGTATATTCGGTGTCAAATTGCTCCATTTTGAGAGTTTGCTCTTCATGGTTCACAATTAGTTCTGAGTTACAGGACAGTATTTTTACTTCCTGATTAGGTGTATAAAAAGCATTTTAAAAGAAGAACCACAAAACAATAAATAGAAAATACTGAATTAATGAACAGCAAACACCACATTCCTGGTAAAAAAAAATCTGATGAATAATTATCTGTACTAAGGAATCATGAATCATCCAGAACACATGAGCATTCTCAAGAGTATCTGGCAGTTGTTACAAACAAAAAATAATACTGTCGAAAAACAGCAGCAGAACGAAGCAAGCCTATTTATTCAGAACTGCATTGATGAAACTGATGTTTCCTTCATCTTATGTTGTCCCATGAGGATCGTCTTCCCCACCACTAAAAATTTTTTTGAATACTTTCTTTCCTCTCTTTCTGGCCTCAGACAATTACAGACACAGCATTAAGGCCAGCACAACACAATTATTCAGAAAGCTGCTTTTACGTTACATGAATAACGTGGTATAGGTCTTCCCAGCAACATGAGCTCTCTGTACTGAAGTGAGCAGCCTGGTCACTTGGCTGCTGCCTCACCAACCCCCTGTTAGTAATCTGAATGATCTGAATTTGAAGAAACATATGCAGCCCCAATGTCTGTTGTCTCTTTATTTCACCATCTTCTGTTTCATAACATTTGGTTGTCCATTTGCTTTCACAGTTAAACAGGTTGTGAGAAGAAATGGAGGTTGCACATTCTTACAGTGATTTTTGTTTGCTCTTTCACAAAATGTTTAATTTCTATGACAAAACATTTTTCTGTTCTGAAATTTTGCTTTGGAAATCAGTGATCATATGAATTCATACAAACATAAGAAAACCCATACTGAAGTCAATAAAAATTGTATATAGACCAGCACCTGACTCTGTCTGTGTGGTAATAGATCATGTCCAAAGCAGAACTATAGGGAGGCATGTAACTGACCCCACATACTCTCCCAGCCTATGGTGCTGCCTGTTTCAAGGAAATCCTGAAGCAAAAATGGAGCCATTCTTATTTATCAATCTCATCAAACATTTCTTCCAGTAACATGTCAAATTCCTTTTTCAATTCTGATAAGATTAAGTGTCCATAACATCCTATGGCAAAGCATTACACAGCTTGACCATGTGTTATTCCAAGAGGTAATTCTCTGCTTGGTTTGAACCTGTTTCTGCTAGTTGAGCTGGAGCCCTGCAGTGCCTATATAAGCAAATCTTTTGTTCTTCTAAAAATAAATGTTAGCTGACCTATCACAGAATCACAGAATATCCCAAGCTGGAAGGAACCTGTAAGTATCATTGAGTCCAACTTCTGGCTCCACAAAGGAACACCCAAAAATCAGACCCTATGATTGAGTACACTGTCCAAATGCTCCTTGAACCACAGTGGCTTGGAGCTGTGACCACTGAGCTGGGGTATGCCAGGGCCCGACCACACTCTCAGTGAAGGTATTCAACCTGAACAGGGGTCCACTTGCACATGGGCAGGGCTGCATCAGTTAAAACCTCTGGGCAGAAAAGCTGACGAAGGCCAGAGGCTGCACTGCTGTTGTGGGTTAAAGCATTGGCTACGAAATAGTCCAGATCCTGGAAAGACCTTGCTAGGACTGTTCAACTGAATAAACTACTTTGTGCACAAGGCTTTCATCTGTCACAGCCTGAACGTGTGTGAGCTCTGCAGGGCTGGGTCAGCATGTCCCTCTGACTGGAGACTGCTGGACACATTCCCTGATAGAGCGAATAGAAACTGAGGTTATTCAGCCTCAGAGCTGACTGGAAAATTCCCTAGGGTAAGTTTTTCAAATCCATCAAGTGCCACTATTTAAAACGAAACGTCTCACTAAAACATAGCTCTGGCTGTATGTCCAGGATGCCACCAATGGCCAGAGCATTAGGTTGTGAGCTAAGAAATTCTGCCTCAGAATAACTGGTAACTTTATGAATAGGACATATGAAGGAGACAGGTATTTGTCTCAGTGCTGAATGAGGGAACAGATTTGAATCAGCATTTCCTTAGTAACCAGTACATTGTGCAATATGAGAACAGAAATTCAGCTGCTGACCATTGCTTTTCAGGAGAGTCTGAGATTTGACACACAGGACAGCAAACATGGGTGAAGACTAAAAAAATCAAGAAAATGTTGGCACATGCATGAAGTGGAGTTTCCTTCTCTGGAAACACTCACTCTCTCCTGCTCAACCTACTGTAGGGATCCTCCTTCAGCAGGGGATTGGAAGAGGTGATCTCCAGAGGTCCCTTCCAACCACTACAATTCCGTAATTCTGTGAAGTCACTCAAGCTTTAATATTTTCATTATTCTTGGAAGCGACATTTTTCCATGCAACTTTCAACCAGTTAATTGTAAGCCATTAAAAGAAAATATTTCTAAGCAAACATGAGTCACGCTAGTCAATGGTGTATATTGAATAAAACAGTCTGCAGTATTTGCACATTGTATAATTTTGCTGAAAAAGCATCAAGGGGCAGAGATCCTACTGAGCTTCATTATATCCTCTTGATGATGCATCTCCTATTTAATTTTTCTATGATCCCAGTGCTGGAAATGTTATTGCTCTGATTAGGCCTGTTTACATGTTAGGCTTTTTCTACAGATCCAAAGAGAAATGTGTTTGGAAATCTATGATTAAAGCTATTTGCTTTAACTTAGATGTTGATATTACTTCTGATATAGTGCCTGCCATAATTCTGAGGTATTCCCTGCAGAGATAAATCTGGAGGAAATGAGTATTTTATCCAGAGATTGCCATGGAAAATTACAAATGCATAAAAATCAATCTTTGAAGCTTAAGCTGTATGAACAGTGGCGGCATCCTAATTCTATATAGTCACGTGGAACTGGTTTTTATGTAGATTGCATTTCATCTCATTAACTGTCATCATATAAACAACATCATTAGTTTTCTGCAAGATTGTCTTAATAAAACAAGTATATAATATCGTGCTGCTTTATCTGTGCTCAGAAACCACTATCATTTTAATTTTATGTAAGAGCATGACTACTGCTGCCATATTACTACTCCTGGACCTGATTCTGCTGCTGCCCTGCCCTTGAAAGCAGTCCTAGTGGCCTTGCAGCAGATCTCAGAGAAAGGATTTTACATTTGGACAAATACTGCTTTGGTCTGAAAGAATAATAAACTTTTCCACTATTGTGTCCGAAGTTAAAAGTCACATTAGTGCCCAAATAGGTACTCCTGCTCTTTGGGGCACATGGAACCACAAAGCTAGCCTCTCCTTGGAGCCAGTTCACATGACCACCATAAATCCCAATAACTGGAAAATGATGGAAAATCCCAATTTATGTCTGCACAGGACTAATAGGTTTCCACCAAGTTTCATACATTCTTCATTTTAAACGTATCTCTGAAGTCTCATAAATCTAGGTTTATCGTGTTTATAAAGCTACAGACCTCCCAATTTGTACTCTAATTATGTTTTGTTATTGTTATTATCAGCTTATTCTGGCTATGAATGTTTTTGTATCATTTGAAATTGATGCTAATACTCCCTGACATACAGTCTGACATATATTGAGAATGCAGAAAATGAAATGACAGAACTAATTAAAAACCCATCTGTTCAGTTAATTTAGAGGTGTGCCAAACAGTACAAATGAGACTTGGTCAGCAGCGAATCACATCTACCTGTGCCATTTGCTTAGCAGTGACTGACTGTCCTGGGTAATATTATTTCCTTAGAAACACTGCTACTGTTCAATTCTGAGACTGCATACTGAGTGGTGAGGGCATGAAAAACACCGCTATTACAGCTGAACAGAAATACTACATGTGAAAATGTAGTATGAACCCACCGAATGAAAAAAAGACATACGACAAAATGCTGTATATCATGTAGACTCACTCCATTAATTGTAATGGCTGTGCCTGTGAGACTCAGAACAATCACACTGGTATTACCTATAGAGAAATTTCAGCTCTCTCTATAGGAAAAAATTCCACTGTAATGTCAATGGTCTATGCTTTTCTCTCCTGTAAGCCCATCAAAGTTAATAGAGTTGTACCAAGAACAAATTTAGGCCCATCTGATTGTGGCACAATGAACACGTTATCTTATAGCCTGGCTGCTGTGTTACTGCTTTACATGCAAAAAACATAATAAGTCAAAAAGCATTCAAGTGGCAAACCATATCTTCCTTTTTTTCTCTTTTTGAAAGAATGGAAAATAAGCATGTTTCAGCCCGGTGAGCAACAGCCTTCGTGCAGCAGCACTGTTATCACATATCAGGTATATCTCTTCTGTACTAAAGAAATCTTGCTAGAAAAATAAAAGCATATATATGTAAAATAAAATACTCAACATTTTCTCCTTGCTAGCTCTTGAGAGTCAACCTGCCTCCAGCATATCCCACTCAGATCTGTACTCCAGACTCCAGAGACACCAGTGCATGCATTCTCCCATGCAGAGGGGCTCCTTTGGCCTCCCACAGTAACTTCTGAAAGGTGAAACCAGTGGACAGCTTTGAAGAGTTTAAAGAAGTCCAGCTTCAGTGGGAGGCAAAGCAGGATGTGGTCACCTGCTTTAGCAAAGAAAGCAAAACAGCCCTTAAAGAACAACAAAGCAGCAGTCTCACTGACAAGAACCAAATATTTCTCATCAGCAAAAAGCTCTTCCTATTTCCTGTACTCAGTATGGGCTTGGGTCAGAAGTTTTATTACTGCTTCTCCAACTCCTTTTTTTTTTTTTTTTCTTTTAAAACTCAGTGTCTTTCTAGTCTGCCTGGGATCAAAGAAGTCAATGAGCAAGTGCAAGGGCATCACAAGCTGCGTTAGAACCACAGAGAGGAAGCCCACTAGAACCAATACCTTAGTGTGCCAGCTTCCATGAGCCAACCTATGTAATCCCTACCAACACATGGACTATGAGCTGGTAAGGCCTCACTGGAAGTACTGCATACAGATGTAGATATAGGTCTAGGCCTTCTGGAGTGCATCCAGAGGAGGGCCACAGAAATGATCCAAGGGATAGAGCACCTCCCCTATGAAGACAGGCTGAGAGCTGGGGCTGTTCTTCCTGGAGAAGAGAATAATCTGGGAAGATCTGAGAGCAGCCTTTCAGTATCTAAAGGGGGGCTGTAAGATGGAAGGGGACAGACTCTTTAGCATGGTCTGTTATGATAAGACAAGGGGAAATGGTTTAAAACAAAAGGAAGGGAGATTTAGATTGGACATAAGGAAGTTTTTTTTACAATAAAGGTGATGAGGCACTGAAACAGGCTGCCCAGAAAGGTGGTGGATGCCCCATCCCTTGAGACACTCAAGGTCAGACTGCAGGGGGTTCTTAGCACTCTGATCTGCTGTAGGTGTTTCTGTTCATTGCAGGTGAATTGGACTAGATAGCCTTTAAGAGTACCTTCCAACTCAAATGATTCTATTATACCTATTGTATGACATTAGGGAGGACTTTTTCAACTGCACATCTTTTAGCATATTTTATCACAATGCTGCTATCAAAAGAATAAGCGTCACATTGGAGAAGTAGTGTGGAAAGGGATGGACAGAGAGCAGAGCTGTCTACCTCATCTGTGAGGGAGAGAACACAGATGGTCTGAAGAAATGGGCACAAAACCCTCTGACTGACAAAAAGATTTGAGGACTTGGAAACCCATGATATAGCAATAGCAGTGAATGCACTTAAAGAAAAGTAAGCAAGAGAGATTAGTGTAACGTGTTGTCCAAGCTAAAGTAGGTGGAGCAAGATGGGAGGAAGGAACCTAGCAAGGTCTTAGCCAAGGAATGGGGGTGAGAATGAACGTATTTGCTGTCAATCCTTCAGCTTCAGTGAGAGCACTTCTCTTCCATTTATTCCAAGATCACTAAATATGTCCCTAGCTATATTAAGTCCGTAGAAGAGCAATGTCCTATTCTTTAAAGGTTTGTATTAAGGGAGTTTTCATTTCAGAAGTGTTCTCTGAGCAATGAAGCAATATGCCAGAAACTCTATTTCATTAATTCACTGGGATACTGATTATTGTATGTTCAACTGATGTCTGAGATATAAGGAAGCTGGCTATGCATAGAGGTGTAAAAGATAACTTGCTGAAAAATGATGTATTGACCCCAGCATGTGGAATCTGATCAGAACTTCAGTTATCTTGTGGTCATCTGAAATAATAATTTATCATTCTCTTCAATGGCACTGACTCATTGAGAGACAAAACTTGCATAACTGATTTATATCTCACTTTAGTAAATTTAAATTCCAGCAGCAGTCTTGGGGAGGCATCACTATTATCGACTAATGAAAGGACAGATTGTTAAAACTGCAAGTTTCATAAAACGCAATGACTTATCAGTCATCTGAAAAATAGCATTTCACTTTGCCCTCTTTGTGTAACGTAGTTTTTATTTTTGGACTAAAAGATCTAGAAGATATTGCTGTCTTTTGGAGCATTTTCTTAGACAGTCCTATGGGAATCACATTCAGAATTACAGCTTGGTTCAGCTTAGTGTCTCTGAACCAAGCCGTAATTCCTAGTAGGTAGTCAAGAATCCGTACGATTTCCATGGTATGGGCTTTGTGCAAGGCTCACTCCATCAGTCATGTATCTTGCTCAGACCATGCCAGTGACACGAACATAGCACTGCCTGACCTGAGGATCTTGGCATGAATTGAACCACAGAGCCATTTGGAGCAGGACTGATTGATCATGCCGAGCAGCAGATACACAGAAGTCAGGCACATCAGGTTTTAGGTTGGCTCCAGGTTCAAGGCTGGAGGAGGAAGAAAAATAATTTTATAGTTTAGTCATTAAAGTAATTGGCAGAGGTGCAAGAGTAAGGCTAAAATTCCTTTTGCAGGAGAGAGAACAATATAGCTCAGTCAAGATTTAGGTAATGATTACTAAGCTTTATTGAAAAGTAATGATATCTGTGGGATCGTATTCCAAAAAATTTCTTATCTGCTAAAAACTGTGATAAATAAGCAATATCTACGCTACTTCCCATCAACAACAGCATTGTCATCAGTTCTCATCCAATGCTGGTAAATGCTAGAAAGATGATAAAGTTTTCTGTATATGTTTGCTGGAATCCATATACCATTATGATTTGTGTTAATATTTGGTTTATTTCAAACAGACATTTTTTGAAATGTGTAAATTGACTCAAATTAATTGTGTGTTTGATGAGTTGTTTTGTTAATTTCAGATAACTCTCTTGATAATATCTGTAATCTGGAAATCCTGTATTTGAAACACCTGTTTTAAAGTTGTGAAGGGTTGTACTCGTCGCAGTTTCCTTCCAGATTCCTTGAACTGTTGCTCAAGGAGTTAATGCTTGGTGGAACCTGAATTGAGAAGATTTCATACACTTAGCCAGTACTTCTGGCAGAAATCAGAGATTTAAGTCTATCGTTAAGAATTCTCTGAGAATATTTCCTGCAATTGCAGTTAGGTCAAACCTAACTACATCTATCGTCCCTTCCGATCTCAAATGCCATTTGCAAGCTCTTCCAGGTTTACATGCCAAAACCACTGAATTCTGACATCCTTTGAATCCCACTTGGAGAAGCCTCAGGACTAAGGAACCTGTAACCATAATCATTTTAGCTCAGACAATCATGGTAAATTTATAAAATGGTTGTAAAACTGTGAAACATTTTGAAAAAGACATAGTCACACCACTTCATAAGCTGAGCGTAAGCAGGGAGCAGTTCTGCTAGTTGAGTAAACAGAGCTGAGGGTTTATTTAACATATTATTCCATGCAAATTGTTTCAGTAATTTTGAAATATCAAGGAAAAGTTATTTATCCTAAATTGCTAGAACGTTTCTCGTGTATGGGCATACAGCATGCGTATCTTTATATATTGTTGACATTGGTTCACATTTCTACAATCCACAGTGGAATAAAATCCAAAGTATTCATTTTGGCTCTCTGTACACTTATACCAAGTAATCTTAAAAAAAAAAGAAAAAAGAAAAAAAAGGCATTTAATAACCTTACAGTTATTAAATGTTAGATCCAATTTAACATTTGCTCTGAAACATTTACAGCAGCAAATAGCTTTTTTTCTTCATTTATGCAACATTTTGCCTAATGAGCTAAAACTTACTGATTCATTTTATTCTACTGAATGAAGATATTCATATGCAAGATTCATTTCGTTAAAAGGGAAAGCCTGGTAACCAAGATTCACTGAGCCAAAAACTAAAGACTTTGTGCATAGCAGTATAAAATTTAGCATGGTTACCCATCTCAAAGACAGCAAAGTGGTGAGGCAGGATAAATGGAGGCAGAGTGCTGGATATTTCACATCTTTTTATGTTTTCTTTTCTAATACCTATATTCCTGACCATAGCACACAGTGCATATTGAACTGTAACCACATTTTCTGATTTAAAATTCCCTCCAACACCTGCTAAAATCATGATGAGGATGTACACAGACCAAAAAAAAATTGAAGGACAAGAGGAAACGCCTTTAGTGGAAAACTCCATCAATTTATACTACTAGAAAATAAACAGAAGAGCTGCCTTCACAACATAAGCTTACCATCTTTCAAGGGTGAGGATGAAGTTCTTGATTAGATAAGAAAAGGACAATATCTGGAAATATCTGAAAGCCCCAGTGCACAGCCAAAATCTGGCATATGTGAGCTCCTTCAGAGAAGTGTACCCTGAAGTACAATGAAGTATTTCCATGATCCAACACTTCTTTAATGGAGTATTTGTGATGCTTCATAAGCTACAGCTAAGCAGCAGAAGCGTATACAGATTTCACAGACTGCAGAACAGTTGAGTAGCTTGCCCAAAGTCACAGATGTCAAAACAAAGAATTTACAAGAAAGCGTCCTAAGCCCAGTGTGGAAAAGTCAAGCCTAAATACCACAATGTCCTGATTATAATATCAAATCATCAAACATGCAGAAGGAATGAACGAGTCAGTTCCTTGGGACTCATCTGCTGAGGCTTTCCTTCTGGATGAATTTCTGCTCAGTTCATTCTGCTCCATAGACTAGTTAAGTGGGAGCCAGCATATTGCCTGACTACAAACAGATTTTATCATTATTATTTTTATAAGATGGTGGAGAATTAAGAGCTTGAGGACACGGTGCCAGATCCATAAGGAGTGGAAGTTTGCTATAATTGTTGACTCGGAGAGGTAAGATTTAGATAAATTGAGGTCTGAAGTGAGGACTTATTTAATTAATGAGTGTGAAAAATGCAAAGAAGACTGATATTCAACTTTGTCTTTGCTGCTGTTGGCTTTTTTGCAAAGATAAAAGACCCAAAACAAAAACCTTAGTTCTAACCTAATAGGCCCTTCTGCCTCTACTTGGTAGTTTCCTGTGGTTTCAAGGAAAGACCTAAATCCAAACAAATACTATTAATTTTTTTTTTAAGAAACACATCATAAATCTCAAACAATTTGTGGGTTGGACCCTCACACAGTGTTTGCTTAAAGTGTTCTGGGATCCTCAGGAAACAAACAGCAGGAAAGCATACCCCATTACTCTTCACTCTCATTTTAGCAATATCTAATCTTCTATTCATTTTACAGTATTTAAAATATATATCCCCTGATGCTCCATTGTTAAATATTCATCTCAATTGAATATTTCTTCCTTACATAAGTAATTAATCATTTTTAACAGAACCGTATTTATTTCAGAGAAATTAAAAATATCAAATTAAAAATATCAAAGTGATTTATGCGGTTGAATTCTTCACCATATTCAAGCCCTATTAGAGGGACAGATTTGATTGCCTTCCTTTTTCATTACTGTGAAAATATGTGTTTCATCTCATCTTACTGCAAGTTCTTACTAAGTAGTAGCACTTCAGCTAGAGCTTACCAAACTTTGGACTGAAGTACTCCCTCCTACTCTCAGACAACAGTGCTGTGTAATCACCCAAATTCGAATTCATGAGAAGCCATTTTTGTATTCCTCATTGTTCAGTGAGCCATATTACCCTGGCCTGCTACTTCTTTTACAGAGCCAACACTACAAATAAGATCAGTAGTGTCATCATTCTTGTTAGCTTTCAGATACTTGTACCTAGAAGAGGTAAAGAGCAGATTTTTCCATATAGCATGGTTTTCTGTTTAGATAGTACATTCCCATGCTGGTCATTTGTTCTTTCCTTGTTCCTTCCAATGTATATTTTCCTTATATTTTTTCCAAACAAATACTAATACAGCAAAGATGTAGACAGCAGCATCTGTATGTTGGCCTGAGGTGCTCTTCAAATACCTTCCTCACTCTTTTTTCCCTCTTGCTGAATATGATGTACTTAAGATTATAGTGTGATTTTTTTTTTACTTTGAAGAGGAGATGGATGTGTTTTCCTACTTTACTAATTACAACATGATATATGAGGCAGAAAGCCTTGCAAGCAGTAGCACAGCATGCAAGTTCAGATGAATAATAATTAGGCTCACATGTTTTAGAAATTAAAATTTTTATTAGAAGGCTGTTATTTCAAAGTTTTAGTGCTGTGTGTAAGTGCAGTTGATGTAAGTGGGCTTTTTTTAATCCAATCAACCCAGTCCTGCTTATGATGTAGAGGCCTCAACTAACTCTCAGTAAATTCAAAGACTTCCACTGACTTCAAAGGGACTTGACTCAAGCCCTAGAAAAAGGATTTGTAAAAGTGATTAGTGTCAGGGCTTTGTTTTAGAAGTAAATTGTAACTAACCACAAAAAACGGTTTCATTATAAAGATTTAATATGCATCTGGGAATAAGAATTTCTCCTTCAGTTGTTGTTAGACACCCAAGACTAAGGGAGAAACTTGTATTGCTTTTTCCAACCTGAACTTTTCTTCAATTATGATAAGTTTGTACTACCTTTCAGACAAATTCTCAACAGCATGCTAGATCTGCACTTCTCATATTAAAAATGTGTATCTCTACAGCCAGAATGTGAAGCCCTACAAAGACAATGAACCAGGTATCCCTTCCCTTGCTCACATACCCTTAAAAAACACAGTGAGTGTTGCTGAACCCAGTTGAAAGCCCTATAACACATTCCCTCTTTTCCTGTAGCCCAGTATTTCCATGAACTATGAAGTTTCACAGTGTGGCAAAAGGTTGATGTGAGTAGCCAGGAGGACTGGATGCTCCTGGTCTGGCTGCACCAATCCAAGTTTCCCTCCTTGCTTAGCACTACTAAATTTCTGAATGAATTAATTCCTCTAATTGGAGTTGCCTGCTCCTCACTTAAGAGTACCCTCATCGCATCTGCTATGGTCATTGCTTCATTTACCTCCTCACTCTGCAGCTCAAGCCTCATTTTTGACTATTCCCCATATCCTCCACCCAGATCTGTACCAACAGGGAAACATACAGGTCTCCACAGGGACAGAAAGGTCTACCAACACTGAACTAATTTCAGGAGTGGGGACTCCAATATTCCTTGCTTTAAAGCCAAGTTCACCTTAAGGAAACTGTTGTCTGGTACTGTCTTAATAAGAATACTCTGAGAAGTAGGGAAGTGTTTTTAAAAAGGTATGATTTAAAAAATATACCTGTGCAATCAGCACAACACCTATGATTATAGAAATTTCACAAGTTATGCTTTATGGCTATAATCAGTGAAAACTTAAATTATCAGTATGGGTATACACATCTGGTAGCCCAAAGAGGAAATTCTACTAAGGAGAAAACTAAGGAGGTCAGAGCAATGTGGTGGGTATTACAGGGGTTCACCCAGAGTTCTCCAGACTGCATTGAATTCTGGGCTGTGGCACAGTGTTACCAGCATCTGCTTTAGATTAAAACTGATGGTGCAGGTAGAGCAATGTGTGAAAAATAGCACTTTTAAAAGTGTTTTATGTATCATGTGAGCATTTCTGAGTGTTTAGCACTTGTCTTCATGCAGATTAAGTGTTAAAAAAATCCAGAGAAAGAAAAGAAAGGGCATAAATTATAAAGATATTCTTAAACTACTATGTTCAAGTTCCAGTTCAAGCCTCTTCAAAATCCAGTGGTGTGTCAGCCTGGGATTTTGGTTAAGCTTGCAGGGGTCCAGAAATGACAGTATGGGGAACCAACCAGAGGCCTGCAAGTGCGGCATAAGAAGAGCTCACAACATTGAATATGCTCTTGCTGTAAAATCAGATTAGTGTAACAGCTCTCAAATGCATTTCTTTCAAATGACTCCAGGAACAGCATGACACTGACAAGTATGCTGACACGCGAGAGCTTTCTAACCAGCACTCCCTCTAAAGAGATGCTTAACTCCGTTGGGAATCATGCGCTCCTCCATATCTGTTTGCAGTAGGTTAACTATTGATTTTAACTGCTTAAAGCTTAACAGAGTTTTTAGTGAATTTCATATCGATCTATTAAATGTAATCGTTACTGATTTTGTGGGTTCTGTTAAACCAATTCTACATTGGCCAGGTGTTCCAGTCAATACATGTATACTACTTTCAATTAACCCACTTCATGGAAAATTATCTATGGAACATCTGTCAGGATATTAATTTTGCTAGTCCTTGTCTTGACTGTTTATGCAACTGACCAAATCAATTTTTAAAACAATGTAACACAGATGCAAACATATCATTGAAATTCAGAAAGAGTCTCCTGGTATTAACTGCTTAAGGTTGTTCTCAACATACGGAGCAATGCAAACATCAATACTCTATTACTTCATTCCCGGTTTCATTTTCTCAGAAGATTATGGTGTGCACATGTGTTTGTGCTGCATTGTGCACTCTTCATAAAAACAGTTCTGAGCTTACCAAAAGGTATTAAAAAGATGTTCTTACACATTGCAGCAGCTCTGCCAACAAGAGGAAAAGGAAGATTTGCTCACTGCATAAAATATCTGCATGACATGAGGGAAGGGAATCTTAATTTAAAAAATAGAATTGGTTGTTCATTTATTTATTTCAAGATACCAGAATGCTCTGCTGTTTTTCATAGAAATTATTCTCCTTTATTACAAAGATGGGAAAAAAAACATCCTTTTCTGTCATTCAAGACCACACTGGCATCGCCAAAGATATTTCTTACGGTTCATTTCAGCCAATGGAAGTGTGGCCTGCCAGATCCACATCAAGCTTATCACAGCTGGTACAAATCATTCCTGTCCATCACTGTTGCAATAAACCTCAGTCATCCTCTGAAATCAAGGGAGGATGCTTATGCTTTAATCATTTTACTGACTTTTGCTGGTGTTCTGACACTGCAGAAATATTAAGAAAAGGAAAAGTTCCACAACTAGGTCAACTGCATTGTTGGCATAATAAATCAGTTTGTTTAAAGCCTCATATTATTCTGCTTTGCAGTTTTCGAAAGTGATAATGGTACATACTTCAAACTTCAGCATTTAAAAGCAATTCATTCCTATTTTCCTCAGTTTCTTCTGCCAGATCATACATGTTTTGAGTACGATAATGCAAAGCCCTTAGTCAGTTTCAAAATTGGATAATGTCACATATTCAGAAAAGTTACTTGGACAATTGTATAGTAGACTAAATCTAACATAGGTTTTAGAACAGCTAGCTTCCAGGAGGTTATTGTAGTCACAGGTAAGTCGGCGATGCATTTAATTTAGTTTGTACACTCTGGGTTGGCCAACACAATTTATCTATTCAAGTTCCAGGAATGACATTTTTTCCACATGAATAAAACAAACCAAATTTTGTATCTATAATGAATTTTGCAAGTGAAATAGGTGCTGATTTTGATTATAAACCCAGAGGCAAACATTACCCTACTTAAAAGACTGCTAGAAAACATATCTGTGTAAGTTACATGGAAAAGTCTGTACTGTCTGTCTAAAAAAATCTATCATGGAACACCCATTTCTTTAGTGAGTCAAGGAGAGAAGGAAATGTGGAAGCAAAGATTCACAGAGTAGACAGTAAATCCCATAAAACACCAATTTAGCAAAGGAAAAAATATCTCCTCTCTCCTGACTTTTTAAATATGTTTTACTAGGGTTTTTATGCAAATATGTTCCAGTATATCAATTTTGCCTAATTTTCTTAGTAAGAAAACAGGCACTAGTGAAGAAAATTCCACTAGTTAAAGGCCTGCTTTAATTCTCTAAGAACATGATTAGGCATTATTTTTCTGTTGTTACTCATCTATGGTTTATGTACATTTTATGATACTTGTTCTGCAGCTGCCTTTTTCACCTATTGTGTTGCATTAATGCATAAATGTTCATTTAATCAAGAGCTAAAGTAAACTAAACAAAAAAAAAAAAAAAAAAGGAATATTCTCCCCTTTTCGTTGTTGCCTGTAATGCACAGATCAGAAAGCCTAGATAAAAAAAAAAAAAAAGGCAAGCAGAAATACAGATAATCCAAAGCTCAGTCATTTCTTTTAACGACTTTCATCTTGAACTAAAATATCAGAAATATTTCTTCACTTCTTGTCTTTCTTTGAGGAATTCAGAATGAGTGCAGGTTTGTCCACAGCTCACAAACTACCCCCTCCATGTCCCCAAACCACAGAAACTGCTTATTTGAAAAGGATTACTGCATTCCATGGCAGATACATGATACTGTAAAGTATCACTACATTCACTGCTGCTGATGTAGGCACCTGTTATCACTGCTGCACAACCTACTGGTTTTCAGAATTTTGCAATTAAAACATTCATTTTGTTAAGTTTATGGGAATTAAATTTAAATATTACTAACTAAACGATCAAGTCAGAAGTAAAGAACACAGACACATTCTTCTGATTATCAGAAGAAAACCAAGCACAAGAGAGTCGGCCAATAAAGAAAAAACATGACCAATTTCCTTTCTTGGTAGGGCTCTGCTATGAAAGAAGCTGATTATATGTAGATTAGAAGATCTCTGGCACTAAATGTGAAATACATGAACCAGTTGTAGTAACAGACTTGAGTATTACAAACGTGGTGGCCTAGTTACGCTTTTCTCAAAGACAGAGCTACAAAAGCTCAAGATGCTTGTGTTTTATGTATTTATTTATTTGTTTGTTTGTTTGTTTGTTTAACAAAAGACTTCTCATGCTTTGCTGCATATCTGGAGGATATGAGACCACAGAAGTTTGGAGAAAGGCTCCAGATCAGTTTTTATGATAAATTTCCAGTTCTACACTCAAACCTTCTGTAGTAACAACCACAAGTCCACAATAAAAGCACAAAGTAGATAAAGGATGTGTAGTTGATGTATGAATAAGGCATGGGAAGATATTAATCCAGACTGAAACTAACTTCCTTTTCAAGAATGAAAAAGAACATTGGAGAACTCATTGACAAGCTTTTGCAAATGAATTATTCAATGAACAGACTCTCTTTTCATCCTTCTATAGCAGGATGAATAACTTGAATATGCATTGACTTATGAGTATTCCTGGATTATTTTTTATTTTTAAACAAATGTGATGATAAGCTCTTGCCCCCTTTCTAGCCTCTTCCACCTATTCCATCATAGAAATAATCACATACTGCTTGATTTTATGATGTGACTAATTCCAGGAATCAAAACTATTTGCTCAGAACTCAGACAATATCAGGCATATTTTCACTTGCTGTCTAAGTTGTAAAAGATTTTAAAGACAACTGGATGGAAGATCAGACACATAAATCAGATGATCTTTGGCCTATTTCAGAAAACAGTGACTCAATCTATCATACAGAACTCTCCAGATTACTTATTGGGGTGCTTGCCTCCTAACAAAAATGTCAGTGTGCTTCTAATTGTATTAGGCTCAGTTAAAAGGAAGTTACAGGTTGCTCAAGTTAAAGGAAGCTGAAGTCTGCTTTGCAGATAGCTACCATGAACTGCAAAATAAAAATATGTGCTTATATCTCTCTCTCGAGAGAAGAAATAAAATGCTTTAACCACTACTAATGCTGGTTCTCTCCCTCTTTAAGGAGACGCTGCTTATGAAATGCAGCTGATAACTCATTAGTTGAGGTGACTTCTTTCCCTGTCACAGCTGCATTACCTGCCAGGAGAAGCTGAACTCCAGGGAGCCTTGCTAGAAGGTACTGCCTGCTCAAGTGTGTGCAGGCAAGAGTGACAAAGCTGGTGCAAGGACTAGAAAATATGAGTTATGAGAAGCAGATGAAGGAACTGGGCTTGCTTAGACTGGAGGAAAGGCATCTGAGGGGAGACCCCATTGCTCTGTACAACTGTCTGAAAGGAGGCTGCAGCAAAGTGGGTTTTCGTCTGTTTTCTCGGATGGCAAGTGACACACATGAGATAACACCTTCAAGTTGAACCAGAGGAGATTTAGATTGGGCATCAGGAAGAATCCCTTCACAGAGAGAGCAGTCAGGCATTGAACCAGACTGACCAGGAAAGTAGTGGAGTCCCCATCCTTGGAAGTATTCAAGGATCATGAGGACTTCGCACTAAAGAACACAATTTAGTGATGGGACTCGGTAGGTCAGGTTGATAGCCAAACTTGGAGATCTGGAAGGTCTTTTCCAACCTAAATGATTATTTGGTTATATGCAAAAGACAGATTCCATGAGACTATGAGACTGTGGTCATGAGACCATGAGTTAGACATCAAACGTTCATTAAGTACCCAATAATAAGCAAAATAAATATTTGATCTTCTAGAACAGAGAAAAATTCTCAGATCTTATGGACAGCACTTTAAATCCTACTGCCCTCTCCCTAAAGAAGCCAGAGGAAGGTTCAGTTTGTTTCCAGTAAGAAAATCCACAGAGGGGGAAAGACAAGCATAAATATTGCCTGCAAATCCCCAATATGCTGGGTGTAGCTCCTGGGACTGTGAGCATCTCATCAAATAAACTGAGTCATCCTCTCTAGACACTGTTACCTAATTCAGCTGCATGATTTGACCTTGGAGTTTATAAAAATACACTGGAAAAGGAAAGATCTCAAATAACCCATAAACCTAACAGAAAATTTTTAAGACATTTGAAGAGAAATCGCATTTTCATTTGGAGAAGAAAGATCAACTTGTGGGACTCCTGTGTTTGCACGCTGTTGCTCTTCCACTAACTTTTCGCTTTACTTATGAATGTGCATTATCAGATATGCAACAAAAGCACTATGTCCTAAATGAACTCCCCTTGCCTGCAAGCAGCAAAATCTGACTCAGCAATAGGAACAGGAGGAATAGGAGAGGAGGGCAGAGTGTGGGTGAGTTGATAGAGCTGAGCAAGATTTGCAATAACAGAGAAGAGATTCAAACCATTTATCTGCAATCTGAATATGCTTCCCTCAGCATGAAAGATTTATCCCTTAATTCAATTTACAAAATTGCTATTTCTTTGCATAACTTCTGGAGGTTTGCTTTTTTAACATCTCTATTTAAAGATGAAATAGACAAACATCCAATTTGGCAAATCCACATTCATTCCTACTCACTGCAAAACCTCAAGATCCCATATCTTATTCTCTGCTTCTTTCTCTACTCCTCCTCATCCCTCCAGTCAAACGGCAATAGGGTTCAGCTGAAAGGGAGCCTGTAACATCTTCAGTGCATTAGCATTTTGTGAGGTAGAACTCATAGAATTTACATTCTGTCCTGCTGTAGACAGTTGTGATTACACAGACCCAAAACACCATGTTATCTAACAAGAAGTTTCAAACCTAAGTAAAACAAAAAGCCAGAGTTAAATTTCCATAGCAGGATGAAGAAATATACCATCCAGTATACAAACTGTCTTTTGCTTTAAAGCTACACAGGCCCCAGACTAACATGTTTTCAGAAGAGCATTCATAGAGTTAAATCCCAAGGCTAGGAGAATTTTGCACCAACTAGCCAACAGTTCATAGTTTATATGAGAGCACATCCCACCTGGTTTGGACTGGCTT
The DNA here is from genome assembly GCF_038088225.1 of Cyrtonyx montezumae. Taxonomy (NCBI): domain Eukaryota; kingdom Metazoa; phylum Chordata; class Aves; order Galliformes; family Odontophoridae; genus Cyrtonyx; species Cyrtonyx montezumae. Next base: position 61,081,811 of record NW_027072089.1, on the reverse strand, counting down.
TTCATTAAACAATCCTTCCATGCACAGAAGTAACACTGTAAGGAGTGTCTGGAATTCTATGAATAATTTATGCAAAATCTATTAAGCAACTCATCTGTTAGTGTGCTTCATAAATGGTTCCTAACTTTGAGGTTGTTATATACATTTAAATGTCAGTATTCAGCATCACATTTGTACCTGTATGTTTTTCTTCAATAACAGCTTATTTCTGTCTGTAACTCTTTCAGAAGCTGTATAACTACCTCAAAACATTACTAAAAAATACAGCATGCATCACTTAAGCATAACCAGAAAACATGAAGTCATGTTTATATCATTATCCTTTCCTGGCAAATCCAACAAAGCCAGAACATAATGAACTACAGACAAAAATAATTGTGAGGAGAATTATTACTTAGTGAAGGACAGAATACCAGCAGTAAACTGTATCCTATCCTGATGGGTAGTTTGTGTGCTGAGGAAAGCCACAGTAGCACTTTCATCCAAGTAATGAAACCACCAACACCTACCACCAAACCTGCAGAGCTAAGAATGTAAGGAGAACGCTATAAGCATTTATAATATTCTCCCAGGTGTGTGCATTTTACTAGAGCTTAGAGGATGGTCAAATGTGATCTATTAAGTAAACTGTCTACAATAAAACCTCATTAAATTACTTCAGGAGTTGCTATGGGGCATTTTCATCACTTGATGGACACTCTTTACAAGTGTTTCCAGAATTCCTCATTGATCTGAATTTTATTAGTTTCTGCATACTCATAGAGAGAATATTTTAATTTCTTAAAGTGTTAAAATTCAAACACTTAATTCAGTGCTCAGCAGAGCTTGTGGCTTACATAAAGACAAAACCCCAAGGCAGGTTACCTGTGAGAATTATTCAACAAAACCTTCTGGAGGAATATTGGGTTTTTGGTTGTCCTCCTAAAGGGCAGGTATGACTTAGTCCTCTTTAAATGACTTTAAATAGATGGGGTTCTTGAGTCTGACCTTGAGCTTCTGCAATAACAGCAATTATGCAGTCTCTCCTGATGGTTTGTTCATTGTCAATTTTGATTTGTAATGGAAAGTTTTCCCTAATATCAAAGTTACATTTTCCCTCTCTGCATGAAGCCTTTGTCTTCTTATCCTCCCCTGTAGATTAATCATCCATGACTATAACATACTTAATGTAGAAATTATATCACTCCTTGATCATCTTTTTTTTCTTGACTGGACATGCCCAGCTCTGATTTTTCCTTGTACTTTCTTATTTTCCAGATCATTTACCAATGCTTTACTATCTCTAAATTTTCTTCAATTTGTCTGTCCTTCGAAAAATGTGGCACCCATAATCAGCGAGTAACTCTAAGAAGGCAATTGGTTTCTACTTGTAAAAGTAACAGTGGCATAACAATTCTTGCTTTTTATATAACACTGATGTATTATTCACATGTTGGTTTTGATCCATCATTTCTCAAACATGTTTTTACTGTACACCTAATGTCCAGACAAAACTCAAATCAAATGTTCACTGTAGGTAGAAGCTGTCAGAGCAAGTGGTTGTCTCTCTTCTAAAGAGAGCACAGTGTATCTTATAGGTTAACTGAAAGGGTGGTGGAAAACATAAAATAGTTCATTGAAAACAAGGAAAGTGTGAGAGATGTGCCATCTATAACATCTAGGAAGGAAAAAGGAAAGAAAAGAAGAATCGGAAGAGTCAAATGAACATGGAAAATTCAAATAAATGTGAACAAGTAAAAACTCAAATTTAGTTTGATTTTGATATGGAAAAAATTGTACAGACTTATTAGGTTAAATTAGTCCATTACCTCTTCCACAGTATTTCCAGCAAAATGATTGCATCACTGTTCACCCAAGTTATATTTATATATATTGTAAAATTAACCTCAAGCATGGTAAAGCAGATACTCATGCTTATTTTAGCTCAAATTCTGTATTATGTGTCTTCATATGATTGGTATTGAATCACTGTCTTGTAAATGCACCTAGGTTTTGAGAGTTGTAACCAAGAAAATTAAGGTTGTAAAGAACAAATAGAGACGCGTTTTGGATTCACAGATCCTCCGTGGTCTTCAAATTATGTTCTCAATGACACTGAGCAAAATTTACAGCTACAACTAAGTAAATAAATCTTGATAATGCACAGTGGAGTGCAATCCAACCTCACCAGAATATAAGGAGAACAGAGCAATGTTTTCCTTATTAGTGAAGTCTGCAGGTAGAAGCTTTAATGCTAAGCTCAGAACTGAGATCAAGGAAAGGATAGGTACCATACTAGCCTCCCATTTTCTAAAGTAAAAATGCGGTTAAATATTTCTTTTTACTTAGTCTTATCATTATTAGCCCATATCTCAAACAACTTACCAATTAACTGAGTTCAAATAATTCTCCTAAAACATGTTAAACTTAATGTTGATATGTGCTCTTTCTGACTTCAGTCCTCATCCTCATCTCCAACTTTGTACTTGAAGCAAGATGCTGCTAAAATTGAGACACTAGGAGAGTTTTTGTTGTTTTTTTTTCTTCGATTTCAATATAGCTTAAAAAGGCAAGCATGCATTTCTAGTGCTGTATCAAGATATTTTTTATCTCATTTTTCATCAGGTTCTGGGATAGTTCAAAATCTTTTCCATAATCAAAATCTTTTCCAACATCAAAATATTTTGCTGCAAGAGTTCTTGTATTGTCTATTAAAAGTTATATTGACATGTTTAAGCAACTACAGTCATGTTTTGCTCTAATGCAGGATCAGATATGACAGATTTGCAGTCAAGGCATACTGCCTTTCTCTAGTCAAAGTCCTCAGTGTAGAGAAGAAAGCACTTTCCTCTGATATGTCGCAGAAGTGTCTAGCTCCCAGGTCCCACTGTGTACCCAAGCGTAAGCTCCTTCAGAGCCCAAACACCAGCAATCTGGGGTCTGCTAGTACTGATTTCCATAAGAGACAGACTTAGATAGGACTGATAACTATCACCGTTCATTCGTGTAGTGTTTTTATTCCTCAGATGATGCCCTCTGCAATGACTTGAAAGGAGGTTGCAGTGAGGTGGAGTCAGCCTTTTCTCCTTGTTAACAGTGACAGGATGAGAGGGAATGGCCTTAAGTTGTTCCAGGGGAGGTTCTGGTTGGGTATTAAGAAAAACTTCTCCAAAAGAGTGGTCTGGCACTGGAACAGGCTGTCCCCAGAGATGATGGAGTCACCGTCCCTGGAGGTGTTCAAGAAATGTGTGAAATTGGCACTGAAGGACAAGGTTTAGTGATCAGTATTGGTGGTGGTTGGATGGTTGGATGAGATGATCTGAGAGGTCTTTTCCAACCTTAATGATTCTACGATTCTAAGGAAAAAGAGAACAGAGGTCTTTCTTTCCATCACCTTGGCATCCCCTGGGATGCATAATGTATGTATGAGCATCTGGGTGCTTTGTATGTTGCTCAGGTAGGAGGATGTGGAGATATTTCAGCTGCTCACACACAGATTTAGGTGCTATAAGAAAAAGTCACAAGAACAGAGAACTGGTGTGCTCAGCCCCACTGCCTCATGCACTGTGGAGATATCCAGGACATCAAGAAAAGAACTAGTAAAAGGAGCTTCTTTATGAATTAGATTTTATTGGAAATAATCTCTCCACAGCATCCATGACAGCCTGCAACAAGCAAGGGATAGATTTAGACCTACGTTTTTATTTCAGTTCGTTGTTGTGAACTATTTGTCATGACCAGCTAATGTGCTGAAGGGAACCATTGTCTCATGTAGTGCTTTTCTGGGAGGCTAAAGGCTTCAGTCTAACTGTCTGTCATATCCCTTCTGAGCTCCTTTGCTAGCTTTTGGACATAACATCAACATTTTACTGATATTTACTTAGACTTCTTAGAGACTAGACAGATTTTTAGATATCATGCTCTGCATCCCATTTCACCTTATCAGCAATCATTCAAACATCACAGCTTGAGCAATTGTAATTAAGACAATTACTTTTATGTGCTTTTGTTTTCTTTCAGGAACTATCTTTCCTTCCCCAGGTATGTCTGCCTATGGTGTACTTCATCAAGGCATTAATGCCTAGCTGAGGCTACTTTGTCTCTCTATAACCAGTGCCGTGGAGAACTGTTAAAGGCAGCCTTCAGCTATGACTGAGACCACAAAAGACCTGGAAGCAACAGAGTTTTGTGAGAAGATCTCCATTCTCCATCCAAGCAGGTTCAGGTGTTGTAGTAGGTGTGGCTGGGACATCAGGATGTTATGGGACAGGACCTCCCCTGCTCTGAAATTGATTAATTATGCATGCTTAGGGGCGTAGATGATGATAGATGTATGTATATAAAGAGCTGCCATGCCTTATTAAATGCCATTTTGCCCTTTTCTACATAACCATATTGGTGTCTGTGATGGCAGTGGCCCTAGCGTGGAAAATCGCTAGCCCTCAGCGGTTCAATCTCCAAGAACGGAGTCAACATTCAAGCCTATAAAATCATAGAATCATACAATTGTTTGAGTGGGAAGATAACCTTAAAGGCCATCTGGTCCAATTCACATCTGATGAACAGGGACACCTACAGAAGATCAGAGTGCTCAGAGCCGCCTGACCTTGCATGTTTCCAGGAACAGGGCATCCACCACCTCTCTGGGCCACCTGTTCCAGTGCTTCAGGACCCTCATCATAAAAAAACCTTTTATTTATGCCCAATCTAAATATCCCCTCTTTTAGTTTGAAACCATTTCCCTATGTCCTATTATGACAGACTGGGCTGAAGTCTGTCCCCTTCCTTCTTACAGCCTCCCTTTCGATACTGAAAGGCTGCTCTCAGGTCTCCCCAGAGCCTTCTCCAGGCTGATCAGCCCTAGCTCTCTACATCTGGCTTTGGATCATTTGTGTGGCAAACCTCTGGACCACAGACCCTCCTCCGTAGTCACCACCCATGCAAATTGGAGTGGCACAAAAACTGTCAGTGGCTATTGGAAGAGGAATAGGTTTCCATGATTTAAGAAATCTCAGAAACAGGCTGACAGCATGTTATTGCACACAGGTATAATTTTCCTGACCTTGAGAGGAGAACTTGGGAGTTACCTAAGAGGAAATATTAGGAGTTGGAACATCTTGGGGGAAGCAACTCAGCCCGATTCAGAAGGTTAGCAGTTGTTTGCTCCCATGCTCCTCTCAGAACAGGTATTGTCACTGCCTCCAGTGGGCTGAAAGCTGGGCCATAAATCAATACAATGCTGAAACAAGTGATGTGGACACTATTGATGAATTGGCCAATGGGACTTTGACAAAGACTTCTTACAGGTCCTTAAAAATGCCCTTTGCATCTTCTTGTTTCAGTTACATTATCATGCATAATGGACATACTCTTCATAGAGTACTGAAACTGTCATAGTAATTTAGATGGAAATATGGTGTGAGGTCTGTAAGCAGTTGGTACTGAGTGTGAGTCATTTACTACGCTTCCTCTCCCTACGAGGATACAAAAATAAATGTTCTGCACTGGAGTATTTGGCATGTACAATTATGCTGTTTACTCAGGTCTGCTTTGTCTTTCAGTTGCAACTGTTAGTCATTGTTTTCCTGATGGCTTCTGCAGTACATTTGCCTTTCTCTCTTTCTTTTAAAACTGCTGTTTTCAGGCTTCCCTCAGATATTCTGCTGTGGATTTTAAAGAGATGTGTAGGGATCCAGCCCCCAGTGTACTCAGTGAGGAGAACTGAATGTCTCACTTTCTTAAGCACCCTTGAAAAATCCCACTCATCGTTCAAGTAAGGTCAGGAGGAAAAGGTGAAAACAGATGCACCTTCAGACCATAATCTTGCAAGTATTTATGTAAACAAGTTGAATTAGGCATGTGCAGAAGCATTTGCACTATGTGGATTTAAATGGAGATTTTATTAAAAAAAAACCAACACATTGAAAACCAGAGATGTTTATATATGCAGTGAAATTCCATTTTGAAGGAACATTTTAATACACTACTGTGTCTGGGTTTCCTAGATATTTAGCAATTGAAAAAAGCCAAACTTTTTAGCTCCGGTATAGCTTTGGATTAGCAAGCAGGTCCTGCACACACAATGTATTTTATATACCAAGGACACTTTCCTTTTTATTAATCCAGCATGCAAGGCTTTCGTTTCTTACTGAAGCCCATCTTTTTATTTCTTGCAGATTTTAAAATCTGTTGTGTTGGCACTTTACTTCTTGGAGACCACTGGTGTCATTTTCTCCAAATTGTTAGCGTAAACAGTCTGTAACTCGAGTAAGCCAAATGTGGGTGTATTAATCTTCCTAGTGCCAGCTAAGCAAGCCTGGCAAGGCACAGTTTAATTCTGTTATCAGAAAAGTAGTAAATAATCTTTTTTTTTCTTTTTTTTCTTTTTCTTTTTTCTTTTTTTTTTTTTTAGTGCTGCAACACCCAAATCCATGTAAGTATATTTGGTTCTTGTCAGTTAAAAGATGAATGGAAGATGAAGGAAATTCTTTTTATAAAAATCACATACAGGAGCAACGGTGAATAAATAAGGGAGGAAAAGAACAGCACAGTCAAAAAGGAGACTGTCATATTCAGGCATACGGTATCATCAGCATGAGTTAAAGGCTGGCTCCATTATACCACAGAAAGTTACACGTGACCTAGTGAGTGCTTTACAAGATTAACAAGCTAAAACTGTTAGATGTCATTAGAGGTATCTGCTACACTCCTTAAGGAGAATTCTACCTCGCAGCCACTGTGTCAGTATCAGCACACAGTCATGCTGCAAGATGTCCTCCTGCACTGCGACCTTGGAGAAGCCCAGGTCAGTCTCCCATGAGATGCTTGAGCCTGACTCTCAGGACTCAATATGTAACTCAAATCTCAAGGCTTGATTTGTGTTAGCAGAAAGCATGGTGGCAGATTTCCCACTCCTCGCATTTAATGTCAGAAACTTATTTTCACAAAAATGTTCCCCCTTTCCCTGCAGCCCACAGATAGAGCTCGCTGGGTTCCTGGATCTGAATAGATGACATGGAGATGCAGGACAGCAGGAGGCAGACTGATGCCAAGGGAAGAATCCAAAGTCTCCCGGCAGCCACATGCTTAAAGCAAAAACAAGAAGCCCCTTGGACAGCTAGCAATGTTGCATTTGCAAGGACATTGCTGGGGACTCAGGAAAGTGCATGGGCACAGTACCTCCAAAGCATTCAAAACATCTCAGGAGAATTTCAGCCCCTGGGTCTGATTTCACGCTTTCTCCTAGAAGTGTGGTCACCTCTCCTTGTGTTTATAACTGAGTTGCTGGGAGAAGATGCCATCATGGGCCTGTTTCAACACAGCTCACATGTAATCTAAATCCTGGTGAAATTACTAAAGAAAGCCTTGTGATTATGGGCTTTTGAAATGGGCATATGGCTATGATCATACTTTATGGTAGATGTGCTTTATGATCATACTCCATTCTTCAATGCTTTGCTGAGAAGTGCAAGCTCCCCACCATCTAAGCAAGGGTTAGATGAGAAAGGAGTGCCTAACACACCAACAGCTTCAGTCTAATAAAAATGTCATGGATCAATTCACCTGCAGGTTTCAGTATGGTCCCAGATAAATCACTTAGATCCCAAGCTCTTGAAAGCCAAGCACTCATCATTCTCTTGATGTGAACAGTTGTGCAGTACCTCGCTATCCCCAAAGTTTCAATGTTTACAGCTATCAAAGGGGTATGGAGACAGACAGAGCCCTGAATTTCTGTAATATGTTCTTGACAGGAGATGATAAAATTCCTCAGGAACATAGGTTTAGTAATACATCCCAGAAGCTTTCCAGCAATAATAATTTACTACTGCTCTTTCAAGCTTCTCAGACACACACAGTCTTCTATCCAAGAAAGGCTGTGAAATCTTGAAATCTTTGTTCTCCTTGTTTTTTGTTGTTGTTGTTTTAAATTCATATGAGAACACTTTCCCTTATCTATGTCAGCAATTCACTTCCTAAAGGAACCAAATTTGGCTCCTTCCTTTTTGATCCAGACAGTCGGTTTAAACATATGGCTCTCTCCTTCACACGAACAGCAGACAATGCCATAGCTGCAGCTTTTCTCTGGACTAAGGAGCAGTGGAGGGGGAGGGTGGGAGGGACAAAGCTGAATCATTTTTTACTTTGTGCAGATAGGAAAACATGCTTTCAAATCTATACAGTAAAATTTACTGTTGCTGTGAAAATGTTTGCTGGTAAAAGAAAACACTGCCTTCTTCTGCTTGAAATCAATAATTAACACTAAATTTTCTCTGACATTCGTAAAGTGAACAGAAATAAACCCACATAAAGAAGCAACAATGAGCTGTCAATCACAGCCCATCTCTACTTGGTCTAGAAGTGGACAAGGCCAAAATATGGGACAAGAGCCAGGAAGAAAAATAATACTGCAGGAAGCTTTAATGCTTACTGTAACCACAGCCTGAAGCATCAGCATTTCAAATATCAGTAATTTACAGGAAGAGATAACACCAAGAGCTTGGTTCAACTTCTCATATGCCCCACACAATAAATAAATTGACTTAGTTAACTGGAGATGCAGTAGAGTGAGTTCTGAAATACCAAATTCTGTAAATTTGGGTGTAGAACTATTTCTGATGCTGCTGAGAGATGTGAAGTATGGACCCTGGTTTGCTGATGGGTGAGTCTTGCCACTTCAAGAGGCCCTTTGATGAGGCCCTTTATAGTATCTCTCAATAGGCTTAAAATACTATGTCAAATTGTCAGCTTAGTCTTCACAGAGAAAAAGCTTCACATTGCCCATTCACAAAAAAATTTAGGCAACTCTGAGATGTCAGGCAGCAAACATTAAGCAGGCAAGATATTACTGTCTTGTGGAAATAAATAGGCATTTCATCACTGTATCTGATGAGACTAATTTCCTGTGATGGGAAGATACAAAGAAACAATAGGAGGAGGGTCTGCAGGTGATTTAAGGAAAATCTGTACCATTCTTAATAAATAAAGAAATAAAACTTTCTTTAAAACTGAGAAATTTTAACATTGAGACAGAAGTACAGCAGCAGAAAGCTGATGTAATTGCCTTTTCCCACAATGGCAATGTATTTTTAAATACCTTCAATTCTTTTCCTTTTAAATAAAATACAATGACATAATAGAACAAGAGCAGAATGCTATCAAATTCTAACAAAACCAGCTACTTTAATCCACAGGTGACAGAACCAATACCACCTTCATGCTTTATTGAAATATGTTACAGATGGGCTCATTTTCTTTATTCCCTCTGCTTCAGGACACTAGTTAAGACTGAGTAGGAACAGCACACTACAGAGCACACTGGTATCGGGCAAAGCATTTAGAACATGCAAGAAGGTGAGTGATCAGGAATCAAAGAAACATCTGTTGGCTTGGGTTGGAATAAAACTTAAAGATCATCTAGTTATATAATGTCTTTCTTATCCATGTCTGACGTAAGCAGCACTTTTTACTAATCTTTTAATATCCATGTTTCCATTACTCTGAATCAAACTTGTATTTAACTCCCAACTCTCTTTTCTATTGACTTCTGTGGCAACATGTTAGGCTCCCAGTACTGCCATTAACTTCAGTTTTCATCACTTACAAATATTAGTTGTCAAAATCTGTCTGCAGTTGTGACAGCTAGAAGATCTTTTGGGACTGAAGCAGACATTTGCATGCACTCATATGAGTACTGATGCTTTATGAAACACAATATCATAAGCCATAATACACCCTAAGTTATTAACACAATGCTTTTTGTGAAAGAAATCCTATCTAAACTGATCCATAACTTCCATGAGATGTTGTAGAACTAAGCTGGGGTGCACAAGGAGGCAGGAGCTGTGAGCTCAGATACACACATTCATTTGGAGCTGACTGTCTATGCACATCACCATTCTGAAGGTGGCTATTACCTGACTAGGTTTCTGGCCCATAAGGATCTCACTGGTAGGGACTGTGTCTCCCAAACTCTTCTGAGCTTTTTTGCTTCCACTTCATCTACTGCCTGGTTGAAGTGCAGATATCCAAATGTATCCAGGTGCCCTTCTTCTACAAGTCTGACTGTAGCTCAAGAGTGGCCCCACAGTCCACTTGACTCACTTGCTTAACTTAAATCAGGGGCTCCAGATGTCTTTGCTACACACAGGGGGCACATACCCCACAGGCAACATCATATGCATAGGTAGCACTGTGCTCCTGACCATTTTGGAGACTATTCCAAAATTGTTTGGTGATTATTATTTGGTGACAAATGCATTTGAAAATCTGGAAAAGAGAAGGGCAGGCTACACAGCTTGACAAAGCCAACAAGTGCATTCTCAAGGCTGATCAATGTCCTCCTACATCCTCACTTGTTCTCATCTCGCAGTCTGCCACCACAGTTGAAAACATCTGAGAATGAACCACTCCCTCTTAGGTGCTTGGACAAGCTTCAAACTACTTTAAAAATCTGCCTTTAATGAGGAGTACAAGTCCTTTGAGAATCTACCATAAAAAAAATAGCGAACACTCTCTGTCTCCCAGCCTCTACGTGGAAGAAGTCAAGAAAAAAAAAGAGCGGGAAATGAAGGTTTCACTCAGCCATTTGTTATCAGTCACAAAGGCATCCTCTAATAAATCATCAAATTAATTCAAATATGCTGAAATCATATTTCACTTAATTTCCTTCCAAAGTTGTTACGGGTAATAAAACAACACAGACTTTGTTTTAATTCCACAGGGATATTGTCAAGGCAGTACATTAAAGCATAAAGTTAAAAGAGCCATGTTTCCAAATTTATATTATTATGTAATTTAGTTCCCAGTACCATAAATTTCTGGTGGCAAATTTAGCATTTTGAGCAATTCATCTGGAAATGTGACAGTATATTTATTTCCACCTTATTTCTCCTCTCAGTTCACATAATAGAAGTAACTGAAAAACTGTAGAGGACCTGTAATGAAATAAATGCAGCACTGCATAAGATATTTGGAAGCCTGTGTCAAGGCAAAACAATAAATGTAGACTTCAATAAATCTCAGGTTTGGTATAGTACCTGTTGACCAGTGTCATTTTCTTTGCTTGAATATTGTGCAAATGAGTTCTGGGGTAGATTTAGTGAGGAAGGGAAGGAAGTGAGAAAGGATTTTTAGTCTCAACCATTAATCTTTGTTGTGCAGTGCCCTTTCTCTTTCTCAGATGACTCTGCTAAGCCCAAAGCTTCTTTACCATTTCCACTGGGGCTCTTTGTGCCTCTGGCATGCACTGTGCATCACAGTGCATATTTCACAGGCGCATTATTCAGTGGGAGCCTTGCTTGTGATAAATGCAGGTGGCATATACCTATATGCATTCAGTACTTTTTGCTGATTGACAGAAATTGACCTTCAGTAATTCGTTATTAGGAAGTTCCAGCTTCACAGAGTCGACATTATGGCACCCATAATATTTTCATAATTTGTGAAGGCTAATAAGAGTTATTATGGAGTAAGCACTTCTGCCTTTTCATGAAGTGTTTGATAGAATTGGACCTTCTCTAGAGGTAGGATATGATTAATATAACCTCACCCCCAGACCTAAGAATACTTTGATTATCTGCCCAGATAATTAAAGCTGTTTACTTGTGCCATGATAGGCCAATTTAAACAGATTGTGAACCTCAGCCTAGGGAGCATTCAAGATTTTTGCAGCTTGTTACTAGCAAAGGATGAATTTTAATACTAACATAATTATTTCATCATTATGAACATAGTGAACCAAGTATAGTTGCTTCCTGAAAACAGGATTATGATCTAACTATGCTGCAGAAATACAGAAAGCTGTCAGCTATTTCATGAGCTTCCCTCAAGGCTAAAAGTAATTTATTCTTTAAGGAAATATACAACACTAACTGTAACTTAAGAGAATTGTGTTGACAAAAATATATATGCAGATGTACATAACTTAGATGAGTGACCAAATCACTGCATCCAAACTTATTTTAAGCCATACAATTTATTTCCCTGCAGATTCTGATATCATAGTTTTGGTTCCTAATACTGCATTCACCTGTATTCTCCTAGGCCTTATGGGGTGGAGAATTTTGTGCAGCACTGGAAGGAAGAGGATGTGTGATGGCAACGTGTATTTCGAGAGGTTACACCTCCATCAGATATGATGGAAATTTAGCTGACATTATTTCTGTCTATTCAACTCTCTTTATGGGCACTCATATTCGGGAATAAGTGAGGACTTTTTAGTTATGGGATTAACTGAAGAGCTGTGGGGGACTTGGAAAGAGTGATATCAGCAGCCACTGTTCTTATGCAGATGTTAATGAGCTGCATGGATGACTTGTGCTTAATGACTGACAAAGTAGCTGGTAAGCAACCTCTCTTGGCTTCCCTTGAGTCACAGGTTGAAGGTTTTCTGCTTATGGGCAGAACTAACAGTTGTCTTAAAATAAGGAAATAAATATCAATGCATTTTAGACTGTGGAGAGGTCTGAAACATCTCTCTAAACACTCAACCATCAACAAGCTTCTTGTGCTCTTGCAGTAGACATATTTCCCTAGTAGTGACAATGGAAAGATTTCTCCAGCAGTGACAATGAACAGATTTTCCTCCTAGTTTACATTTTGTTATAAAACTAGCTGATAAAGGCAAATATCAAGCTGTTTATGTTTTAAAGGAAAGAATGAGGAGCCGAGGGAATCCATTTCAGGACTGTATTTGCAGTTCCAGTAGGCCCTCTCCTTTTTTCTCTCTAATTTTTGGCATTTAAAATAAGCTGTCTGTGCTTCCCAGTTACAGGGAAAGGTCTTCTGTAAAATAATAAACTCCTATAGATGGTAATTACATAGATAAAGAAAAAAAGAAGGAAAGAGTGCTTGATTATTGAGATATAAAATAGGGGAAAGGTAGCAAAAGTCCATTTCAAGGAGAATGTATGAATTCATATCAGGCCAAATCTGGTTTACACTTATCCTGACATTTTAAGTTTTTATTACTGGCCCATTATTATAATAGAAATTTGCACAAAAATATCACATAGATCTATATTTTTTTCACATAAAAAATAAAAACTTTGTGGGAAAGAATTTTAAAGTGTTCTCTAATTCAGGACTCTCGTCTTTGGAATCATACTGAATGAGCTTGCTGAAGCAGTACTCTACCCGTCTAACTATCCCTGCCTCTATTTTGTTCAGCTGGCTACATGTTTGATGGAGCACAGTGGGTTACATTTTCTGTATTCAGCAGGAAATGAAACAGCAGGGAAGGAAACAAAACAAAAAAACATAGCTTTAAAGAAAATCAAGTAATCCCTGCTAAATGAGTCAGCAAGGTCTAGATCTTTGCTCTTCACACAGTCATGTGAGGAAGTGATTCTGTCACAAGAAATCCTTTTAAAGAATCACATTTTTAGGTAGAAGCATGAAAATTAAAAATAGGCTTTTAACACCATTTGATCTCTTCTCTAACATACTCTTAATGCTTTTCTGGGAAGCGCTGACATGCCAGGATACAAGTCTCTTTGATTTTGAAGTAAATAGAAAATGAGAACAACAACAAAAATAATCCCTAACCTCTAATTGCAAAACTGACTTTTCCTTTTGTTCAGTTTAGTTAACACAAAATTAAAAATCAGAGTGAACTTCTGATACATGAAATGTATTAATTAGTGCAAGCTAAGGAGGTATCTGTCCTCAGAAGACCATATGGCTTAGAAGTAAGTAATTCCACATCACTAGTTTGCTGGCAATAATGGAGTGAGGCGGAAGAATGAATTAATTTCAAATCACATCCATAAGGGAATGGATTGTTCAGAATGTTTTTTGTGCCACACAATGACTGTAATTTTAAACTGCTAATACCTTACAATGAGACCCATAAATGGGTTATTTCTTGCCTTTTATGGGGCCATATTCCGCTCTTTTGATGTTTCCTTGTAGCTTTTATAAAGATCAGTGCAAGTTGAGCCAACTTGTACCAGTGAGGGATTTGCTGGAAGTCAATTTGCATACTGTCAGATGAAGACGGGCTGCCCAGCTCAGCTGTCCCTCTCTGCATGCCACAAGGTGCATGCAGAACTGGGCACTGCAAACAGGGAACTCTCACCTAATTACTGCTTCTTCCCACCATTAAGCAATATTTTGGGTCAGGGCAACCCTGATTAGCTAGGTGTTGTTCTCTTTTTCAGTCACAACTTTCCTGTGCTGAGGTAACATGCCTGATGAGCAACTTCCCTGTACAAATGAAATGGGGGCATGTATCCTTGAAATACATGATGAATCTGAAAAGGCTGAAAATACAGTTATTAATTTTAGTAGTTTAAAATATCTAACATTGCTACCAGGAGAAGACAGTCATTATAGTTGATATTGTATGCTATGGGTTGTACAGCCAGCCTGAAGATCTTGATCCATGGGATCAATAGGAGAACAAAATCCCAATTTTGTTGGGAGTTATGTTCAGCAGCCATGTTTACCACACTTGCTGGTATTGGCTGGTTTATAGATAGGTACAAGAATACACGGGCACTTAATTAAAATTAAAAACAACTAAGTTAAAATGACTAATTCTGAAAGACTGAAATGCAAGTGATGGCCCTGCACAACTTCCTAGTTTCAAGTTTCCATGAGCATAAAGGCACTGTAGCCCTCAACCAAGAGCAGTTGGACAGAGGGTGTGAGTGATAATGGACAGAGGGTGTGAAAAATAACGCACATGGGGTGAACCTTCCCAGACACAGAGACTCTGCATAACTGTGTCACTTGGCCAAGTGTATTTCACCCTTGGGGTTCCTGTCCCAGTGCACATACCTCACTGATTTAGTCTGCAAAAGGATCTTCCAAACCACATAAGGAACAACTGTAGCTGTAACTTAAATTCTACAGATCCTGCCAGCTCACCCTGAGGGCACCTGAAGCCCAAAGACACTCAGGTTCTATTGGTAAATGCCCCACAAAACTGGCACTGCCTTGCCAATCCTTCCTGGTCAGCCAGGCAACATGCAAAATGAGACAGGAAGTGAGACAGCCCTCCCCGGTTAGAAAACACATTTACAGTTAGAAAATTTAGATATAGAAGACTTAAACACAATCCTCTTTCTACAGGGATTTGAGTCCACCTCCAGGTAACTGCTAGCCATTGTTCTGTATAGTAGCCATCCATGAAATGTTCATCTTTCCTAGTGAGATTGATCTTTTTTGTGTTACATACGTATAATACCTAGATCACAACAAATGATTTTTTTTTAAACTCTCAAAGTTACAGTGTTTCGTATTAAATTATATAAAACACTTAAAGATGCAGGGAGTAGCTCTCAGGTTACTCTCATCTACGCTACCAAATGACAGAACTAGGCCTGAACCCCTTAGTAAGATGAATATTTAATTTTTCCATGCCAAGCAGAGGAGCTCCAAAGAAAAGAAATGAGAAGAGATCACCTACTGTCAGAGGACAGAGTAATTCTTTTTGTGCTGCAGCAGAAAAAGCTTTCAGACGGTGGTACTTCGGTTAAAACTTGTTAGTGGATCAGTTGTGCTTCCATGCAGGTGTGGCCTTGAGATCTCTACTCTGTTCTAACAAAGATAAATGCAAGATCAGGATTATTAACTGTACTAATGTACAGAAACAGACAGATAAAAATCACTATGATCTAGAGGGGATCCATAGGAAACTGAAAGGAATTATACTGACACTTTCTTATATCATTAATTTTCGTGTTCAGGTGTATTCTCCTCTGAAGGCATTCATCACAATCATATACCATGCAAATGTGCTTCCTTTTTCTAGTATAGAATCAGAAAACACGCACTTGCACATCTCTTTTTCCTGTATTGTTCTCCCTTGCATACATTTGTAAAGGAGTAGAACTGACTGGAAGAGCTGCATGATGCTGTTAATTCAGATATAAGCATCCTGCTCAATTCTTTTCAGTAGCTAGTTGTATCAAAATGATGGAAAGAGGCAGAAAAACATAGTCCTAGAAACAGAAGATTGTTGGGGGTGGGAAGAGAAAAAATAGAAAGAAGGGCTGACAGCAAGGTCTGAAGGAGCTACTGCTCAAGTTAGTTGGTGCAGTTTGACAGAAGAAGAGGCAGCTCATTGGCCCTCCACTTCTCACTCAACATTTCCTTGCTTCACCAAGAGAGAACCCTTCAGTGGCCAATTTTCTTATCACCTTATGGATGACAAATTGTGTTATCAAAACAAGGACGACATGGTTTCAGCCAGTTCTCTTTGCTCAGTGAGACGACTACACAGCCCTCTTATTCTTCCAGGGTCTTTCACATTTTTCCCAAAACCATTTAGGCACAGGAAGGCTCTCTGCAAAGAAGAGGAGAAAAACAAGTCACAAAGGGACTGGTGTGACCAGAGGTAATCACCTTAATTCTCATTTGGCCTGAGGTTGCTTTATGTTCTGCTGCATGTGTCAATGGACCTCAGAGTGTACCTGACAAAAATAAATCTGCCTGTACCTCCCTAGGATGTCATTTGTGGATCACAGTGTGAATTGAAACAGACGGTCTGCCTCCTAGCTGGGACACACACTGTGCTTTGCTTTTGCTGGGTACAGGTAGAGTCCTAATGGAAAGAAAATGTAACAGGACCAAATCACACACAGAATCACAGAATGGCTGAGCTTGGCAGGGACTTCTGGAAGTCATCTGGTCCAGCTCCCTGCTTAAGCAGGGACACCTAGAGCAGATGGCCCAGGACTATGTCCAAGAGGCTTTTATTTTAATCCAGGTGGCTTTTTTATCATATGTATTGTAAAAATTAATTATTCATCACATCCACAAAGAGTAACTTCAAAGCATTTACATTTGCTCCAGCATAAACTCCTGCTGCAGACAATAGGAAAGTATTCTAAAGGACTCTGATGAAAAATGGCAGTGAACAGGCAGCTTCAACTAAAATGGAGTCTAAGGAAGATTTAAAAACAAACAAACAAACAAACAGGAATTGAAGATAAGTGCAGGAACCATGCAGTTCATTGAGTAACACAGAAATCCTCAGAAAGGGGAACAAAATGTCCAGCCCTCAGAAAAGCACTTTATATTCTCTGCCAGCTCTTAATTAACAGAAAAACTGCCAACTGTGGTGGTCAACAATGCAGTACTTCATCTTGTTGGGCCCTGCTAATGCACTCTCCCCAGACAGCAGTTGCAGAAGATAACGGATCAGTGTAGCAGCCAGCATTACCAAGATTTCGTTCCCAGGCACATATATTCAGCTGTCTTTGTCTTATCCTCCTGTAGTTCTATGTAAGAAAGCACAGAGAGGTCCAAATTCTCTGAAATCATAGAAACATGGAATGATTTAGTTTGCAAAAGATCTTCAGGATCACCAAATCCAAATTAGCTAGTGATAGAGTGGTATGATTGTAAATAAAAGTGTTGGTAACTTTGATTCTGTTTCAGACCCAGATTCTGACTGATCATGGGACTGTACACAAGTTCTATTTATCACTTAGTGCGTTTTCTGTGTTCACACTCTACTTGTGCTGGGTCTGGAGCCCTCAGCACGAGAAAGATGCAGAGCTGTTGGAGTGGGTCCAGAGGGGACCACAAAGATGTCTGAGGGGCTGGAGCACCTTTACTATGAAGAAAGGTTGAAAGAGTTGGGCTTGTTCAGCCTGGAAAGAGAAGGCACTGGGGAGATTTCACTGTGACCTTCCAGTACATGAAGGGAGCTTACAAGCAGTAAGGGGACCAATTTTTTATGTGACAGGACAATAGTGATAGGACAAGGGAGAAGAGCTTAAACTAAAAGTGGAAATTTAGGTTAGTTGTTAGGAAAAAAATTACTGAGAGAGCGGTAAGGCACTGACACAGGCTGCCCAGAGAAGCTGTGGATGCACCTAGCAGTGCTTAAAGCCAGGTTGGATGCAGCTCTGGGCAGCCTGAGCTGGTGGCGGACAGCCCCGTCCACAGCAGGTGGTTGGAACTGGGTGGGCTTCAAGGTCCCTTCCAACCCAAGTCACTCTGTGATTGGATGAGTATTGTTAAAATAAGACCATAAGTAACCAACAACAGTAGTAAGTGGCATTTTGGAAAGTGGCTTAACAACACAGGAGCAGATCAACTAAAGTAAGGGTGTTCAGTGCGTTTTTGCTAGGAGTATGCACGGTGCAAGCTGTGTGCTGTCCCCTCATTTGGCTGCACCACTTGAGAAAGGTCTAGCAACCTGTGTATAACTCTAGCTGCTCTACACTGCTCACTAGCACTGGAGATGATAGGAAGACCATTTAACAGATCTGTGTTTAATACTCTAGGAGAGGTAAACACTTTTAAGCTAAAGTGCTGCTGTCATGTGTCTCCCTTCCAGCAGCTGCGTGTTAAAGAACTGGCCCTTGCTGCTCCCGCAGGTAACGTGGCTGCTCCATGGTATTGTTAATCTTTACATGGTACCAGGAGTGCTGACACAAATCCAAAAGAAATGTTTAAATGGCAGCCACAAAAGTGCAGGAGAGGAAAAGATAAGGGCTGGGAGCTAAGTCTGAAGCAATCAAGCCTCCAGTCATTGCTTACTGCAGAAAATATGGGCTGTAATTGGAAAAGTTTTAAGCGGCATCTCACAGCAATTTGTGCAACTGAGAAGCCTGATAAACAAAAATTAGCCTTGCTTCTTACAATTTCAGAGTCATTATTGATAGTTTTAATGCATTACACAGATAGAATGAGAAAAAAAATGATAGCAACAGTGTTTGGCTTTTTTTCTTTTCCATCAACCCACAGACCCTTTTATTTGAGGTGAAATACAATGCTGAAATGTTGTCTCACATTTCAGGTTTACATTTCCTTAGAGAGTGGATTCTATTTTCCCACTGCTAGGCATCTGTTATGTTCTTATTTCATTTTTAAGTTAAATGTTTTATTCGGTTGACTGTTCTATGTTGTTATGCATGTATGCAACTAATTGGAGAATAGAGGTCAGCCACTCATGGACAGTCATGATTAATTATTGTGTATTAAGTCCGTGGATCTGTTCTTGATATTCCTGAATGTTTATTTATTTTTATTGAAATTTTAAAATAATCTATACTGAATAAAGGTGGTTCTTTTTCTTTTTATGGTGTTCTTTTTGTTTGTTTTTAAATCCTCTATTAACAACCAAGACTATAATGCTGGCTAAAGCTACATCAGGTTGGTCTCAAAAATTCAATACACTGCAGGAAGCACGAAAGATTAAGTGACTTGGGTTCAGTAGTTTAAAAATATTTTCCAAGTCTTCTCCGTGAGAGGCTTGAGATTGTTCACATGACTTTCTCCCACAGAATTACGGTTATAGAGAGAAAGCAATTATTCTTTCACACTCAGTCCAGAAATGAAAACTTGTATTGAAAGAAAACCCCTGAATTGGTGCAGTTCAGCTCTCTGGCAGTAAGAGATGCTACATTTGCTGCCCATTAGCTTATCAGCATTACCGTTTTACAGATGAGAAATCCTAACACACAGAGATAAAGGTGAAAAATATGCACTAATTCTGAACAATCTGTTTGAAATACCTTGGACCTGCTTTTTTTTTTAAAGGATTTACCACATATAGCAGCTAGCTTGGCAAAGGACAGTTTCCATGGATTTCATCAACATTCAAAAGTTATCACTACTTCTGCAAATGAGACCCCGAGGTATCAAATCAGATACCCAGAAAATTAAGAAAGGACAGTAAAAAGACCACCTGTGAAATAGCTGTTATACATGATTTTCTTTTTGCAGTGCCTTTTTCTGCATTTTCTTTCCGCAATGAATATCTTCTTTAACAGCACCTCTTCCAAATCCGGCATGTCTCCCATATTCCATGGCTATCATCCCACAGGAAAGGAAGCCTCATTCATAAGCAGTTGTATGCCACCAGGAAAATAAAAACTGAACATAAAACTAGTTGGCACCTTCTTCATTTATTTTTTTTTCTTGTAAGTTGGTGGCATATTGAAGACAAATCATTCTCTGATATATATCTGCTTGAAGGTTAGATTTTTTTTTCTAAACTACAAAATATTAATTTTCATAGTCTTTGAATATTGTAAGAGACCTTTCCTGTCACTTTTTTTCCTTAATATATGTAATTTAGTCTCAAAATGTTTGCTATTTTTTCCCATTCTTTGCTTTCCATTGCCTTTTCAGAACATTTTCTCCACCCCCAGTACTGAATTTCAAAATTTCCTACAAATTGGATAACCTAGGTCTTGCAAATATCATAAGACAATTAAATGAACACATACATGATCTGTTTTTAATGTATGGACAACACTCTTAAACATAGGTTTTGATTTTAGGTGGTGTGGAGCCACCTGGACTCAAAGATCCATGTGTGTCCCTTCCAGCTGAGGATATTTTATAATTCTATAAGGACCATCTTCATACAGCTCTGCTGGTTCTTATTCCCATTCTTTCCTCCCATTTCAGTCATGACATGTTTTTCTACTCCTCTCTAGCCTTCTCTCTATCTTCCCAAAGCAACTCCCTGACAAACTCTTTCTCCCGTGCTTTCAGATGCAGCAGCTTTTCCTATTGAGGTCCCGCACAATGGCATGGAGGACTCTGGAAAAATCTAATTACTCCTAATGCAATAGTCCAAATCAAGAAAATATGCCATTGTTTACAGCTGCTCTTGCCAGCAAATACTGTACAGAATCAGACTGAACTGTATGTGCCATAGATAAGACATCTGCTGGGATTTACTGGTTTAAAATGACTATGTTTAAATATCTTTTTTAAATAGCTTATTCCTTGTTCAAAACATGGCAGGATGTACCTCCCTGTCATAACAATCTCTTGCTTATGAAACTTCTTGACTTTGCATCAGGTAATGAGGAAAAGAAAATAGAAACTACTGATGCTTAAAGAAAAAGACTGTTAAGTGTGGCTTTGTTTTACAATTTATGTGAAACAATCTACATTTCTCAGGCATTATTTTTCAAAACACCTGGAATGTATGTTAAATAAATTTAAAAACCCTACAAGATCAGCTAGAGGCAGCACAATAATTTTAAACAGGAGTAGTTAAAAGCTTGACAAAGTTATAAGCAGCTGTGGGGAATTTCAAGGGCAGCATTCACCAATTTTAGTAATAGGCAGTGCTATCTGCTCCACTGATAATAAAATACAAAATGAAATAACCCATGAGTCAAGGAATATGCTAGCAACAACATTAGCAGATATTAGTCTCCTTCCTGCCCAAAATTAACCCTACAGGCTTGAATTAAAATAAAAACAATTAACAACATGCTTTGGGATTGAATTAAAGGCTTCTAGCTTCTAAAGTTACCTTACCCTTATTTGTTCAAATCACATAAGTGTATGCTCAAGTTTCTTCTGGTAATACAAAACCTCTTTGAACCTCTACAGGGCTGACCTGTACAGAGCCAGGGAGTTGTGTCATAATTTATGATGCAAATCTAGACAAACTACCCTTGAAGATGAAGGAATTGACTTTATCAACACTGGCAATGAGGAGCTGATACCACAGAAGAACTTTAAAAAAAAAAAAAAGATAAAATTGTGGCTTAGGTATAATTTACAGGAGGTTTGCTGAGAATATTGCTTTTCAGCAGAATAACTATGACTGATAATGACTGAAATCTTATTTCTTTTGTAGCAGCATTTGGCTTTATTTGCATCAATCATGAGAGTTCATTCAGTCTTCTTTATTAGGTCGGGATGTAATGAATACAGAATGGCTGGCAGAAAACTTGGTGTGCTCTGGAGGAACACGCTGTGTGGGTGGAGTCTCATCAAAGCCATTGTGCTGATCATGGTTATGCAGATAATGCTTAATATCTGTTCAGGAAAGAAAGCTTTCTTTTGATTCCTTTTGGTATTTTTATTTTTAAGGAGGAGTGAATGTCTCCCGACTTTGCCTAATTCTCTATTCACTAGCTGAAAAAAAACCCCTATTTTAAAATTTGGCTGAAAGTGAGATATGATAAAGTTCACAAGATAAGATGAGGCTCTGGGTCTCCACTCCTCACATTGAGCTCTTTACAGATCTTGGACAGCTCTTCATGCAATTCTTGACTCAAGTCCATTGAGGTGCAAGGAGTGTGGTTTGGGAGGTCAGTAACTTTTGATTACGTGGTCCATCTTCTCCAAAGCCAAGCTGTGGGCTGTACATGAATCAACAAAAGTAGATGCCACCTCAGCTAATATTAGTTACATGATCTGACACTACCTGTTATAAACTGCCGCCAACAATTACTAGCTAGCATTCTCGATGAAGAGGGAAAAGCATCATGAAGCAAGACAAAAGGAACCAAATGACAAAATGCAACAGCAAATTAATGCCTAATGTATCCAGAAGTTGCTATTGGTATAGCAGACTACTGGAAGGCATCCAGACAAGAATGTTTTCTTCTCCAGGGAGATGAAGAAATGTAAAGGCATAGTGAAATAAAGGTCTATTTCTATCTTAACTATCCTTGTCACCATCTCTGAAGGTTTTCAAGAGGACAGATATCATACTGGGTGACATGGTTTAGAGCAGTCACAGGTATGGTTGATGGCTGGACTATATGATCTTAAGCAGTCTTTCCAATCTTCATGATTCTGTGATTCTATAATTGGGCCAGACAAATCGCATTTGCAGGATCTAGGGCCCACAGTTCACTCACCAGAATATAACCTAGTGAAAGAGGACAAGCCATGATATAGCTGTAGACACTCTACTATTCAAAAGAATGACATGTTCACAAGATAATTGGCTTCATGTGTGAAATCAAAAAGGGAGACATTTTTTGAACTGTTTATAGCAGACTTTAGTACAGCAAGTATGACATACTATTTGGAGGGACTGTAGACTCTCTAATGTAAAATCAGATTGCAATAGGCCTCAGAGACATGGAACTGTGATAAAAAATAGTTTTGAAAAACAGTCTTTAAGATAACAGAATAAGCAACTGAAATTTGTCAGACTGTGGAATGTACTCAGATTAGACTACAAGTTTCAATTTATCTTTTCCTTCTCCTCCTCAGTGCCACAGAGCACTAGGTTTAAAAACACAATATAAACAGAATGCAGAAACATGCAGAAGAAAAATAAAAGTAATCATATAGGAAGCAACAGAACTTTCCAGACAGGAACAAAGAATGTGAATAGACAAAAGAGAAGCACAGAACTGAGCAGTAACCTACATAACTGCACTCTGCAAAAAACTATAAAGCAATTACAGCTTTACCTCGTTGACAGTACTTGAGGAGAAAAGAATTATACACATGCAAGGAAATAGATTAGTTATCTGCAGGAATTTCTCAAAACATAACCATATCCACTGACCAAGGTGCTACCTGTTTGACTCAACACTCACAAGAGAGTGTGATGTCTGAGATTAGAGTTAAAGGTTTAGAAGAGAAAAGATAAGCATAAAGAAAGATACAATGACAATGTATTCTACAAATTATTCTGAGAGTGGGTGGACGTGAATGGGGAGTAAAGGTAAGACACTTCCTTGACAAACACAACAGTTGGAATTGTCTCAAAAATTCTAGGGCTGAATATATATATACGACACCAACTAACAATTAAAGTTTATTTTATAGAAGAAAAGGCAGTCAAGAAGGTGGACAACATGGAGATTAAAAAGAAAAAAAATAAAAGAATAAAAATAAGAGTGCTAATGGGCCCAACAAGCAGCCAAACAAGGAGAGAAAGCTTTCTCAGCTTCCAGAAAGCTTGGTAACAAGGAAAAATGCAGAAATTGAGAATGTAAATGTTGATCACATATATGAGATGGACCTGACCAGGCCACTGTCTCCAATGAACTCTCCCTTTCTCCAAGACAAAAGGCTTTAAATACAGGGAAGTCAGTTTTTTCTGCTGTATGAAATAATAATGATCCTTAATTCTTCTGAAGAAAGAAAATTCAAAGTGATTATGCCAGCTGGAATACAAACATCAACAACTGAATTAAAAGATTCATATATAACTCCTCCTTCCCACTGTGTCCTTGCAGGTGAGTCATTTCTCTCAAACCTCTTTTCAATATGTTCAGTGACTTTCCAAATTGCAGCAAACTCTACCTAGCAACTGCTGTACCCCAGGAGGCTTTTCTGAAGGACTTGTCTGTCTGCTGCCTGAAGAACCCTCAGGCTCCCAGCTCCAGGCTTGGATTCTCCTTTCTGCCACACACAGCAGGGCGAAGCATTCTGGCTCCAAAAACAGGCTCAGTTGCCCACCATGCAAGTGTGCCCCCTCCAATTAATGTTTTTTAAGAAAACACAACACTATTGTAACTAAACTTAAATATATGAGTCTAATGCAAACAACAGGAGGTAGCTCTTAAGAAAGAATGCATCAGGGTCCTTGGGCTCCTTCCCAAATGACGTTTTGGATCCCTAAAATTTTACATGTGTACATAGATAAATTTGATGAGTATTTTGTAAGAAAAAAACAAACAAAATGTCCACTGAAGGTCAACAAGCAGAGAGATCACGTTAGGCTCAGCAGATTTTCAGAGAAGAAATAGTTGGATGCTGGAAAAGTACTGCGCACTCTGCTCTTTTCCCTAAAATTCTTTCAGCATCTCCTAAGAAAAAATACTGGCCTAGCAATTTTGGCCTGAATTAGCACAACTTTTCTTAGGTTTTCACATAACTAAGTAAAATTAACAAAGCATTTGCATTCCTATCTTTGAAGCTCCTTGCACAGTGCTTCTTTCACATATGTCTCAGTAGAACTTCATTGATGCAGTACAGATCACTGACCCATCATTAGTCCATCTTATCAGGAAGATCTATCTGTTCTATCTATAGGATAGATGGATACTCACGTACATTCATGCCTACATGTGTATATCAATCTATACGTTTTTAGCCAATCCCTTTGGATTCGGAGCGTATTTTATCTGTAAACCTATTTATCACCAGCATAATCATTGGAGTAAAGGATGCATTAAATACCAATCACAGTTTTTTATTCTGCAGGTGAGCTAAACTCATTTAGTACTGTTTTGTTTCCAGTCATGGCACATTTGTTGCTTTTATTCCTCAGAATCCTTAGCTTGGATTATTTTTCCTCCAATTAAGGAACGCTTCACATAAAAGCAATCTGCAAACATATCATTTTTAGATGAGCCACCTGTACATTATCATTGCTGTTATCATTTCCCACTTTTGTATCACCACATTTCTATCTTTAACAGATGTTTACAAAGTCTCTGTGGATCACTTTTCTTATGGTTTACTAAGAGCTTGAGCACAAAGTCCAGTTTAATTATTCCAAGGCTGGTCACTTCCTTTTTTCATTAGCATGTTAGAAGACACTCAACCCATATGGAGAGATTCACAGATTGAGAAGCTGATCTCACTCTCAGTGAATCAACAAACACACATTAGGGTTGAGCCCCAAAGAGGGAAGTAAAACTAATGCCTGAGGAGAAGTCTGTTGTTTTGAAAATATTTTCATAAAATTCTAATGATGAACCAGATGCTTTCACTGTAACGTACAGCAAAACAGAAAAAATTCTACCATGCACTATTATTACTAATAAACTGTAAGAACTTTTGTCTATCTGTCTTATCAAGATCCTCATACCCCTGAGGAAACACAGTCAGCATGACGAGAAGTAGCGGCTTCTTGTCAGCCAAACGACCAGTGTCAGGATCTACAAGGATCCACACTGCCAGACAAAGAAATGGCCAGCACTCCAATACTAGGAGATCCACTGCAGGAACTAGGACAAGAGCCCACACCAAATCAAGGGCAAAATTGGAGCCTGAAGGCACAATAGGCAAAAACCCTGTAATGCCTTGGCTAGATCAGATTTACTTACATTTAGTTATTAGGGAGGAAGCAGGTGAAGGCTTGCTACTGCCAGCCTCGAAGAAATAATGGTAGGAACATAAACTATTGATCTAAGGTTCCTCCTGAGGTACCAGCTGCAGAAACTTCCAAATCACAAACAGATCAGATAGTGAGAAAGCAATGCTGTTTTAATTACCTCTTGTTGCACATTTTTGAATAAAGCTCAGTCCACGTACATTTTGTAATGTAGTATAATAAAGTCTTGCAAATGCTATACTGAATTTCTCCATTCTGTGTCTTCTGTTGCACTGACGTAACTCATTAAAAAGGATATAAATGAGAGAGATGCTTAGCTTCTCCTACTACCTAACTGTGACAGAAGCCCCAATCAGCCTAAGTTTTGCAGTGGAACTGCCTAGACCTTTTCTTTATAATGAGATCCCCAAAGAAGAACAAAAGACTTTGGAACTTAGAAAGCAGTATTTTATTAGAACTTGAATCAGAAAAAAAAAAAAAAATAGAAAAAGCTCTAAATGACCAACTCAAGCAGAATGCAAATAAATGGTTCCTACATTTCTGCCATGAATTAGTTCAGTCACTTAATTTGTCACCTATCCTGATCCCCACTGGTCCCTGGGAAGCCCTGTACACCAGCCCCCCAAGTCTGCCTGCTGCTCATGAGCTGCAGGCTTTAAGCTCTATGCTATAGCTCTTCCACGTGCCACATTCAGCTGCCTTGCAAAGTTTTTCCACCCACGTATGCCCAGCTGCTGGATAGACAGGAACCATCTGCTTTACCCTCCAAAGGGCTGCACCTGACCTAGCATTCATAAGAGGACATCCTACAATGGGCAGCAAAGGATTAAAAAACAAAACAAAACAAAACAAAACAAAAAAAAACCCACACAAAACAAAGCCAAAAAGAACTCCTCATCACTATGAAAATTTTGAACAATTTAGTAACAACCTGCTCATGGCTTTTGGTGTGAAAGAGAAAGCTAACACATGCAGCACTGACCTAAAATGAGTTCTTTACAATATAACACTTAGACAAAAACACATAGTTACTTTCCATATATATTTGACAGAAAGGAAGAGTATGTTAGCCATAGCCTTGTAAGAAGCAGAAAGGGAGAGGGGGTGGAGAGCAGCAGCAGTTAGATTTTACAGTTCCCTGTGAAGTTGATGTAACACAAAGCAAGAAACGTCCTTCAAATGTTAAAATGTGGTAAACACATAAATGTCTTAACTGCCACCATTGAGTGACTGGAACAGAAAAGGATACCTGAATGAAATGCCTCGAAACAGCATAAGACGATAGACTGGGAATGGAAACTGTGTAAAGGTTTGAGTATGGGTATCAGGATATGGAAAGGCCAGAAAAATGAAGTTGATGGCTGAACACATGGGCAGTCCCTCTGGTTCAGCACAAGGGATGATGAGAGCTGTACAAAAAAAAAAAAAAAAAAAAGGAAGCATAGAAAAGCGTGAGTGTAGGGGATAAAGAAGAAGGGGAAAAGGGCTTGTGCTAAGTATGAAAAAAGACTCGAGCAATTTGCACATCTTATGCAAAGGAACTGGAGACTTCAGTTGAAGGCCAGAGCTGACAGAACCTGTCTGCTGGGCTCTGAGGGGGGGTTTTAGAGCCCTGATACTAATAGGAAGCCCAAAAGCCTTCTCTGATGGCTGCAGGGTTTTTGGACCTGAAGAAAACAGGTCTGCAATCTGGCATGATTCTACCTCTTGCATACCCTTTAGCTTCTCTACGGCTTGGGGGAAGCTACAGGGTAAATGCAACATTATGCAACAGCCTTGCTGTATGAGCTACCAGCATGACTGTCAAGAGTGGGAAGCTAGCAGGCTCCAATGGCTGGGATCCAATGCAACAGCTAAGTGTCATTTATTTACCTGTCATATATTAATTATATCACAAAAATGATGCCCTGACCACAATAATATCAAACTAATTTATTCCAATTTCACTAAATGAAGCCATAAAATGTTTAAAATCATAATTCAATATAAAATAAATTATTATGTCCAGGGACTCAAATTTAAAATCACTGAATCCATACCGCATGTATTCAGATTGATGATAACTGTTTTATTTTCATAAAAGAAAACTATCCTGACACCAGCAGCATGCCCCCAGAATAGGTACTTTTGCTATATAATCTAGAAGACAGCATCCCTCCATGGTTCGGATAGTCTAGTAAGATGCCAGCTATAATATTGAGTTAAACATCCCTTGCACTTGCCTCAGTGAGAACACTATTTCAGCAGAACAGCAATGCTTGCTAATGACTGAAATATTATTTTTGTTAAAACTGTTTGTCTTTGCTTGGTTCAGTTGCAGGAGTCCATTCAGTCTTTCTTTTTTACTAATTATGGATATAGGGGCTAGCAAAAGCTCCCTCGGCTCTGGAGGAACAAACTGTGTGGGCTGAATCCCATCAAATTCACTGATGTTATGCTGATCATGTTTGATATCTGTTCAGAGATGTAAAAACTTTTTATCAGGAGTGAAACTGTACTGACTCTGCCCAGTATCCATGAAAAGAAGCAAATCTAAGGGCAACACAGGGAATACTATTCACTTGTTAAAAATTCCTATTTGAAACAGATTCTACAGTTGGCTCTAAGCAAAAAACTTTTTCCAGATTAATAACCATCTCCTTTCTCAGAATCTCGAGCAGATTTACATAGAGCCCTAAAGTCAACTTACGAAGTGCATTTAAACTGATGGAAGAGAATGTTACGATTGATTGAAAAAAAAATTCACACTTCGAACCTACACAAAACTGTACTCAATAGTTCTCTTATATAAGACCTATGGATGTGTTTATAATTTACTACCTCCCCTTCCTTAAAATGTATTTTTAATGCAGCCATCACTTAGTTTCAGTTTATTCAATTTCACACCAAAATGGTGAAAGAGATGCCTCTTTTTAAGCGTCTCCTTTAAAGAAAATAAATCAAGAGGCCAGAAGAGCACCATCTACCAATTTATTTGGAGCTCTGGCTTTTCAAAAGATGCAAAATCCAAATGAGTTTGAGACTCACACACACAGATCCCTGAAGAAGTGAAACACTTTAAACACGATTTCTCATTTTCAGGTGCTTGCAGAGCTCCTCTGCCATTTCTCTGCCTGATCCTCTCCCCCTGAGACCTCAAGCTGTCAGTCTTCCTTTTTGCCTGTCTTTGCATCTCTCTCTGGCACATACATGAGTTTCTCCCCAGGCACCACACACTTCTTTTACATCCACCAAGGACCGTTCCTGTATCCAGGCAGTCATCCAGCTGCAGCAGAGCCTTCTCTTTTACAGTCTGCAATAGCCCAGTTGCTCTGGGAAGTGCCTGAAGAGGGGGGACTAAGGACTGTTGATGGGTGGTTAGCTCCTCTGTGCAGCCATGAGACTTCCCATGGCCTGTCTCGCCTTGGGCACCATGAGGGTCAGCCACCAAATGCCTCTCAGCTGTTGCAGGAGGAAGGCTGGACAGCCAGTGAGGGAGCAAAAGGTCTGATTTCCAAGATTTAAAATCGTGAGGCATGAGGGGTGTCCTTGTTGAATGCTGTCTTCTGAGAGATGTCGACTACGTGCTGTAATTTTTTTTTTTTTTTTGACTCAGACACATTGCAGCTGAAAGTTCTGGGTCTGCTCACATAACTCATTTAACAGAACCAGAATCCCAAGTGATTAGTTTTCTGAGGAAAATGTACTGAAATATTCCGTGTCACATTCCTCTATCCTTTAATCTATAGGAAGTGTCTTGAAAACTTATTTTGAGGTAATTTGAATTTGAAAGAGGAAATAAATCCACCCAAATCATCCCAACAGCAACTGACTTCTAATCAAGAAAGATTTTTACATAGCCAGGGATCTTTCATCAAAGACACCATGAAACCGCCAGTAGAGTCACTCAGGACTTTGCAGGATATTATAAAGCATCCTTCATTCCAGTTCTGACCAAAATTCATTATTAAACTAAGTAAGACTGTCAGAAAATGTGGGTGAGTGTGGCCCAAGGGTGGTGTGAACATAAGGGACTGTGGACACAAGGCCTCAAACAATTCCAGCACTCATATTCTACCCTGATGCCTCTCATGGGCATCCCTGGTGGAACTGCTGCCCTTAGCCACGTTCAGCCATGCTCACAGTGAATGAGTACTGTGAGGCAGCATGTTTGTTCTCACCGTTTGATTTTCATACCCATAGTACTCAGTTTATGAACTGAGGAACTGCATTTTGACCACAGCTAACATTTGCCATTCATTTTTGGTTTTGGAATTTTTTCTCTATTTCTCTTCTCGCTGCTGCAGCTCCTGGAGTAAAGTCTCAGAGACATGTCACGGAGTGGGAAGATTTTAGCTTGATCTCACACTGAAATAAGCCTTGTTTAATCACCCATTCTGGATGTGTGGGTACAAGCTCATATCCCTCTTTCCAACCCATTGCTGAATTTAACTGAAATTTGAAAAGGATTCTGTGAGCTTCATGAAAATGGGCAACACGTCAGCAAGCTGTTTGTTCCCCACTGAGATGAAGACTAACAAGATCACCAGTTCTTTGGCAATAGGAGACTCATAGAGTTGAGGGAGAGAAAGATAGTAAAAGAGAGATATTGGGAACCAGGCTTTTTGCTTCATCTTCTCAAAGAACTGCTTGTTTTCCCATTCTGTTCCTCGAACCAAGCCCCATACTATTCCTGCCACACCAGCCACTGTGTGTTTCATAGGGCACATAGTGCATTCTGTTTTCTAAAACACAGATATATTTTTTTAAATGATTACCTTTTTGAATAGTTGGAGAAAAATCTGTGGAGGAAATGCAAGGATACGAGATCTTGTTTCTTCCTATGAACTGCAATGATGGGATTTTGTTGAAGTTGTCCTGATGATATATGTCAGTGGTCCCTACTGGATGAATTATTGCTGAGTAGTGCTCTGGATTATTCTTAACCCAACTACTGCCTCAGTAAAGTGTGGCAGGTGATGACCTTCTTTGTTTGATGCTCCATTCATACTGACCAAAGGCCTACCAGGAAACACTGAGATGTAAAGAGACCTTGCTGTGAGGCAAATATCAATTGTATTTGACAAAAAAGAAAAATCTTGATTAATAGAAAAAATGAGGATATTTTCCACTTAATACTTTAGGGCAATCCTTTATGGTCCTGAATTAGGTAGGCCAGTGTCATGCCAGCTGTACTGGCACACTTGAAAATCCAGACTTTAGCATTTAGAATAATAGTGAAACTTGGCTCTATAGGAGAAAATCTGATTGAATTCCAAAGATGAAAATATAGCCCCCCGAAATAGAAATAATGCTAGTAATTAGCTAAAAACGACTGAGATTCAGTGATTTAATAGTACCATTCAAAGTGTTTTAAGCTGTTTATAATTAAGAAAAAGTTTAGAAGAACAGAATATGAACTCTCCTTTTATGAATGGAGGTAGTTTGCCAGGGTGTTTTGGCAGCAAATTCCCAAAATAGAATACTGGATTCACTCCCAGCTAAAAGAAGAAAAACTTGCAGATGTTGCTTATGCAGACAAAAAACACAACATACATATGTGACCAGATGCAGCAATTCAAAGAACTGCATCTGGCATAGAACATGTGGCTGTTTTAATATCACACCAAGAAATGATACTGTGTTCATATATCAACTCCTTCAGAAGCCACTGATTCAGCAAACAATCTAAATACATGCTTAACTTAAATATGTAAGTAGTCCCAGTGGGATTACTCATTTGCAGAGGCACATGTTAAAGTGACCCCTAGAAATCTGACCTGACTATGAGTCAATTGGCTAAGATTCCCCATTCGTTTCCTGATGACACATGCTCCTCTTTAATCTTTCTGCGTTCTATTTGCTGCACTCCATGTGCTTCAGAAGTATTCCTTCTCTTAGGTTTTGGTTTGCCTACTATTGCTATTGTTCATCAAATATTTCACATACAAACGATTTCCAAAACAAGGCAATCAATCCCAAGCAACATATCTGCAATAGTTTATAATTAACAGTATTTTTCTGTCATACAATGGCAGTGGGATTTACAAAATTATTTTCTGCATGTATTTATGTTGAGAAGCCAGGAAAGTAAATGAAATTTCATGCAAAAATCTGAAGTGAGAAATAGATCATCATTATTTGGCCTCACAATATGCAGAACTTCATTTTTAATTTTCAGTTATATTTATAACATAATAAGGAATCATTACGAATTATCCACTTCATTTCAGTACTTTCATATTTTTCCAGTTCTGGATTTGTGTTGATCAATTTCATGTTGTATACCAGGTAATATTTCTTTCCTGAAGGGGAGGTATGCATCGGAACAGGCTGTCCAGAGAGGTGGAGTCATCATCTCTGCAGGTGGTATGGCACTGAGGGACATGGTTAGTAGGCATGGAAGGGATGGGTTGACTGTTGGAGATGATCTTTGCAGTCTTTTCCAACCTTAATGACTCTATGATTGTATGACTTTCTGTCTGAGGACTATCAGCAGTGTTGCACTGCAAAGGCTAGAGGTCATTGTTTGGTCATCTATGGACTTCTCCACAATTCTTTTCAACACTAAGTCTGCTCTCTCCCATGTGTATAATGGAACTAATAGGAAAGCATCACTTATTGCCACAGAGGAGAAGTAAAAGAAGTATTTTCAGAAAGGTCATTGCCTTCCTGTCCCACTGCTGGCCCTGCTTTCTCACTCCTCTGGCCTCTTTCTTGATCCAACTGCTCAGGTCTCCCCTTCCCCCTTGTGGCAGCTCTGGCATTTCTCACTTTTCCATGAACAAACTGGACATCTTAACACATCAGAGAGAAGGCCCATAGACAGGTCTGGAGATTACCAGAGCCAGCCCAAGATAAGTGGTGGAATCACAGAATTATAGGGGTTGGAAGGGACCTCTAGGGATCATCAAGTCCAACCCCCTGCCAAAGCAGCTCCCTAGCCCAGGTTGCACAGGTAGGTGTCCAAGTGGGTCTTGAACATCTCCAGAGAAGGAGACTCCACCACCTCTCTGTGCAGCCTGTGCCAGTGCTCCATTACCTGCCTTTTGAAGAAGTTCCCATGCACATTTGTGCAGAAATTCCTATGCTTCAGTTTGTATCCATTTTCCGTTGTCCTATCACCACACACTGCTGAGAAGAGTCCAGCCTTGTCCCCTTGCCTCCTGTTAATTAGATATTTATAGACATGGATCAGATCCCCTCTAAGTCTTCTTTTCTCGAGGCTGAACAGACCTAGGTCTCTCAGCCTTTCCTCATAAGGGAGGTGTTTCCACACTCTTTATCATCTTTGCAGACCTCTACTGGACTCTTTCCAAGAGATCCCTGTCTTTTTTGTACCAGGGAGCCCAGAACTGGACACAATACTCTTGGTGAGGCCTCACCAGGGCAGAGTAGAGGGGGAGGATCACCTCCCTTGACCTGCTGGCCACGCTCTTTTTAATGCATTCCAAGAGCCCACTGGCCTTCTTGGCCACCAGGGCACACTGCTGGCTCATGGCCAACCTGTCATCCACCAGGACACCCAAGTCCCTCTCCTCAGAGCTCCTCTCCAGCAGGTCATCCCCCAACCTATACCAGTGCATGCAGTTATTCCTCCTTAGGTGCAAGAAGTACATGGGCAGGATTAGAGTGGGTGGCTAGTGGGAGGAGGAAATGGGAAATCCTTCAATGGACAGTATACTCCAACTGATCCACAAAATTGCACACTTAGGATGAGGCAGAAGGTTTGTCAAAGAATTGGAACAAGTGACATAAGCAGTATTCTCTTTTGCTGGGGAAAATTTCCAAATGTGATTTGCATTGTTCTGCAAACAACAGAGCAGACAGCAGAACTGGAGGGAAAAAACACCAGTCAGTTGGTAATAGTTCACATGCAAAAAAGGGCTTAATTCTTGAAACTGTTGGGAGTGAGTTATTTACCTAGATCTATCTAATGCTTTACCTACAGGTCTTTATAAGAACATTACGAGGATTAGCTGATGTTTGTGAAGTGCTTTATGGATGAAAGTACTAAGTGTCCAGGACAGAGGCTACTGACACCAATTGCTTTCTGGCATTCAGTATTAAATATGCAGGGGAAGCAATGAATTTAAACAGGCTACTAAGACCCATTTGATTAGAAAAGAAGTATCTTGTGGAAATGCTTGAAGGCATAGCTCTTCACAGGGAAGGAGGACAGGCCATTCCCGTGCTCTGGTGCAGGAGGACATGGTAGCCTCTGCCATCTAAATAATACTGCTTTAAATCTGCTAGGCATATGAGAAAACTCATTCACCAGACACAGCAGTGCTGTGAAATCCTTCCCCCAGGAACTAACAAGCAGCAGATTGCAGTTAAGAATTTCATGATGCATCCTGAAAGACAGCTCTTTCAAAGCAGAGCAAAGGGGCCATTAGGCCATCTGCCCTGGGAGCAGGTCACCCAATTAATCTCCATTTAGGAAAGCACAATAATTGGCCTCTGAAGTAAAAGGTGCTCATTCAGATAAAACCTAGGTGTTGTAAACTTTGAGATTTACCTATGCCTAGTTATTAACTTTCATCAGATTTAATTAAGCCCTGTGGGTAAAACATAAGCACTGAGAGATTTTATAACCGTGTCATATTTTCTAAAGGGAGACTAAATACAATTTCCTCTACCCTTTTTTCTTTGCTGAGTGGGGATTCTGTCAACCAGTTTTCCTTTACACAGTGGAGAGCACTGTATCTGGAGTAACCCATGTTTCTGTGATTCTCATGGTACATTAAGCATCAACAGTTACTTCAGCAACCATAGTTATCGCTGCCATGTAAATCTATCCACATTATTATTTCTAATTCCTCTATAAGAACTAAATATATGACCAAACATGAGAAGCTCCTTACTCAAAGGAAGGATGCACAGCCCTGAGTATTTTGTTCATTGTCTCAGTAAGCAGGGCACATCCATATACTGAATGTTTATTTGGATATTAACCATCAAGGATGGATAATGATTTTCCTGGGAAGTTAGACCTCAGTAATGCATTTTTTTTTAATATTCAGTTTGATTATTTCATTAGAAAAATAAAATGTCTAAAACATTACCTAACTGTTTAGGGTTCACTATTAAGTCAGATGAGGTAAAGATGGCGTGTGAAGGTCACCTTACCAAATTCTTATTAGAAAGATGAATTCCAAGTAAGAGCTATAAGGTGCTTTCATGGAAGGAAGGAAAGGAGAGAAGAGAGGGAGAAGGAAAGGAAAAGGGTTTTTTCAAAGTAAGTTGATTGATTTGAGGACCAACTGTTGAGTTTGTAAAATGACATGGTATGATTTCTTTCATTGCTGCAGTTTCTGCCCAGATCCCTCCAGTCTTTGGAGGTTTTGTTGTGCTTTAGTGATTCATTGGCAAGTCCCATGTTGGCAAATGGCATGTGTGCAGTATTAAAGCTTATAATGGTGATTTGCAAACTGTAGCCTTTTTTTTGTCCAGAGGGATCTAAACAGCTCCATGATACTGCTGGCATGAATGCCTGAAAGCACGAAACTGGAACTACTGCTACTGACAATGCTGTGTGAAAAAAAGCCATCTTCAAACTGAGCTCAGAAGAATCACCAGAAATACAAGAAGTAAGAAAGGGAGCTACCACTGCTGCAGAAATAGCCGCTGCATAGAAATTTCTAACCATTGCCAAGCGACTGAAAAAATATCAACTACTGCCACAGCCCAAGGCGACATGGAATGAAATCTGCTACCTGTTTCTTGAGACTCCTGGCAGGTCTGTGAGGGATAATTTTGAGAAGACTATGGGAAATTGTGAGCGAGCATAACCAGGTCTCTCCCTCCAGGACACCTCATCCCCTCCCACAGTGTGTTTTCGCCTCATCACATGCAGCTATCCTACCTTTGCCTCCTGTGAGGTGCCATGCACCTCCCTGAGCAGCTGCAGCACACCATACTGTGACCCCAAGCATTGAGAGAGGTTAGTGTAGGCCAAGGGGAGAAAGGATTGTCAGGCTTTTTGCCTGATGAAGCGCCTTCACAAATCCCAACAGGACCGGAGATCGATGCAAACCAAAGACAGCTCTTTCAGCAGGAGCACTAACCTCTTCTTGCATAAGCAAGAGTTACTTTGTCACTTAAGGCCAGTAAGCAGAGCAGGATGAATGGGTGAAAGCTTTGAAACTTCTCGTTGAGATGGGAAGAAAACCACACATTTTTTGCTGAAATTGTCATTCGTCAGCAGCCTCCTTCCCATGAGGTTCAGTGTACTCATGAGGTCAGTGAAAGCCAAGAAAAGCAGGAAACTTTGTTCACCGAGAGGGACAATACAAATTGATAGTCCTCATACCATCTTCACCCATGGGTTCAGAGACGATGGTGCATCTAAGGATGCCGCTTTTAGAAATCAAGCTGAGCATGCTGGTCATGCCAGAGATGGAGTCCTATCAGTAACACACTAGTTCTAGGTGTTGGGGTTATTTGACTCTTTTATCTGGAGAGAAATGGAGGTTTGTACGTGCACCATAGTTCAGCCAATAAAATCCTTCAGATCTACTGAATCAGGAGTAAGAAACTGTCTGGGTATGTCGTTCATATCACGTGAATGCATTCTGGCTCTGTATTTGAACATTCTTGTACCTTCTTTTCACAAACCAAAATGTAAAATCTCTGCAACAGTTTCAGACTCAGTCAGTAACGAACATATAAATGCCTTCATCTTTTTCTTTGAAATCAGTACTGTTTCCATTGCCAAGCTGGTTCGTACATCCTTGGAGAAGGGAAAACTGCTCCCCGTGAAGTTTACTTGACCTAGGTCCTTTTGTATACTGGGAAAGATATAGCATTTCTAATCATTTTTAATGACCGTACTTATAAATATCTGTACTCAAGTCCATTTTTAAATAAGAACATTTTTTTAGCCCGATTATATCTCAAATGGTAGTTCTGTGATAAAGGCAGGAAAAAGCAGCATGAACTGCTACACCAGAGCCGCAAAAGAAAAGAAATAATGCCTAGCCAAGGTTTGCTAATAGCAGATTGGGTGGCACGGTACGTTCCAAGTGTTTAAAAATAACAGTATGACATTAGTATATCAATGGTGTAAAATCAAAGGACTGCTGTCCTGCTTGGTAGGTCAGGAGTCTGGCATACACTACTATTTTAAGTGGCAGTAAAACTTGTATAGTGACAGTGTAATCAAGCAAATGCTATTAGCAAAATTGTGGCTCTACTACAGCAGTGACTGAAGTTAAAATGTAGACGCGAGGCTGGCTTTTCATTGCAAGTTGAATCTGTTATACTTTTCATATGCTTATTCTGCCAAAAAAAAAAAAACACCTCAAAAATGCTTGCATGTAAATAATGTTCACAGGTGATGTGGACATGACTAAGGGTATACAGGTACTTGAGAAAAATCCATCCATCTGATCAAGGATGCATGCTTGTGTCTAGCTCTTAGCACTTCATTGCTCTGGGGGCAAAGTGAGGTGATTCCAGAGATTAGCTGTCATATTAATTATTCTGTATTTGTCTCTTCATTTATGACTTCCACGTTAATACTAGTGAAATTAAAAAGCTTGTAACAGTAGGATCTTCACCTGTCTGGCATAGAGACATCCAGATGAGAAGTCTGTGCTATGTTATGGTTTTACTTATCTACCCAATCACTCTAGATTTTTTCAAAGCAAGGTAAAGACACCTATCACACTTTTTCAAAAGTCTTAACCTAAGCATTAAACACCTTATTTCCTCAATTCCCGGGAAAATGGACAAATTTCTCTCGTTAAGAAACTACAGGATGATAATTTTGTAACACTGCAAATTTCCTGTTGAAGTCTTGCCATTAGTTAAATATAGAAATGGCAGAGTAATTCTTAAAGTAGATCACTTTAAGTCTTCTAAGAGGATTAAAATCTCTGATTCAGAGACAAAGCCATTAGATGGATGACTTTTCACTGCAAAGCAATGCTCTGCTCTGATGATTATCCTGAAACTTCTATACTTACTAGAGTTTTCTTCAAGGTGTGCTAACAGTGTGTTAACTCTGTATTTCAGGAATACTGAATGTCATTGTTCATGTTTAAAGTGACATTTACTTTATTCACTTATATGAAGCTATAAATGAGGAATGGGATTTTTAAGCTATGCTTCCAATAGGCTTAAGTTTACTTTTGAAAGCCTTGCTGATTTCAAGATTAGGCTGGGAAAATGTCTGCACTTTTCCATTTTCTAGACCTAAAATCATAATGTTGAAGAGAAGGGTGTATTATAGCTGCTGTTCACATTGGACTCCTACCCAGTGCTCAGACCTGATCCTTGTGCCCAGCACACTGCAAAACCTCATTTCACCTGACTGCTTGTCTTGTCTAGATAAGAGTTTGTTGCACCTAAGTAACCTCTGTTTATGTATTTTCCCCAGTGAAGATAGCTATCATTTTGTCCAAACACTTTGTTGATAATATGTCAATTACCAACAAAATAAAGCCAAGAACCTTTAATTACTCTTAATTTGTAGCAAGCTAAATTGGATGTTGAATGTTGACTACTATTTTCACTTCAGTAACAAACTGCAGCAAAGTGGCCTCCTGATCTGCACCATACATCCCTTTGTAGAAAGAAAAATAGCCACAGAAAAATAGGTTCATGTGGTTAAAGCATTCCAGAATTTGTTAGGAGACACAACCTAGAAATGTCAGCAAGCTTGTGCTAAGTCTGTCTGTCACTTTTTTCACTTTTTGCATA
Organism: Cyrtonyx montezumae; assembly: GCF_038088225.1. Lineage (NCBI taxonomy): Eukaryota > Metazoa > Chordata > Aves > Galliformes > Odontophoridae > Cyrtonyx > Cyrtonyx montezumae. The sequence goes on along the minus strand of NW_027072089.1, from coordinate 61,043,401 downwards.
AATTAAACAAGAGAGTGAAACCTAAATATATGAGAGAAGAATAGGACATCCTTAGTAACATGTGAGTCAGTGCTAAACTAAACTTACCCAAAATGCAGCAGTTTCAACATTTACTCCTTTGCCAGACTCCCACAGAACCAAAGTAGAAGTTTTTAGGTTCGATCCTGGAGCATAATGGAAATCAAGATCATGGAAAATTCGAAATTGCAAGAAGTTATCATTATTTTCTAAGAGAGAGCTGGAAGGAGGCCCTCAAGCTTTGCTGAGACCATAACACATGAATTCCCATGGAGATGTTCGGACACGGTTTATCAGAGATGAACTGCACTGTGTCAACACAGGGGACAACTATTTATAGTGGGCAGGTGGAACTGGAAAGAACTTAATGGTGCTGCAGTAGTACTGGTACTGCCTGACTCTATGTTTTCTTGTGCAATATAACGTACGGAATCTGCTTTAGAAGAGGAGTTGGACTTAATGATCCCCATAGGTCCCTTCTGATGCCTGCTATACTGTGTCTGAGTCATTCTAGATCTGTATTTCTTACTTGTTATTGCCAACCCTGTCATCTTGGAGAAAGATAGCCTTCTGAAGAGTGCAGGGGTCTTCAGCCACAGATCCAACATTGGCTCATTCCATAATTTTCTCAAAAGCATTCAGTCTAACCATAAATAAATAGAGTTGTAGTGTTGAGGCGAATTCACCAAGCTGTGCTACAACTGCTTGTCTATTCATTTATTCTTTCACTCAACTCCTGAATTAACTATGTTATTTGCACCACCCTCAGTAATTTATAAGCATAGAAGCAGGCAAAACTTGCTACCTACATAGAAGAAAGCGCGTGTACTCTTAAAATGTCTCATATTTTAAAATCTCTGGGGGCTTTTTTGTATTTACAATTGAAAAGCTATTTTCAAGATGCAAACACCAGAAATTATCTCCTTGCATTCTTTTCTTAGAGGGCATAAATAGAAATTACATATTTTTTTAGCATGTGTATGTTTTCTTTTGCTGGGCAAAGTGCAAGATGTATGTTATAAAGGCTTTCATACCCTGGAGCCATATCTTGTGGGAAATGCCAGGACCCAGCCCTGGAAGACAATTTTGGGTTCTGTAAGATGTACACATCTGTGAACCTGCCTGGCTCTCTTTGCTGTATATCTTCTCAGAGTACTTCAAGAGGAGATTCATTGAACAGGGAAGGAGAAAGTCCCTCCATCTCTGTCACTAACTTGCTGAATTACTACTGCTTTTTCCACTCAAAGAGGGACATCAACTGCTACTCAGTTGCTAAAAAATAGTCACTTTACTGATGGCAATACTGAGTATCTGTCCCAGTGCACCTGGCAACCTGCTTGGTAGAGTGACCATCCTTGAATGGAAACATGTAGCTACAGCTAGTTTCTGTGGGCATTATTAATCTCACTGTCTTCAGCTTTCTAAAGTTTGTGGCAGGCATTAACCAGTCTGTACATGAGCATCAAGAGCAGCCATGGTACTGAAAGCTCAGTACAGTTTTGTCTGAATAATACAAATGTACCGAACAGGCAGATGTACTCTGTTTAACACATCCATGTTTATTCCCACAGATAATCCTAGCTGACTCTTCTGAATTTGTAATCTATCTCCAACATAACACAGGTCCCAAAATTTCCCAGGTAATTATTAAGGTTGCCCATGTTTGCTTCATATACTATATAAAGAAATTAGGTTTAAACTAGTTAACAAAAAAAAAAAAAAAAAAAAAAAAAAAAAAAAGATAAATATTAAAATCAAGAAAAGGAGAGCATTAAAAGGACATTGAACAAAAAATACACATTCATATCATCCCTTTCAAATGCTTCCTTTTGCATCAATATTTATATTTTGATCCAACTCTGGGGTTCAAATTTACTCTTTTCTTGGAGAAACAGAATAATTTTGAGAAAAATCAACAGAACTTCACAATGCTTAATCACATTACCATACTACACATGATTACAAAGAGAGTAGCAATGATGTGGGCATTCCCATGAAACAATACTCTTCAATAACCGTTCCTTTAATAGTGGGAAACTCACAGGGGTTAATTTTCCCCAACCCACGTGGTCTATGCACAGAGTAAAAGTAGTAATCAATTTTTCAAAAGGCTTTGATAAAGCATTTGCTGTTAAAAAAAAAACATACAGGAGAAATGATAACACAAAACATTGTTGCTATTGCCTTTGTAACTCTTTCTCTCCTTAAGTACTGGATTTCAATAATAAACGTGTCTAAACACTGAGTAGAAATTGGCACCTGCTGAACTTAGTATCAGATTTTTCTGTGAAACGAGAAACAAATATATCCCGAATTGGAGATTTTGCCAATAATGACCTTATGAGAATATAAATATTTATATCCTCTCAAGTCAGCACCTGCATAGGGTATTTTAATAACTTTTGTTATTACTTTTGCAACATTGGATAACTAGAACTTTGTGCAACAGAACAACAAATAGTACTGAGGACTCACCACCCCTTCCAGAGAGCTGTGATCAGATGTCCCTAGGCAGCACCTGGGGACTCTCACAGTGTGATGTGATTTCACCCTGAATAGTAATGTAAAATATAAAACAGAGAAAATCACAATCACAGCCGTACCAAATCACTGAGCACCCGAACTACAGGTAGACAGCATAAGACTATTCCCCAGATGCTTTTCCCATCCAATTTTCTGTGTCTTTGGCCCTGTCAGCAGCTACTTATGCTGAACCTTGTGACCTAAATGCACAGGGGTAACGTTGCTTTACTCATCTACCTGTAGAAGGAAGGTATGATTAAGAACAGCACAACCCAGTACCAGGAGTAAGAAATTTTAGAAATGATTATGTCAATGACTACATTTTTAATGTTCTTACTTTTAACTACTGAATATTATAGTTATAAAATTACAAAATAAGGAGAGAAAAGAACCCAATACATTCTGTATTATAAAACACTGCCAGGCAATATGGATTTAGTACACAGTCATAAATACTCAGGGCAGGGCAAGGAGGACAACATGCAAAAATCTTACTCAAGTTTGCATTTGGTTTTCAGTCTGTTTACCTTCCATGTAAAAGCAGTTTATCAAAGCCTAGCTGATTAGCACAGGCAATAGTGATGGTGATACCGGGTAGGAAACAAAGCGTTAAATCCAGGTTGCCAAACCACAGAGGAGCTCTTTGCCCAGCACTGTTCCTGTCATTACCTGCATCCCTGGAAGCGGTGGCCATGTCAGTAGGTCTACTTGCCATACCATATCAACTTTATTTTCTACACTTACTCCCGCTATGAACCGAGAATGATAAATTTCAAAAGAAAAGAGACAAATCAGATGTCTGTGTGTTTCATAATCCTCTCTCCTTCCCCATGTTTATGGCCTTATTTGAAAAATTTGTTCACTCATCTGTAGGACTGTGCCTGAAGTTACATTTGTGACAATAATTGTAGTCACACACAGAAAAGAAATATGGATACCTACAGCAACAAAATATTTCCATGCTGCTCCTGGGAAATACTTTGAAAAATTAAAACCACCTCACTTGCACTGTTGCCTACTATTTTAGTAATCTACACAAGGACTGAAGAAGAATCAAAATAAAATTATTTTAAAATTTATCTTCTATGTGAGGTGTCAATTCCTAGTCAGATTATAAAAGGGATTAAATAACTTCAAAGGAAAATTAATGCATAAAGTTGATTCTTACTATCGGAACCTGGTCTGCCTGAGTACAAATGTGATAGTTTTCTTTAGATCACAAAAATGTTAATTTCTTTTTGCCTTCCACCACCATATATTTATGCCGGATGAGGGACACATGCCCATCAAGTAATTGGTCAGTTTTTATCTAGACAAACACCTCCATGTTTCTTTGCAGGACAGAAAATACAAGGAAGGTGGATGCTGACAAATGATAAACTATCATCATTTTACTGAAGATATTCAGTAATTCTCCTGTGGCTATTTATAGTCATGCCAGAATTTAGGAAGATTTACCAACCTGGTGATATTTTCTGCCCTGTGGAAGAAAAAAAAAATAAAACTCTTTACATGTCTCAAGTGCTTTAAAGCAGTGAATATAAATGCAGTAAGAACTGAATGTTCTGATTTTTCTTTCAGCATCTTTTTAAACCTCTGATTATCTATTCTTTGTATTTTAATCTCTGCCATCTTATGTTGCAGTATGTTTGTGTTTTCTGAACACAATCCCAAGCTTAATTGCAGGTAGACTTATTCTTTCCCAGACTTAATCCATTTTGGATCATAAATAGAACTTTACTGCTTCATTGAAACTGAGCATTTTAAATTAAATTTATTTTAGGAGCCCCAAACTAAGGACACAGTGCATTGCTAAGGAACTCTAAACAATAAATCGAACAAATAAAACAATTTAATGGTGTTTATGCTCCTGAAAATAAAGTAGGACCAACATGCCATCTTTTTTAGGATTGAATGAAAGATCTCATCCTGAACCAATAGAGTAACAATTGAATTAAAACCAAATTGATTCTTTTTACTGCTCTTTAATTAGAGCATAATTAAAGGAGAGTTATTTTTGTCATACCAGATTTTCTCAGCCTTTAGAACTTTCTCAGAGCATCCTGACTTCAGAGCAATTGAAATGACTGTTAAGTATCCCACTTCAGGATTTCTAGTATCACTATCTAATACGAGTTTCCTGTTGGCTTTCCTTAAGAAAGAATCAGAGGTTCCTCCTTTACAGCCAATTTATTTCTGCTAATTGATTCTCCACATCCTCATTGTGTTCAGCCAATCTCCTCAATCCCATTTCCATCCTCCAGTCTGCCAGGCACTGAAAATCCACCTTATTCTCTTCCTCACTCGTCATCCCAGGTATTTCTCTTATATTTGCTTCTATAACATTTCTTCTATTACTTAACCACAACTGAACCTCTCTGTCCATTCTAAGCCTGGAAACAGTCCCAGCCTCTCTAGACCCTATCTTAATGCCCAATTCCAAACAGATTGTCTCAGGATTTTATGCCTAATTTATTTCCATAGGAACAAGCAGATGGGATCTTATGAGCCAAATGCCTTTCCATTTTGCTATCAGAAACCAGTTCCTAAAATAAATCAAAATCCAGACAAAAATTAAACTGTTGCTTCTCCTGTTGGAATACTGTTCCACACCTTAACTTCAAGATAAAATTCCAGATTCAGTTTATACTTTTACTTTGAGCCAATATTGTCCACACTGTGTGTTAAATGATTTACTTACAAACACCAAGAAGGTCATCTCTCTGATTTTCACTGAACTGAATTTACTGTCCTTTTCTAATCTCCCTCCACTAAGTTTTCCATTGTCCTACTAATTTTAATCCTCCTCCTCTGTACCCGTTCAAGTCTGGATTCATCTTCATTAAACATAACCATCCAGTATTGAATAAACTATTGCAGACAACTTTTTACACATCAGTACTAAAGGCTTTCCTATCAGTATTCAAAATGCGACATCTCAAGCTTTCATATATATTTTTGAAGTTGTGTCACACTGATGCCTCATATATTCACAGAACAAATTAATAATTCCCCATTACTTTATCCCCGTAAATTGTTAAGAGTTGATAAATTCCAAATGTATTCATGAAATTTTCATCCCTAGCTCCACTTCCATCTACTGTACTGAATCCTATCTCTGCTACTCTAGCTACCAATGATATTCTGAAATGTATCCTGAATGATATTCTCACCCTTCCTGAATATTTTCAGTACTTCACAACTGCTTGTTATCAGCACATTTAGCACACTGCCATTCCTGGTGTCAAGGTCATTAATAAAAATAGTTAATGACTTCTGTCTCAAGACTGATCTTTGAAGGGAAATCAGTCTGACAGATGTTCTTCCAGTACAATCTGGAGCTCCCTTCTCCAGCATTTTCCTTACTCATCTTATAGTTTAAAAAAAAAAAAACCCTGCATCTTCTACAGCTTGACTAATACTTTCCCATATGACATCAGGCTGAAAACAAGACAAAGAAAATGTAGTGTCTGTAATCTGCAAAATCAATTTCCTAACAAAGAAAGGTGGAAAGCCAGTATGTTGTGAGTTATTTGTGGCAGAATAAGGTAATATTTTATTCCATTTTCACTTTCTTTATTCTTCCTACGCACATTTCTGCTAAGACATAACACAGTAGTGAAGCCAAATAGATGAATGCTAACATGGCACTCACCCACATATCACACACTGGTCTAGACACAGAAAACACGTTTTGGTTTTGGTTTTTTTTTGTCATATAGTCAGCATCTCACCCTCATCATGGGTCTATAGCTATCAGCTAACTGCAGATGTTTAAAATCAAGAACCACTGATTTGGCTGCAGTGAGAAGTATTCAGCACATTTGAAAACCAGATCCCAAAGTAAATTTCCACTGCAAAAACACAATCTACTTCTCATATGAAGAAGGATCTGAAAAAGAGTCTGCCTCCCACATCACTTCACACAAGCAATCTGTAATACAGAAGGAGAGAGAATCCCACTCCTGCAGCCAGACGATTATTTGATTATTTAATTTCTCTTTTATACATTATTTTCTCCAGCTCACTCTTGACAGAAACCAGATGAAACTGAGGACAAGCTCATGGTTCTGAAGAAATGAGCTTAAGGAATCTTCATATGAAGCTGAAGCTGGGATTTCCAAGACATGCCATTTTCATTTGGTGTCAGACCTTGAACTGGAGTCCCAACCTGCCAATCTGTACTCCAGCATGCACCATCCAGCTCTCCAAGAAGAGCTTACATGCAGGTCTGGGGCATGCCTCAGGTCTGCAAGTTGCACAGACAAGCACTTGGCACTGACCAAGCTCAACACGACTCATCAACCAGCCTTCAAAAGGGTATCCCAGCAGGCTTGGCCCTGGCCTCCATACCATCACATTTCACACTAATCTGTTCTTAACATCTCACCACAAAAGCAAGATCAATGTCTTGAAATAAACAGAGTTGAATGCTGGGGTCTCTATCAAAGGCGAAGAAAACAGGGAAAGTATGGATTAGACACAACTGGATAAGGCTCCAGGTAAACTAGAACAGCTTGCGCAACAGTAGAGAAGAAACTCAAGCTCTTTGTGCATAGCTAGGAAAAGGATATCAATCAACCTTGGTCTTGGCCTCCTTTAAAAGCAACTCCATCACAGGTATAGTCAAAATAGCAGAGGAATCTCAGCCACTTGGTGAATGAGTAGAACAGACTGATTTTAAGCGGTGTGCCCAAACTCAAGCAGAAAACCGGCAGGATTTTTTTTCCCCAAATTTCAGAGATAACTTCATCCATATTTGTTTGTGCTTTAAAAGGAAAATTAAAGCTTTAAAGATGGATGAACTATTCACAGTAAATAATGTAGTAATCAAACAAAGACTTTTAGTCATTGGATGTATTATCAATGAATAGCCTGATTTTTATGAATACGCTCATTAGTCGTAATTGTTTAACAAGTGATTTATCTGAAAAAGTTTCATCCCCTGAGATGTCTGTTATCTACTTGCTGTCTTTGATTATTCACTAGATGTGGAACATGATTACATTTTTCCCTCACAGAACAAGTGAAATACTATCAGTAGCTATAGACACTTTCAGTATGAATATTCATTTGTGATTGTGCATGTTATACAACTTGTCATTAGAAGCATCCATCATCCCACTACAAACAATATCTTGACTCCTTAAAATTAAATTTTATTTATTGTGGCATCTATTAATTAGAAAGGTTACTTTCAAAAGACAACTAAGAAATTACCTGTAAATGCTAATTCATCCCTGGTTGCAAATATTTATCCCTTTTAAAAACACATTTTAAATGCAGATATGAATGTCAAAATAGACTTTAGCTCTTGCATAGCCAATCATATGTTGCAGCATGGGTTATGTGTGTGCAAAAGATAGAAAAAATATACATGGAAAAATTGAAAACATTCACAGGAGAAGCAGAATGTCCCAGAGAATAGGAAAAAAAAAGTGAATTACTGCAGAATAGTTAGAAATATCCACAACAAAGGAGAGCTTGTGACAATTAATGACCAAAGAAAGAAAAGAAGGTGAAAATTCTGCTTGTGATTTAGACAATTTAAAGGAAACTTCAGACCCACATAGAAGGCGAGCATTAATTTGTTAGTTTGTGCTAGAAAATAATACATATTGCTTTAGAGTTATTATTCACATTATCCAGAAATAGCACTCAGAGCTACTTCTGTGCTATTTTAACTTCTCTCATTTGAATATCTGCTAAACATGACATACCAAGTGACATAGTGACAGTAACGGACCACGATGCAATTTTTTAAAGAGTGTTTATATTATTTTGGTAAAAGAAATGTTTTTGAATGCTTCAGTCTGTGCTACCCATTGTGAGCAACCCTTCTAACATCTGTACTAATGTTTTTAAAAAGAAAACTTCAAAACCCATAGAAAGAAAGTCATACTTCTGCTTGGTGCCTCCAAGTTTCAGGAAGGTTTTGTAATAACTGCATAAAATAGCTCCCTACAGTTCAGTAGGGGGTCGAGAGTCTTCTATGCAGTTGCTATTGCTAGTTAGAGTATCTTTTTTTTGTTATGAACCTAGAGAAGATATACTATTATGCAATAAAAACCTTTTCATCTATAAAACAGCAAAGCATGGGTACAAAACACAAGTGTATCTTGGGAAGATATTATTTACTCATTTACTAAGCAGAGACATATTACCAGCAGCAATTACCAAGTAGAAGGTAACAAGAAAAATAGGATTCCTTCTCAGATTCTTCACCAACAGAAAAAAAATGTTGTACTCTAAGTCTACTTATGGTAAAATGGAGTAAGCCAAAAAGGACCCAATAGATCTTCAGGGGAAAACTGTTTACAACTTTTCAGAAAACAAAACCTGGGACCTATTAAAAGAAATAAAAGACTGAAGAGAGTGAGTCAGACTATTGTATGTAGAATGAAGACATTCAATGAGCAGATATTTAGAGATTGATCTTAGCCTCCATGGACAATCCTATCAGAAGCTGTCTCTGCTTGAGGAGGAGATTTGGACCAGTTGACCTCCAAAGGCCCCTTTCAAACTAAACCATTCTTTGATTCTGTGAAGGCCTTGCTTTTTGCTTTTAGGCTTTAGTATTCAGATTATGAAGATATCTTATCCACAGACTTCAAGAGAAAACATTCATTATCTACAAGGGGAAAACCTTCCTTGATATCTGAAAACAGAAAATAGGAAAAAAAAGCAATTAAAAAAGCTGTTGGAGCAACTAAGGGATCCAGTGTATGTACACTACCTAGAAGTAAACTAGGACAGATCCACACAAGAATCTGATAAGTTCATGAATTTAGACACGGTGATGAATAACAGCATTTTAATGTGAAAAACAAAGCATACACAGAGTGTGGAAGAAAAACAGTAATAAAAAAGTATACTACTTTTGGATGGAGTTGGAGTATTTGTGAAAACAAAATCATTTTCCAAAGGACTGTAAGTAAGCACAGAACTGATCTGGAAGAGAAAGAAATGTATGTATTCTTCAGAATAAAAATGATACAGCAACAATCAAGGATGTTATAATAGCCTCAGTAAGGATTTCCCAGTAAAACATTAGGTCCAAAACTTTGAATAGAACTTTGGATGCAAATGGAGTATGCGTTAATTTTAAATAAGACCATAGACATCAGGTCCAGCTGCACATCAAAGTCACAATTAAAAACTGAAACGAAAACAAAAGCAAAACACAGGTGGTAAATCTAACAGCTTCCACTAGACAGTCTACTTCTAGTGTGTATATTTGTGAGTTAATTTTTAAAAGATGAAAAACCTCGAAACATTATGTAAGCTGTCTCCAGTCATCCTTCCCAAGATTCGCTTCATTTAACAGCTTGAGTTTAGGATTAAAATTTCAAAAATTATGCTGCACATGAAGGTTAGTGAACTAAAAGTTATGCATACATCTGCCTGTAAGGTAGCACTGTCTGGCTCTTCAGTTCCAATATTTGAAATTTCCAAAAATCTAACTGAAGCTACACTTCCCATGCCCATCTTTTTATCTATATATTATTCAAGCAATGCAGATCGTAGACAAATTGCGCAATAAATTTTGTCATTTCATACAAGAGTAGGTTTAACATTGTTGTTCTCAATGTACTGGCATTGTTGGAAGGATATGTGATGGTTGTAACATTAGAGGAGAATTTTTTTTCAGTTGAGCACCGTGTAGTTTATTGCCTTCAGCTGATGCTCCCCAGCCACCAGATATACCATTTAATAATCATAATCATATGAACTCCTTTATAATTAATGATTACTACTTTGTAAAATTCCTTAACAGAATAGAATTGACATCATCAGAATTTTCAGCAGTTCATTCTCTCCTGGAATAGGAATAGATACAAATTTCTCTCTCTCTAGATTAACAATGAAATATGAGACTTCTGAAGAGATTTTCATGAGATCTCACTTTAAATACTGTATCATCGATTACTGGAAACTTCTTGGCTTAGAAAAAAATATGAAGGCATGATATTGTTGCTGATGGTATAGGACACTGCAGAAAAACCCAGCTATTTTGTCCAAACTGTTGATACTGTAGAATTCCACAGGGAAAATGTAAAAAAAAAAAACCCACAAAAAAAAAAAAAAACCCACAAACAGGACTTTCTTGTATTTTTGTTAATATTATGCTATGTGGATGGATGTGAATGAACAGGATTCAAAAATGAAATAATATTTCAAGACCTGAAAATTCAGAATTAACGTATACTTCCTTCTTCAATTATTAGGATACAACCCTAAATGGACAGTGATACTCTTACCCTAAAATAGTTTCTTGTCTTTGAGTTTCCAAATATACAACAAAAAGGATGAAGGAAAAAAAGAGCTAAATATAGATGCTGACAATTTTAGGAAATGCCTTCTGTCACAGCCAGAAATAGAACACAAACTTCTGATTCACAGGTCTCCATCCTGGCCCCATTCAAGTTGGATATTTGAAACAATTTCTCCTCTGAAGGAGTGATCTGGTGCTGGAATAGGCTGCACAGGGAGGTAGTTGAGCGATCATCATTCCTGGAGGTGTTCAAGAAACATTTAGATATTAGACTAAGGGACAAGGTTTAGTGGAGAAATATTGGAAGCAGGTAGACAGATAGTCCTGGAGGCCTACTGCAACCTTGGTGATTCTAAGAATCACACTGTATTTCTGGGAGCTGTGTTTTTCTGTTGAGTAAATTATTATTTATGAAATATACATTTCAAAATATATTGTGAAATAGTCAAAATCACTTCCAGTGCTATTAGGAGTTCACCTTGTTTTTATGCATTTTAAAACAGGACCTGTGATAGAGCCCTAGGTGTTACATCATTTCATCGCTAATACTTAGTATTATGTAAATCAGTGATAACCTATCCAAGAAAGGCTGTGAAAATATTTTAGTCATAAGCAACTCAAGCCAGCTTGCTAGCTCTATTAGGATCTTTGTGTACTAGAAAACACAAATCAAGCACTTTCAAAGCGACATTTGTTTTTCTCTGGTTTTTGGACACTAGTTCCAGCTGCCATATTTAAGGACACTCCAGAAAGTGTCTTCATGATGACATCTGCCATTTCCTTCAGCATTCATGGATGCAACCTATCAGGGCTCATGGACTTGCAAACGTCCAGTTTGATCAAGTATTCCCTGATCTCCCACAAAAGATACATCTTCCTTTCCCCCACTTTTCAATGCATCTTGAAGCACCAAAGGCCAGTCTTGCTAGTAAAGAGTGAGGCAAGAAAGGTACCTTCATTTAGTACCTTGATCTCTCTGCTGTCAATAATAAGCAAAGAGGTATTCAGACTGCTTATGAGCACAAATTTCATTTATTTGCTGAAAGCTCACAGGAGGAAGCACGTAAATCAAATGTTTAAACAACTAATTAGTTGTTGTAGTTGAATTAGTTGTATTAGAAGAAATGTAACAACAAAAACAGTGGAGAATGTTGTTGCTTGCACCACTCCCAAGACACTGGCAGCCTGGTAGCAGAGGTCTTAAAATATCGAGCACTACCATTGCAATAGAAACATAACAATATGGATATTAGTGGACATGCTTTTCCTTCCATCAAAGTTCAGTGTAGAGTAAGCTCAAAAAAGTGCCTTAATAATGTACAGAGGGAGGAAAAAATTATCATAAGGGCTTTTCACTCTGACTGACAAACATTTCAGCAAAAGTTACACTCCTACCCTCAGTACCTGTGAAACTCCAGATAAATATTTCCTGACCTGTAAGAGTATTTGACCTAGAGGCATCATATACCACAGAAAGTGCTTGATTATCAGCCTAGAGGGGCATAATTCATTGGCAGTGATGGAGACTGATTTACATTTCTTATGTGGAAACAGAATCAAATATAAAACTGTGTAACCAGTATGTTCTAGACTTTATGCTTTAATAGGGCCAATTTAGAAGTGCTGCAAATAATTATGAATCAAATCAGTCAAGAGAAAAAAAAAGCATCTGAGAGATGATTGGAACTAATTCACATTGTACTCCAAACACAATCTGAAAAAGTGGAAAAAATATCCACACTGCATATAAAGCAACCTACTAAGGGGAAAAAAAGCAGGCACAAAATTATATTTGCTATATATACATATGCATATGTATTTTTAAAATGGAACAGAGGGAATATATCTATAACCACTCAAACTGTTCCATCATTCATTATTTTAAAAATCTGTATAAACATATGGTAAATTCTCAACATAGTGCCCATAATAAGATTTTGATGAGAATACCGTTCTTCACTCTGTTTAATATTTATGAACTAAGCATTTACTTAGTGAAAGTAAGGCTTTAACAGAAGCAGAGTAGTTCTACGACCAGAATGAAACAAATACAAATAAAATAAGTTTGAAGGCAAGCATTATAGAAAATGTATAAAAGAGAACATGATTAAAGCAAATGACACTTTAACTAAAATAGGAACAAAAGGAATTTTGCAAACAGCATAATTCCATTGTTTTTTAGATAGTAACTGTTCTCTTCTATCCAGGCTCAGCTCAGACTGCAACAATAATGCTGTCACTGTGCAGAGGCAGGTGACAGAAATCTGCTTGATGCAGAAGAGGCCAAAGTGGTCTGTCAGAAAAGTGCTTTTCCTGCTGTGGAATGATGCAGTCAAGACCTGATGATGAGCATTAAGCTAGTGGGCAAACATTAGCAACACTTTGGTCACTGCTGCTGCTTAACTGCTTCCTTATTAAGTGAGGTGTTCCTAAGCAAGCTCATCCAGGTAACCTGTATTTTATATAAAAGAGCTTACTTTTGTTGTCTTGAGCTACCTACTAAGAAACAACAAAAGCAGTGGAGAACATAGTTGCTTTCACCACTCCGAAGCCATTGGCAGACTGGTAGCAAAGGTCTCAAAATAACAAACACTACCATTCCAACAGAAAAATAACAATATGGATATTAGTGAACACGGGTCTTAGCCTTTTATTTCCTCTGCAGACTTCTCATTCAGAGAGGACTTGTATATGACCTTGTGCTCCCATCTCACCTACAGCACATCAGCCAGACTGCTGGAGAAGAGCTGCCTTGTTAGACTGCCAGCAAAATGGTGGACAGACAGAAACATAAAAGTTCAAAGAACTAACCTGCGAAATGCTAAACAGCTGGATCCCTGGCAACCCAAACTCTCACGTAAATCTAGGAAAACAAACCAGAAAGGCTATGTGGTGTGAGGAACACAAAGGCCATATAGTCCTCAGCTGTTGGTCAAAGAGACATTAATTGCCCAAGCCATGGATTCTCAACCTTCCCACATCCAAGAGGATTGCCTGGTCTGTAATGGTTTGGCTCCAGACTCAAAAATGAACAAATTGCAAATCCTATGCAAAAAAAGTTACCTGTCACAGTGGTCTGACATCATCTAGAAGAAGAGGTAAGCTGCAAGAATGTTATTCTAATGAGATAATTTAACTGTAAGATTCTGTAATGAGGGAAAAAAACCAAAAAAGCCAACACAAGACACGAAGGAGTTCTCAATAGCATAAAGATAAAAGAATAACAGGAATGTTATTACATACAGGCAAATACAATGAGAACATTATTAATATTTTCATTTGTTTTGGGAACACTCATCACTTCTTTCAGGTCCAGTTCTTCCTTTTTTCAGGACTCCTGAGAGTTGATCATCACACTGCTGTTAATCCCATGACAGTGATAAGTTTCCAGCTCAGTGCCTCACAACATGCCTGGACCAAAACTTGCATCAGAGTCTTCCAAAAATGGTACCATTCCAGCTTCACTTTGTGGCATACTTAATTCTCTTAAAGCCCAGGGCATTTCAGCAATGTGGAACTGGAAAAATCAGTGCAGTTTTACACTGCATCGAAGGTCACATCTGAAGGTCTTTTATTTTAAGTAGGCATCAGCCTGCATTTTCAAAAAGCATTGAATGATTTTGAATGTTTCAACTTTTACAGGTGCTTAATCAGAAAAGCTGGAAAGAGTTTTTCTCCAAAAGTACTGAAGGATCTGCCTTCAGATGTCAACTAAAAGAAAAAAGTGGTAAAAGAAAGCAAATGAAAAGAAAGGGGCAACAAAAGCTTTGCAGCACTGCCTCATTACTCTCACAATACTAAAATTGTCTTCTATTTTAAATAATTTTTTGATTTTTTGCTGAGAATATAAAATCTCTTCACTTTTGTTTCACTTGGAATATGCTGTTTAAACACTTATTTCAGACACATGCATTTTAAACAATTTACTTTAAATTACAAACTCCATGCTGACAAGTATTCAAATGTATTTATAATTAGAATGATTGGGAGTGACAAACACCAGGAGACCACATATCAAGCTAATTTATCTCCACATCTCTAGCAGTATCAATCTACTCACTGTACTTTACATTAATAGAGAGCATGCAGTATTTACAGTGTTATGTATTTGCTTGATGCATGTTAATTAAAAGAGGAAATTTAAAAGCATCTTTGCCTTGTTTCTTCATTCAACTGGCCTGTGAAATACCCAGAAGTAATTTTCATTAAGTGCTCTGCTATTTACTGGTGAGGACAGAAATGGTCATTAGTGACTCCCTGCTGATGAATGCAGGTCTCCAATTGTTCATAATTCTTGGGGAAGTTTTGCTTTAAAATATGAAAAGAATGCTAAAAGGGACCATACGGATCACTGTTCCAAACCTGTTGTCACAAATGCCAATATAAACTGACGTTTAGTTTTAAGCTTAGGATGTGAGTTTTAACAGTTGAAGTGAAATCCATAAAGGAGCAATAAGAAAATACTTTCTAAATAAACTTCAGGGAATAACAGTCAAAAGTACAAGTAATGAGTTGCTTTCTTCCTCTTAAGAACCTATGTATAGACTTTCAAAATCTTAAACTGAAAGAAGTTTTTGGAAGTCTTTTTATACCTTTTCTGCTCCCTTCATTGTACCAGAATGGCATACAGAACTGTTTGTTATAAGACAGCTGTGGTCCCTGTGCCTCTCTATGCTGGTTCAAAGAACACTGGGGCAAAGAGAACTGATGTACTCATTGAAGTAATCAACCAGCACCTTACCATTCCTAACTTATGTAGCAAATCATTTTAAGATGCACTGACTTTGACTAATAGGCCTTCCTAAGCCATATTTTCACATAGATAAGTTGTTCTTCAGAACTTACTCCATTATCTAGGACAAAAATAGTGTTTTCTTTAATAGTAGATGAGTGCTGTGTGTGTTCTTGATGCATCTAGCTATCATAAAACCAGTACATTTACTATGGAAGTTAGGAGAGAACATTACTTCCCATTATACAACGACTAAAAATAATGGGAAGCAGCATTTTCTCCCAGGTTTTTTTAATCACAATGCTGATGGTGTATTCTAGTATGACCTGGAGATGCTATGAGAGTAAAACAAGGTGTTGCATTTATTCCTTTTCTATGGTAACTTTTTCTTCTCGCACTGCATTCTGTGACAAACCCCGTCATGCTGGAAAATAACTAGAGGATGTCTTCCTGGAGGAATTCAGCCCTACTTAAAACACGTGATGCTAAGACACACGTGCAACAGTTTCCAGATGCAGTTACTAATGGGCATAGAACCATCAAAAAATCGATCCATGGAAATGAGCATTATGGTAGAAAAGCACTACAAGCCATCTCCATGAATCACTACACTTTTGGCAAATTCATCTTCTTACTCATTAGTGAGAGCTGTCTCTTTTTAGAGAAACTATCTTGCAAAGGCACCAAATGCTCTTTCCTTCCATGCAAAATACCCTGTTTGTCTTTTAAATAGACCTTCCTCTCCAAGAGAGTAAACAAAATATTCATTTAAAAGTAAAACTAAAACCGACTCATAAATTGATGCTAGCATGCCTATCAAAGATTTTCTACAGTACTGTATAACACCAGAAGAATACTTTTCATAAAAATCTTAATGAAGCCTAAAACGGTAACTTCTAACATCATTATTTAGACATATAGCACACTGTATGCATCTTTCTCTTAAACAATTATTGCTTTAATTACATGCAAAAGAAAGCATATAGGTATACAGACATGTCAAATGAATAAAATCATGTTAACTAAGCAAATGAAATCCTAGCACATGACGTTGTTATATTTAAATAGGAATGAGGCCCTCATTCATGTGCTAAGTCTGTGAACTCTGACTGCACACAGATCACTAGGAGCATGAAGGTTTATGGCCTACAGAAAGCTATCCTCTCCATAAAGGAAGTTGCCTCGTGTTCCAAAAGCAGTTGCTTTCTTCAGAATAGTTTCTCACAATTTCAACTTCAGAAGTCCTGGTCATGTACAAGCTACATCCTAGCCAAAAAAAAACCAACCCTGAGGAAAGTTTCATTTTACACTCCAGCTTTTGTGCCCAGTGGGGAGACACATGATTTCCACTATTAAAGGAAATGCATAGTCTTTGCAAATACAGAGTCTCAGTTTCTTCTCTTCTTCAAGGAATGATAATGTAGTAAATCATACACCTATGAAGTTTTATGAAATATTTATAATAAAGATTTACCAGCCTTATTAGTTTCACCTCTGTCAGCAGTAGGGCTTTCTCAAAATGGAATGATTTTTATTTTCCACTTCTCAGCCTTGGACTACAAGGCATTAAGACAATATGATTTATTTTTCCAGATGTGTTTTTCTTTCTCTGAGCATTGTTCTCTTTCTGGTTTGGTTTAATTTTACACTTGACTGAGGTGTGTAAACTGAAGGAACAGAGGTAATTTTGGGAAAACCTGTGTGTTACAAAAATCATTTTGGAAAATAGTTGCAGCAATAAGATAATTACCTGTGGTCTGAATACAACTTATTTTAGAAATGCAATTCATAACAGTGATGGCAGTAGTAGAAGGAGCACATCTCACAGCTTAGAAGTGATGGAATCTAGACACTTGTATGCCATTTTTAACATGACTGCAGGCTTCCTCACTCATGCAATCTAGAGATGACCACACAGGGGCACAGGGAAGAAATCTGAAGTGCAAACATTATTTTGATTAAAGATAACACTCTTGGGTTGCACATTCATCTGTTCCCTAAGTGTTGTCACTTTATGCAATCATACTCTGTTGTGGTCACCTCTTCCACAGGAATCTCCTCTTACTAACTTTTGAATACACTGATGAGTAGCAATCAAATCTGACAGAAATGCAGACAAGCTGGAGACATCAGTGCAAGCTCTGTGTAACATACCACAGAGGAACATCCTATCCCAAATTCATTCATTGTCCAGTGACACCCAAGATCTATGCCAACAAACACCAGCACATATAAAAACAATTCAGTTCTTTAAAAAGGCAAAATGGAGAAAAAAAGTTTGCTGCTGTACAAAGACATTACAGGGCATCAGGGATATCTTGCTCAGAACTAGCTCAGGTATTGCTTGAGGGAATCAGCACTTTTTCATACAAGGAAAGCATATTAAGTTTCTCTTGTATTGTTAAAAGCAGTATCTTCGACAATTCCTTTACCCACACTATCAGAAAACAAATTCACTTAGTGGGGCAATTCTCCTTCCCTAAGCATTGAATTTCACTTCTTTATCTTCTTCTACCTATGTCTTTTCTTTCAGTTTGTAAGTAACTATTTCTGACAGCTCATTAATTGGTCTTCTATATTGCATCTAGGAACAAGAAATGTTCCATTTGCTCTCAGCTTCTGTGGCTCTCATGGTGTTTATTTGTGAACTCTCTCTGAGCTTTTTGTGCTTTACAGGCTAAACCCTTTCATATTTTAAATTTTCTGGCATGTCCAGACCACACACAGCCCACAAACTGAAGGCTTGTACTAAATCTTTTCTTTACTAAATTCTGTTTACTCTAATCATTGCTTAATCCTGTCTCTTCTTTTCAAGAGCTGTTCCCTTATCTAAGACACAGGTACTCAAAACTGCAGTCTTACACCAGTTAAAACATCCTATTTTTTCTTTCCTCATTTCTATAATCTCTGCAAAAACACAATTCTCTATAAATGTGTTATTTCATTTTCAGACTGAATACAATACTCATCAGATTTCTACAACATGGTTTCATAGTCAGTCTCCTCTGTCAGGGATACCTGAAAACTATGAAAAAAGCTTGCTGCTTCTAAATGTGCTGCTATCAGAAACAGAGCTACGCTCACCACTCTCCTCCCTTATAGCCCCTGCTCTCAGACAAGAAGTGGAGTGCCATTCTCTAATTACACTACTTACCAGTCATTTTTAAACTCTTATTTTTGGCATCCTGTACTGACCATCAGTCACTCCGAGCCAAGCTTTTCAACGAGAAACTGCTTCTTTTAGCATCCAAGTCTGAACAGACCAGCACATCATACTAAAGATTTCCACGTAAAACAATAACCAGCTGTCCAATTCACAACAAAAAACTTCTCAAGCTCTCTACAATCTCTGTAATAGCACTGCTTCTGCATTATTTTATTGTGAAACTACCCTGAGTTTGCACTCCTGATCTGTGGTAGTTGTGGACTTTTTGGTGTTGTTGCTCTTTAAGTGGTAAAAGTGTTTCACCTCAAATACTACTCTTGATGCCATTAACAAAATTCCTATGAGAAATAGAAAGGAAATTTTTCAGAAAAAACAAGACTTAAGAAAACTATCAAATCAATTTTTCACTATTGCCCCTTTCTTTTCCTCCCTGTAATAGCTTTCATGGAAATATTCAGAAACTTTGCCAAAACTTTGGCACTTCCAGAGAAAAAACTGTCACTCTGAAAAATCCTAATCTGAAGGGATGTATTTTAAGAGGAGCTTCTGACTGCACCCCATCATTGAAAGGAGACAGCTAAGAACTTTAGCTTATTACCTCATACAGGGCAATAGCAAATATATCCAAAAAAGCACACGTCACCCATCAGTCTCTGAGCAGGGGAGGTCCTATCCCGTCACATCCTGATGTCCTAGCCACACCTACTACAACATCCTACCATCTACCAGGTAATGACCAGGCATGAGCTAGAGGAACGATTAAATTTTCAAACTCCAAACAGAATTTGGAAATAAAACACTGAATAGGGCTTATCTTTGTGGTGATTTTGAAGATGAAGTCATGTTGGGCTTCCAACTGCTTATGATCCTACAATACAAGTGCTAAGATCTCACAAGGCAATAGTCAGAGGAAAACATCCCTCAATGACAAACACTGTGCTGCAATGCCTCCCTGGCAGAGAAATCTGCAGTTAGTGGTCTGTAGGTGCAAGAAGTTGAAAGAAAAGGCTCCACCTCATCAAAAAGAAAGTACTCAGATTACATGTTCTACTTACAAAGAAGTGAAATTGTTTCTGACAGGTTTTTAGCAACAACAGGGAAAAAAAATTTAGGCAGGCCAACAGATGTATAAAGAAAGAAGAGTTAAACTCACGCAGTTGCTGAAAGGGCTCTATAGCCATATATCACTCCTGCTCCAGAAGCGGCCTAGATCCAGGAGGAGCTCTCCCTTCCATAGCTGGCCCTTATAAGAGCCAAAGCCAACTCCAGCACATCTGGTCACGTAGGAATCAGTAAAGGCAGTTGTGAAATAGAGCTCTGACTCCTGAAGTATTAACAGAGTGCGATACGCTGGGTGGAAAATGGTTTTTGTTGTCGGGTAAAGCAAAAGTATGAGAGGAAGAACTTGTTTGCAAAAACAATCTGTTCTTTTCTAGACGATACCATGAAATAAGGTAAATATGTGCATTAATTCAATCTCTTTGGTAAATTCCCCATATACGTAATGTTAAACAATTTCAACTAATATTCATGTTACTCTGATTTTAGAAACATATATATGCTTCCTGTTTCCATACTAAATGACTGTATCCTGTCGGTTCCTGTTATCGCACACCAGAAATAGTAACACACCTTCTCTGTGTTAGTTTATAAATAAAAATGCATGTTTTTCTGACAACTTTTAAATGAGACATGATTTAAACTTTTTAGGTCAGTTCTTGAAACCTGGTGCTTAAGGCACCATTCTCCTGAAAGCAGAAATTCAGTATGGTAACTTTGACTACAGAATATGTCAGATCATGAATGAATTTGAATATAGAAGCAAGAGTAAATTAAATTATGGTCATATTTGTGAGCAAAACGGTAAATTAGACTAAATTAGGCTTAATACAGCTGTTCAACCCTGATTAATTCTGATAGCTATCTCTTTCTCAAATATAGTCAGCAAGAAACTGCCCAGGCAGTGGGCATAATGCAAGTGTGCTCCATCCATGCATTTTGTTTTGTGTTTTCATTTTTCTTGACCCACTAAATAAAATTCCGGTTGATTACGTAGTTATTTTGAAAGCAGGATGTGAAATCCAGTGTGAAACGAACTGTCAGTAAGAGCCAGCAGTTATAGCAATTATTTGTTCTGTGTAAAGGTCCCAATAAGTTTTTTTGTTTTCCTAATATCCTGTTTTTTTAATTGAATTTAGATCCCGAAATACTGAAAAGATAGAATGGCTTATTAAGATGCTGTCATAAATTTTAACAAAGAGAATGAGAATTTACATTCATCTTAAAGTATACTTCTGAACGTGGAAGCATAAAATGATATTGCATTTTGTTCTCACCTTCTGAAATTGCTCATTGGTCCAAGGTTGTCAAGGTCAATGAGAATTGTGCCCAAGTCTGAGATTAAGAAGCAGGAGGAAAATGACAGAAAACGTGAGTTGACAGAAAAAACATGGGAAGATCCAATGACAGGAGGGCTGAAGTGTGCATGAAACAGGAACTGACATCATCAAGCAGAAAGCAGCCTTTGAAGCAGCTTTTTATACAGGTTGAAAAATTCCTGCAGCTAAATACAAAGTCTGATCAGCTCTCAGGTAGTAGTTCCTGTCGAATAAACAGTAAGTAAAACCCACACCTAAGTGAAGAGCCAACTGTTCCTACTGTGGATCTGATCCTAGTTTGGCTGAACAAAGTTCTTGGCATCTTTCAGGGATACAGAAACTGAAAAATGAAAGGTAGAAAAGCATGCAAAATACAATTCTTTTCATGAAAATTCTACAGACAGTAAAGCATCACACCAAAAGGAGAACAAAATAACAACAAAAAGAACTTGAAGGAAAAAAGCAAAGCACAACTTACAAAAACATATTATTTATTTCTTTTTTTTCTTTTGTCACAAGTATGATGGCAGCTCAAGCTGCCCCGGAAATAGGTCAAGTAAATATATGTACTCCAGCTTTATCCCTTATTTCCATTAAAAATATTATTGCTGATAATTACATTGCTCTTATTAGAAGCCCTCTTTTTTCTTCTATTTCTAATCTGCTCTGTTCATTCTTTTCTCTTTCCATTTCTCACACTTCCATCCACCTAGGCTATTTCTTGATTCATTTTTCTCTAGTTTGCACCATTATTTTTTTTCTTTAAAAGTTCCAGATTCACTTCTTGCTACAAGCCTGGTTTATGCTTCCTCTATTGCTTGCTTCTAGAAACACACAATTCAGCAGAAACAAATAGTGTCTCCTTCTCCTGTCTCTGAGTACATTTTTCAGGCCTGACAAGCCTTACCTAGAGCCTCCACCCACCCCAAACTCATGGACACAGAGGTTTTATAAAACTCAGCCCAATGCCTTCAACTTCCTTTCTAGCTATGCTATAGGAATGCTGGTCCCATGCTCAGCCCAGGTATACTCCATCATAGATGATCTTCAGACTGGCTCTCCATCTTGATCTCAGACCTGTCTTTTCATGATGGATCTGCTCAGCAGTCACTAGACTGGATTCTTTTCCTGACTTGCAGGTTGGCTTCAGTTTGACCTCAGTCTTGCCTCATGCTCACAGTTCCAGGACTGTGGTCAAGACAATGATTTCTAGGCTTGCCATGTTCACCTCTGGGATAAGTACTTATAAAGTCAAGGCTGGCTTTTCTCCATTAGGTCCTCCTTCTGTGCCTTTGAGGGAACAAACAATTCTTGCTGTTCTGAGACTCCTGATGTGGTAAATTCTAGGATATTTTTTCTTTCCAAATACAGCTTTATCTTAGAAATTTTGGAAACTTAAGTGTATACATATACATATATACACTTACTATATGTTTACATATATTGTTTTCTGAATATTTATTATCCCTGGAAAGCAAGGAATGTAAAAAATAAACAGATGTGAAACAAACTCTCCCTGCAACCTTAAGGAAATCCTGTTTTTTATACTCAGAATAACTTTCTGTCACAGGTATCCAAGACAAAGAAAGCAAGACTGAAAAGAGAAAGTCTGTGTGCCTGTGAGTGAGACAGGAGTCTGCTATATTCTGCTGTTATACTTTATTGGCTTGATCCTGAAATTGGTGTCCTGTAGCACATGCTACGAGCAATGTGTCTTTCACATCTTATTCTTACTCTCCACAGCATATTTACTATAAGTAGTTGAGATGACTTGTAATCTCTAACCCGATGTATATAATGGCAAAGACAGACTTGACAAATGAAGACTGAGGTTAGACTTTTTTCTGACAAATGAAGAACATGGACTGACAGCCAAATGAGAAAGCCATTCTGGTCTCCTTTTAAAATGGATGAACCTGTCAGTAATCTTTTTGGTCAGATAAGAATTACCAATGAGTCTGAACAGATAGCCTACTGAAGTTTAATAAATAAACTAATAGCAAGGGGGAAGAGCTAGTGTCATTCTGATGTATGAGAAAGAGCTTGTAGAGGTCAGCGTTTTGTACAGTACCAGGCACCAAAATCAGAAGCACACTCCATTTTTAAAATGTAACTTCAGAAGTTACTGAAACCATTTTGAGAACTTGCTGATTGTTTTCTAAAGGAGGTGCAACCAGTGGTGGGAGGCAAATCGCTTGGCATAACCTCCGGCAAGTTTGTGAAAGAAAGCAAACAAAACTGAAGTAACTCAGCTTCAACAAAAGTCCATTGGTCAAAGCCTGCATAATGTCCTTCGAAGGCTGCAAGGAATGGGCTGATGGGGTTATTCAAAGTTATACAAAGTAATTAATTGGAAAGAAAAAAAGTGCTCACTGCTGTCATAGAGATGCATATTTACCAATTTATCCCAGAAAGGATAGATTATTTAAATGGCCTCAACAGAACTGAATATTGATGATGTTAGATATGATGTCCCCAGTAAAATCCCTTTCAAGCCAAGATAGCACAAGTAATCCTTAATACTCTGAGCAGTTTCAGTAGCTGTTAACAGTTGTGACTCTAAACACAGTAGGCACTTCCTCTTACAGAGAGTACAAACTCTCATATTAATAGGGAACTTAGCATAACAGCTACTTTTCAGCTGAAGGAAAAGGGATTTCCCTCTATAACTCCATCAGTTGTCTGCCTGGTTTCCAAGCTCAGCTGCTCTGCTTCAGCCTGGAACAAAAGATTTGCTCACAAGTGCACATTATTAGCCTGATTTATGTTAATTCAGGTTGGTATGTATAACTGCTTCCAGATCTACCATAATGCTGATAATTTTAGTGGAAAATATCATTATGCATGTCATATTTTTATTAATATTTAGTTAGATATTTAAAATTCCTGTCAATTGCATCTAATTGCAATCAAATAGCAAACACAACTCATTCAACATCATACAGCATCAAGAATGTATAACACATTAAAGACATAAGGGCTACTATAATAAAAAGAATTAAAAGAAGCCCTTGATAATAATTTGCAAAAAATATAAGAATATTAGCAAATATATATATATGCAGATTTCCTAAAGATTGTATATATATATATAATAAAAAACTTCTGTTTTAACCCTTGTCATTGCTTTTCACCCATTTAAATGTTATGTTCAGGCTGCAAAAGTGACTGTTACTCAGCTTGCAAAGGACTTGAGTGCCAAGTTATGCTTGTAAATCAGATGTCAAATATGAATATCCTATGACAAGGGAACTGAAATGTATATTTAAAAAAGATCTGCCCACATAGAAATGTTTTGTGTTCAGGTGTTCCAGAATACCACCAGTTGTCAGTGCTTTTCATAATGGAGAAGTGAAACTGAAAATCATAGTCTGTACAACTTTGACAATGTCAAAGGAGCCACAGCATAATCATAGAATCGTAGAAGGGACAATATGGGTCACTGAATCACAGAACTGCAGGGGTTTGAAGGGACCTCTAGAGATCATTGAGTTCAGCCCCCCTGGCAAAGCAGGTTCCTTACAACATGTTGCACAGGTAGACCTCCAGACAGATCTTGAATATCTCCATAGAAGGTGGCACCACAACCTCTCTGGGCAACCTTTTCCAGTGCTTTCATCCTTACTGTAAGGAAGTTCTTCTGCATGTTAGTATAGAACTTCCTATGTTCAAGTTTTAGGCTATTTCTGCCTGTCCTATTGCTACACACCACAAAGAGCCTGGCCTCATCCATTTTCCTCCTGTCTCACTTTAGATATTTATAAACGTTTATCAGACACTGCCCCTCAGTATTCTTTTCCCCAGGCTGAACAGACCCAGGTGACTCATCCTTTACTCCTACAGATCCAGGCCCCTGATCATCTTTGCAGGCATTTGTTGGACTCCTTCTAGGAGATCTGACTTTTTTGAACTGGGGATCCCAGAACTGGACATTGAATGGGGCCTCACTAGGAGGTGGAGCGGGAAGATCACCTCCCTCAGCCTGCTGGCAGTGCACCCCAGGATCCCATTGGCCTTCTTGGTCACAGGAGCACACTGCTGGCTCATCACAACATCACAGAATCACAGAATCATAGGGACTGGAAGGGACATCCAGAGATCATTGAGTCCAACCATCGAGTGCAGCTCCCAGCGCAGGTTGCACAGCTCGGTGTCCACATGGCCAAACTGCTGTCCACCAGAACACCCAGGTCCTTCTCTGTAGAGAAGGATCATCGAATCCAGTTCCTGGCTTCTCACAGGATCACCCAAAAATCAGACCATATGGCTGAGAGTGTTATCCAATTGCTTTCTGAACTCAGGCAGCGTGGGGCCATGCCCAGTGCCCTGGGCATCCTGTTCCATGTCCATCACCCTCTGGTGAAGAACATTATCCTAGCACCCAGCTGCTCCTCCCCTGACATAGCTCCATCCCATCCCCTCAGGTCCTGTCGCTCACAGAGAGCAGAGTGCAGAGCTGCCCTCTGCTCCCTGTGAGAGCTGCAGCCACCATCAGGCCTCCCTTCTGTGCCGAGCCAACCAAAGGACTTCAGCCACTCCTCACACACCTTCCCCTCTAAACCATTCACTGTCTTTGTACCCCTGTAATCAACACTAAAAGCCATCCTGATATTGCTGGGCACAGAGTGGCTCAGGGAATTGGCAGTGGTCAGAGCTTTGCACTGCATACTGGAGATACTTATTTTTGTACAGTAAATCAACATTCCTGCAACAGTGCAAAACGATCAAGGAAGCTTTCATAAATATCAGAAGCCAGCGAGAGCTCATGTAAATACATGTTAAGTGAGATGCAGTTTTTTGAAATTGAACTGAAATTAAAGAAAATATTTAATAACATAATGTATAAAACATTACTCCCGCTTTAATGTATAAAACATCTCCTCAACTTATTTACTGCAAAAATCAAGGCTCCCAGCAGCACAGAGTTTATTTCCTATCTCTTCTCCCTTTTGTGCTGCCATGCATCATTTTGTATACATTTGATTTAAATAAAGAGACAAGATCCAAATGTGTGAACTCCAGGGTTTAGTCACAAGACTGCTGAACAATTTGGTTCAGAGGGAGGGGAGGACAGAACTGGAGAAGGAAGGAGCTGGCCAAGCTTGCACTGAAACAGAGAGGCTTTTCCTCTGAGTTCTGCGAGAATAGAGACACTTGGGGAACTCCTTCCTCTTGCTTTATTTCTGCTTCACATGAGCGATTCGGAAAGCTCATTATTCCTTCAGTTCCTCTTCTGTAGCTGTGTGGGAAGCAATTCTTTCTTTGGAGGAGGAAAAAGGGTCGAAAGACAGAATAATGAAATGGTTGTTTGGTCCTCAGTATGCCTTTTTCAGCCTAATGAATGATTCATTTAGCGAGGAGGCTCCAGCCCCAGCCAGCAGTTGGGTTGCAGACACTCAGCCTGTTCCTGTGCCTCAGCCAGCACGGAGCTGAGTGCTCCTGCCCCTTCTAGGCAGCAGACGGTGTAGGGCCATCAGGGCATGCTCAGCTGGGCCGCCTGCAGCCTGCCGGTGAGGTTCTCACATTCCTGCATTCCTCCCTGATAGTGCCAGGGATTTCAGTGGTCCTTAGGTGCATCCATTAGGTACCCCTGCACTCACTGCTCTTTCTCTGGATGGCTTTGTTTGCTGCCAGGTGCCACAGAACGCTGCTCGTTTTGGTGATTCCCTTCCTCAGCATCGGTGTGCATCCTGGAGCAGATCCTTCTGCTATTTACTACACACGCTCCTGCTTATCTCAATGTAACAGTGCTGCCGAAGCACAGCTTGTGTACCAGTTGCACGTTGTGGATCCAACAGCTTGGCCTGCATTTGCTCTCACCGCTCATGGGACAGAGCCAATTCAAAATTGTAAGTCACTAACATGTGTTTGCATACCACTGTTAATAGCTCTGTGGATAGAAATAAAATACTTTTTAAAAGCATGTTTGTTTCTCTGCCCTTAGATTCTCCACTTGCTATTTCCATCAGCCTCAATTTGGACAAAGAAACTGCAGAAAGGTTTATAAAGGTGAAGTGATCAAAAGCAACTTTTGCTGGATGCCTTTTTGGTCACAGATGTACTTCTGGAGAGGATAAGCTTGGTAAAAGCTTGCTTCTGTAGCATCTCAGTGTTGGCTGGATTTGCCCAGCTGTTTAAGGCAGATGTGACCCTCCAAGACTGTAGAACCATAGAATGGTTTGGGTTGGAAAGAATGGCCAAAATAATTCAGTCCCAACCCCTTGCCACGGGCAGGGCTGCCACCCAGCTCAGGCTGCTCAGGGTCCCATCCAACCCTGAACGCCTGCAGGGATGGGGCAACCACAGCTTCTCCGGGCAGCCTGTGCCACTGCCTCACCGCCCTCTGAGTACAGAACTGCAAGCAGCTTCCATTTGGATCTTACACCAACGCCGTTTCGCTGCTGCTCCCGAGAACCACGCTGCTTTATCAACGCAAGGCTGCGCACAGTTTCACTACTTTCAATTAAAGTCCGGTTCTCAGTCCCCCGGCTCGCTGCCGCCGCTTTCCCCAACGACGTCGAGCGAAGCCTACGCGTCCTCACCCCGTATAGCTCCCACTGCCCTATCCCGCGGCCCCGCCGGGAAACCCCGGCTCCGGCCGCCCACCCCGCTCAGCCCCCGCGGGCGCGGCTCCGGCCGCTCCGCTCCGCCCCCGCCCTCTCCCCGGCCCCGGCCCGCACTGGCGGGCGGCGGGGGGCGCCCGCGGGCGGCGGCGGGAGCGCGGGCGCGGGGGTGGCCGAGGAGCGACGGCGTCGGCGTGAACGCGGCTGCAGAACCCCAGCCGGCAGCGGGAGCGGCAGCGGCAGCGGGAGCGCCGCGCCCGCCGCAGCCGGGCGTGGAGCGAGCCCCGAGCGCCGGGCGCCCGCAGCTCCGCGGGGAGGCAGCCAGAGGCCCCCAGCCGACAGCGTGACCCCCGCCCCGCCGCCGCCTCCGCCCGCCCCCAGGAAGAGAAACAAAACAAAACCGCGGCACCGCCACGCTCTCCCTGCTGCTCCTCCTGGCATTCGGTGGCGGCTACCTTTTCGTGGTGTTTTTGTTTTTTTTTTTTCCTTGGGGATTTCTCCTTTCTCCTGCCAGGCTGACTTGCGCCTTCTCGATAATTTCTCTCTTCCCCTCGTTTTTTATACTCTTCTCCCCGCTTCCAAACCCTGTGTCTGTGTGTTTCAGTACTATCACAACCTCTGCTAAAAATAGATCTTTTTATATACCCTTCCTCCTCTCTGACCCCATCCAACACCCCTTGTTAAGGTGAGTTGTGTCTTTTCATCACTTTTTCCTTGTGTGTTGTTTTTTCTTTCTTTTTTTTTATTTTTTTGGTTTGTTTGTTTGGTTTTGGTTTTCGCTTTTTTTTTTTTTTTTTCTTTTTTCTTGCTTTCTTTTCTCCCTTCAAGGCAGGTTTCAGGGAGGAGGGGATGAGGAGGAGAAAATTTCACGGGGAGCCAGGCGTGTTGGCAGAGCCTTATTTCCCTTCTGCAGCCTCAGCATCCTCCCGGACTGCTCCCTTTATCCCGAGGATGTAGCTAGCTGATGGAAGTGGGGAACCACTCTTCCTTAGCACTGCATGCTTGGAGGCCACAGCAACACCGGGCAAAAAAAAAAAAAAAAAGAAAAAAGGAAAAAGCAGAAAAACTGCTCTTTTTCTCCTCTGCCCCCTCCTCCTTCTTCCCCCTCCTCCGCTTCCCCCCCCGTCCCTCCCTCCTTTATGCGTTTGGTTTTCTTTCTTTCTTTTTGGTGTGTGTGTGTGTGTGTGCGTGCGTGTGTGTGTGTGTGCTTGATTTTTGTCTTTGCTAAGCAATTTGCAGGGGACTTGGAAAGAATTGCATGTGATGTCGGGGGGAGAGTGTGAGCGTGCACGTGTGTCTGAGTGCGCGCCTGTGTGTGAAGTGCCTCTCTGTATTTTGTGTTTCTGGGATGGTGAGGGATAAAGCTTCCCCACCGCGCACAGTGCGGGCAGCACGGCACAAGCTGTGTAGAGGAATTGGTCAGGGATGCAGAAAGCACAGAGCTCCCGGTAGAGTTCAGTGCCTCGTGCTCCAGGACAACTCCCTGTGGGTCCTTATAGCTACCCGCGAAGTGCTGGATCCCAGTGCTTCCTCCTCAGCAGGGCAGTGCCTTGAGAGGAAACTTTGGGGCTGAAGGAGGTGGGAGCGTTCCCGGTCCTCTGGCAGACCTGTGCTGTTCAGGGAAAAAGAGCGTTGTGATCCGAGCTATGAGATCACTTACCGTCACTTACTAGTGTTGTTAAAGGAGAGGTGAAGCGTTGTGGCTGTGGCCAGCCAGCAGCATAGCATCTCTGCAGCCAGGTTTACTTTTCAATCCCGAAGTTGTTTCAGGCTGTTTTCCCTTCCTCAGCGGCTCAGCTAACTGTTCCCATTGACAACAGAAATGTGTTCCTGCAGTAAACTCGTCTGTTTGGAATCTGCTGGCGAGCAATCTATTATTCAGAGGCAATCAAGTAACTTATTTGTTTCATGGATTTTTCCCCCAGCCTTTTAGTGTGCTTTCAGCTCTGTGTTTTACCTATGTGCATGAAGTGGGATGCTATAGATTTTAGTTGCATTTTAACGATGAGTTGAGGCATAACTTGCAGGGTGCCATTTGCAAAGTGTCATTTGATATAAAGCAAAATAACAGCCCCCTAGGTCTTTTTCAGGGATTTCTCCTATCTCCATTGCTTGTTTCACAACAAGCGAGTGATTTTGGCAGTGATCTTGGAAGGCAAACGGGCTGCACA
Source organism: Cyrtonyx montezumae (assembly GCF_038088225.1). Classification (NCBI taxonomy): domain Eukaryota; kingdom Metazoa; phylum Chordata; class Aves; order Galliformes; family Odontophoridae; genus Cyrtonyx; species Cyrtonyx montezumae. The sequence continues at coordinate 61,013,575 of NW_027072089.1, read as the reverse complement.
GTGGTGCACGGTTCCTTACACTCAGAGCTCAAAAAGATGACACGTTTGACTGTGAAACTTGGGTGTGTTAGGAGATCTACTGGATCAAAACTGCATGAAAGAACACTTTGTGTACCTAGTTTTCTAACAGAGGTTGGACCATCCAAAAGTTGACTAAGGAAATAAAAAGGTTGTCGTCACCTGTATGGATATAGGAGCAGCTCTCCTGTCTAAGTAATGCAATTCCAGTTCCATCACTTCCCGTACACTGCGTAGATGATGTTCAGCAAAAACGAGCAGTCACAGAACAGGTTTTATGCTGTCAAGACTCACCATTTCTCCTCCTTGTTAGCCAACATTAAAATAATTTACACTAATTTGCCTCGGGGTTTTCTTTCTGCTGTGACTGGCTGGTGTTGCGGGAGCAGGATGCATGCTCTGAGGAGGTTGTGTTGTTCTGAGTGCTGGGTAGCAGTGAGGGAAAGAGCACCTTATGCCCTTTTTGTAGGGAAAGAGGAGAAACCAGCCCGGTCCTTAGCTCCTTAAATATATAGATAAGGATGATGCGCACTGGTTTGTCAGCTGCTGTTCTCTTGAACTTCAACTACTGGCTAAACATTGTCTTGGGAGGCACTGTGATGTGATATATATATATATACACATAATTTTGAGTTTGCTGTTAAAATCACATGTGGCAGAGGAGACCTCATGTTCTGCTGATAAAAGCCATGCCAGTTTGTTTAATCCAGAGAAGGGTGAAATATTTTCAACTCTTGATGCAAGTTACCAGCAGTTCCATGAAGACAGGAGTTGTCAGGATTTTTTACCTCAGTACAGTAGGATTGAGGGTATTTCTAAAGGGTACAGTTGCCAACAGATGTGTAATGTATCATTTTATTTAGATTTTTACATTGGGTACAGATTGTATGTGTTTAGGTAAATGCATCATTTTTGACATTAAAATGTGTCGGTAGATGGAAAACTTTTGTGTTGTTTTTATCATGGGGTTTTTCGGAGAGTTCTCTTGGTACCAGTCAGCTGTTGGTGAAAAATCAGCATTGGCTTCACACTGAGTTCCTTATGTAGTGTTGATTAACTGTTGAGGTTGGTAAAAGGAAAAAAATGCACGGAATATTTCTTGAAGAAATGAAAAAGGCTGGGTAATGTGTTCCTTTAGCATAGCAACTGAGGTACGAAAGGGCTTTCAGCTGGTTACAAGATTACTAAAGCAAGGTTAACGTGGAGTTTGATCTGATGGCCATTCCCATTGACGTGAATGGCAGCACAGCAACACTCGGGTTATTGTGTGACCTGTGATGAAACTTGCCTTTAATTTATGTTTTGAGTCTTGAATAAAAACCTCCAGTTACTCACCTCTGAAGCTTTTCTTGCTCTTGAAACATGCCCTATAAAATATGAACTGCCATAAACAAAGTGATGGGAAGAGAGTTCAGAAGTCAGTCTGACTTTGTGTAGCTAATTATTATAAAAGTGGTATTTGTCTCTTTTGTTAATCGACTATTTCCTTCCATTATGGCACTTTATTATTCTGCAGCATCACCCTAAAATGCTTGGTTGAGAAGGAGTTTCCATTGCATGGATGTAGCACTTCCACAACTGAAGAGTGTGTTTGGTCCTGTCCTAACCCACAGCTACCCCTTAGTAGCAATTCATCACGGGACAAAATTGCCATTATATTCAGACATATTTACTGAGGAAGCTATTACTGATGTCGGATTTTCTTTTTTTTTTATCAAGGAAATGAAAACCATCACAGTACTGTTTAGGACTTTGAGGAGCAGGATGCTGTAGACTTACCTATGAACATGGAGACTACAATCACAGTGCATGTTAAAAAACAGTGGCATTATCCATCTGAAAGCAATTTATTCTTTTTTCTCTGTAAATCCTGCTGTCTTCATTGGATTTAAGTGGTACTATGTATGTATTTCAAACTGAGTACTTGCAATTTTAAGACGTTTAAATGAATGAGGTTACTTTTATGCAAACCTGATTTTTTTTATTTGCATTTTTGTCTGCTGGAAATACAGTTTTCATAATAAACTAATACATATGTATATTTTTGTGCTTGCACATGGAAGAAAATTAGTATTATACTCCTGGGAACTGTGCATAACTGAAGCGTTGAGTGTGGATCAGTGCTACCTTCAGCTTTGTTACCAGCCTTGGTGGATGTGGATGAGTGTCAGTGACGGTGAGAGCTGGTGCATGGCAGGGAGGGGATGAGGCTGGCTCTTAGAGGAACCAGAGAGCCTTACCCCGGTGCTAGAGTAGCTGTATCCTCCAGGGCTTCGGAGCAAGTGGCTTCCTCACCCTTAGCAGCAGTGAAACTCCTGACTCAGTTTGCATTCTGTGATCTGCTTGTTTTTTCCTCTGTATTACAATAGATATGGAAGGTTTAATTACAGTGTAGTGGAGCTAGTGTCTCTCTGATGACAACTGTTTGTAGCAGGTCACTGGAAAGTAATTGTGGAGATCAGGCTCCAGAGACAACATTTCATCTTCTTAGTTTTAATTTACACCTGTTTTCCATGTATTTGTATGTATCTGTTGTACCCTACTTGTGTTCTGTGGAGAAAGTGTTTTCAGGAGTACAGAAAATGATGTTATTGTTCCTCTTCTGGAATAACAGAATGTAACAGCTCCTCCCATTTGTCCAACCCCAATAAGATGAGGGACAGCAAAAAAATCAACATGACTATGAAGTTTCTTACTTCATGGCAGGAACCATGTCTTTAAGCATAATCCAAAGGGAATGGTCTTTCCAAAATGACAACGTGTTAGCAAGTCCCCATGATTAGTGTTGATCCTGTAGTGGCAGCCCGGTGAATTCCTGGATGACGTGGCATGCAGTCAGTTTCTCCAATAGGGACCACTGTCATAGCTCCATATTGGCAACTGGAGTGGCTATCCCAACACTACAGTGGGACTTTGTGAACAAAGTGAGCTTTGTTTATAGAGCAAAATACATAATGCATTTCTTGATTTCTACTGACAGACAGCACCTTTATCAGGATTCATGAATCCAAGTGTTTAATCTGTTTACTTTGCAACATCTGTGACTTTCTCATCTATGTGGAAAGTATACTTAAATGCTGTGGGCAGTTGACAGACTATAAGGTAGAAAAATGCTTATCATCTGTAAATGAAAGATAAAATTTTCTTTCACTTGATTTCGGGGAAGGTGGCTGGCTCTTTGCTACTCCTTATTTGATTAACATCCGTCTCTTAGTTTGCTTAAGAGTAGTTGTAAGAAAGGTTTGCTATTATTAATTTTAAAAAGTCTTTTCTGTGTGCTTTTAAAAAAGAAGTTCCATTTCACAATGAAGTTTTAGAGTAGGCCGTTGAGGTATGATGAGTACCATCCCTTAATGACTGGTTGTTAGCATACTTTGATTAATATAAATGACATATATAGTGACAAGGTCTTTTTAAAACTTACTAGCACTTTGCATACGACGATGTCATTCATAATGACTCACCTGGAACTCCAGTAGAGATTTATTTATTTTTATCTGCAATGAAAGTACAAAAAATTTGAGCAAATTAAAGCGGTTGGATTGAGCTCCAGTAGAAAAAGTAGCTATTATGGTACGGTTCTCTTATCAGTCCTACAGATGCCATCTTTTCATCTGGGTGAGTTCAGTGTAGATCATGTCTACAAGCCATCCATAGAAGTTTGGGACAACGGTTTTAGATTGTGATGGCTACTTCAGTCATTCAGGTAGAGATACACCAATACTTCATGTCAATATATTGAATGGGGGGGAGGATATACCCTGGGAAATACATAGCGCCCTGAGGTGGGCTCAGGAAACCTCTGAGGAAAAGAACTGAAAAAGTGTCTTTTGAGAGAAGTCAGCACGTGGCCATAGAGTATTTCTAAACTTCCTTGACATTAAGGGCTCTTTTTATACATGGCAAAATCTCAGCTGCCCAGTGACAGTGCAGAATCCTAATGGAATGCATTGAACACAGCAGAGACTGACTTCACACAAGCAGTAAGGGAGAACTTTACAACGCTTTTGTATTTAGATAAAGAATGTGAACGTTCCCTGCTCCTGATACTATATCAATGGACACGTATGTCCTGTGTAACTTTTGAAAAGGTTTATCCATCCTAGATTAAATAATGAAGGAGTCTATTTACTCTAGAAAAATATGGAAATTCAAAATTAGGGGTCATCCTTTGCTTAGCTATTGCAGAAGTTAATCTATGGTGTGGGAGCTCTTATTGCAGCCCCCAAAAACTTCTTAACTGCCAATCTGTATAGTCTTAAAATGGATTAGTATAGTTAAAGGCTGAATGCACCAATTCCTGGTCATGTGAAACAGTTCCTCAGTTTCAGTGCTTCTCTAAACGAGAGACTCCGGAAACAGGCTCACAGAACAGTGACAACGTGGAAAGTGTGAAGTATCACCATTGTTATAATCTCAGGGAAGCTTATCTTATACAAGATGTATCTGTTCCAAGCACCCTGCATCAGTAGACTAAGATTCCTTGGCAATATTACTGAATTTCAGCGGTGTCTCACTGTTCAATTAATGTGGCAGTATGAAATAAATTGAACATACTGTCTAAAATCCACAGTTGAAAAAAAGAACATGTTAGTTATAAGAACATCCTAAATACATTAATTATATACGATTGTGCAAATTCAAGGCTCTAGCTATAAGCTTTCTGATGTCCACCAATATGCAAGAATTTGTATTTTCACCTAGTAAAAAATACGTTGTGAAATCTAGAAGCAGATGAATGCTTCCTAGGTAATACTTTCTGTATTTCAGATGTTACTGACATCAACTAATTAGTCATCACAGCAAACCCCATTGGGTTTTGTACTATCTATGTAAAATTTTAAGCAGCAATAAAAGCAAAATGCAAGGAAGCAGGAGAACATAGAATATCCTAAGCTGAAAGGGACCCATAAAGATCCTGGAGTTCAACTCCTGACTCCATACAGGACCACCCAAAAATCTGACTGTATGTCTGAGAGGATTATCCAGATGCTTCTTGAATTCCAGCAAGCTTGGTCCCATGACCTTTTATAGTTAGCTTTCAGGGGTAGTTGTGGTGTGTAAACTAGGAAAGGTGTGGATTTGACTGTTCTTAGCCACCAGGTTAGTTATAGGGCTCCTTACCCCTTTTTAGTGAGGATCAGCTCCTTCATGAGCATTCTGGGGATAAGGGCTGGCAGAAACTCCCTGCCTGGCAATGTAGAAGAACCTGGGAAGGGGAGGATTTTGCAATTTCTTCTTTGTGTAAATAAAATTTGCAGTGCCATATGGATAACAGGGATCATCTGCTCTTCTGAGATCTTTCCTGTGCACACTGCAAAGACAAGATCAGGCTAGGTCTTTAAGGCCAAAATTTAAACAGCAACTTCTGATTTGCACGCACACTCAGATTTTGCTTGTGTCTAGTGACAAGGGGCTATACACTTCACTTGAAGAGTAGTTTCATTATCAGCTTGAATTGATCTAAATTCTTGCTTCTGCTGGAAAGGGAGTCTTGTACACTCTGCATTCATTCCCCTGTATGATACTCTGTGACTGATAATTAGAAAAAAAATCCAGCTCAGTGCTTCAGTCCAGCTGACTAACTGCTCATATCAACATGCTGCTCCCTCAAGACAAAGAACTGGAGGACAGTATTGATAGAGGATGATCACAAAACTGTGCTCTTGGTCTGAAAGTCCTGATGAGACTCAGTGTTGGAAATGATTTAGAAGAGATTCTGTTCAGGGTTATAGTGGTAAAATGCTTCATGTTTCTCTTGGAATTAAAAGTATGGAAAAATAGAAAGGAAATCAGAGTAAAGTACCATCATAGGAAAACAGAATGATGTTAGAATTTTTTTTTTTTGTAATAAATGAAATAAAAAAGCTCTTAGATCTTACTGGCTACCATTTTTATTATTGTTTTAATATTAAGTGGGGCAGTTAGATTATGCATAAGTACACACGCAGTCACACTATGGATTCCACTCTTTAGAGGAAAGAGTTGAAAAAGAACAGCACACCCAGAGGTGGAAGAAATAAGATGCTGACATGATGCCATGCTGTCTAGGCTATAATAAAAGACACATGGTAAAAATTTAGCTGCTAACTTGTTTAAATAAAATATTTTGAAATTCTAAGAAATCACAAGTTCTAGTTGATGATCTTAGATTTTACTTTGATCGTGTTCTGTGAGTTCTGGTATCTTTTCATAACATTTTTAAAATGCTATTTTTTCTCCCTTTAAGTGTACCTATGGAGAATTGCATACTCATAAGAAGGTATGACTGATTCTTCTGGGTTATCCAGTTCAATCTCTTGCTCTCACAGCCAAGATATCTTATAATTCCTTTCATGTACTGATCAAACTCTTCTTTACAACTGTTCAGGGATTATTTAGTTCCTGTACTACCATTTGGAGGCTTTTTCAGACCTCTCATTTCATTTCTCTTTAAATATGTCCATGGCCTGCTTATATTACTTTGTTCTCAATCTAATGTACTTCAGCTTCAGTGGTCTTTTCTGCTCTGTGTTAACTACCTCAAAGTAGTAAAATAGAGAAGTCCTGCTCCTTAAAAAACAAAATTATTGCATGACAGAGTTCTGTTCTGGTTATGAGTCCTATGATATTGTGGAAGATAGATAATGATGTGGAGTTAGACACAATGGGGTTTTCATTTTGATCCTAGTTCATGCCATGAGTTCATTACTAGCAGTGTTTGGTATTGACCTTCAGAGTGTGATGTGTCAGGCATTTAACTCACATTTTTCCTTCAGGGTAGGTTTTGTCTTCAGGTGCATCATGCTCTACAGGATTTTTGCAGACTCATTTCCATTTGGCTTGTTTCTGTTTTCTTACTATAAATAGTTTTACTAAGACAGAAGCAACCTTTGTTTATAGTTTGAATAAATCCTGTTTCTCTGTTGGATTAAATTTCAATTGCTGAAAGTGGACCCTTTGACAGTTAAACAGATCCAATATTTTAAACATTAATCTTACAAATAGGAGGTAGCCATTGTGCTCTAAGCAGAGTCATTTTTGAATCAGACTACCCGACAGTCATAATCAAGAATGCATTGAATTTCATATGGATTTACTATTTGTACTTCATTTAGGAAGCCTGGAAATCAGTATAGTAAGTTTTGATTCTGGACTCATTGTCTAATTTTAAAGTTACTGGGAAAAGAAATGTGTCTATTTTGTTTCCATTCTGAAGTAAAATGTAAACAGAAGATGGCAAGTGCAAGTGGATGACCTTTTTAGATCTCAAGAATTTAATTGAAATGGTTTTATTTTGAAAAGCAAAGGGCGTTAGTTCTTAATATTTTCAATTTGCTCATTGTTTTATTTTCTCAAAAGAAGACATGATACTGAGCTTCTAAATCATTTGCAACTTTAAAGTCATTTCCCTAATGCATAAAACATTTTAACTAACGTTTCGCAGACGAGGGTGAATACTCTATAATTAGATTTATATGACTATGGCTGTCTTTATCAAGTTCAAGTATGCAAACCATTTTATACGTTACTGTGCTATATAAGTAGATTGGTATTTAGCTAATTTGGAATTGTGCTCTTTTTCATTCAAAACAAAACAAAAAACCCCTACCAGCAACAGAAAACCAATATCTTACAAGAGCTGCTCCAAAAGTAATGCCTCCTATATTATTATGTTGTCCCATGAAGTCAAAGGCAGATGGTGGTGGTGTTGCAGTGGAGATTGAACCTTCCTGCCAGTAATGGGTTATATTTCGTTGCTGTGCAACAGGTGCAGCAGAGGGGCAGTTGGACAAATTGGCATCTGACAAGTGAGTTTGAAACAAAGGTGAGTCATTGAATTCCTCCATGCAGAAAAGGTTACACCTGTTGAAGTTCAGTGACACAAGCTGAACGTTGATGAAGACCAAACAGTGGATGTGAGCACAGTGAGGAGGTGTGTGGTGTGTTTCAGCAGTGGCATCAGCAGATCACCTCTGCTGGTGCAGATTTTTATGAGCATGACAAGGAGGTTCTTGTTCATTGCTGGCAAAAAAGCACACTTAATGATGGTGACTGTGTTTAAAAAAGACTGTTTTGTAGCTGAGAATTTTCTCTATTGAATAGTGCTATTGTGTTTTTCTTATCAGTTGTAGTTTTCACGGAAATAAACAGGAGGCATTACTTTTGGAGCGGCCTGTTTCTGTTCCTTGTCATTAGTGTGCTGTCACCCTGATTCCTTTTTGTAAAAGACATAGTTCTGTTATTTACTAAATATAGAAAACTATTTACTGTAACATTTGTAAATGCCACAACAGTGCTACAATAATCGACGTTTAAAACTCAATGAAGTCCTGCAAAGAAAGCAGCAGCTGGAACTGTAACTCATTTGAGCTGCCCAGCACCAGATGTTCCCTCCTTTTTGCTTTCCCCTGTGCCCATTCACATTTGCCTTGCTGGCAGAATGTCTTTAGGCATGTTGTTTGCAAGATCTTAGTCAATTAGTAATGAGCTACCTTTCCTCTTGGTTTAGATGCCCTCTTCATCGAAAAGAGTGCTGTCATCACAGCATTAAGATTTATGTATAATTACGCAGGTAAATAACTAATGGGGCTGTATTTTCTCATCAAGTGCTTCTAGAGTATGCACTGAGTCATACTGGTCCTGCAGACCTGGGCGTGGAAGAGATTCAAGATCAGTGTTGGGGAATAAACAGTTGTCAGCGTGTACCTGCAAGAACAGTTGGGCTCAGAAGGATGTAGCCCGGTGTCCTTTGCAGTGCCTCTGTTCAGAAAACTGGAATATTTTTGCTGGTTGAAAAGAATACTGCAGTTTTCAGAATTGTTGTTTGTGTGGTTGTTACTTAAAAAAAAAAAAAAAGAGAAAAAAAATTGGATTAAAAAATGAACTATTAATCTGGCCAGTATTTCATGACATTGTGTGGCCTGTTTTCCTAGGATGCTTTGGATAGTTTTTGATTATTTTTTTTTATTTTTATATTTTATTTTATTTTATTTATTTTATTTTCCCCACTTGTTATGGTAAGAATCAGCGCATAGGAACAACAGCAGAAAAAAAAAAGAAAAAGAAAGCAAAGCAAAACAACGCTTGGAAAATATGACAAAAACACTCTCAGATCTTTGCATTTTGTGGGGCAGCACAGAGTCTGTCTGGAGTCTTGAATGAGGTCCTGTCAGAAGGATTTGAGAACTATGGTCAGCATCTCTCTGGTTATTCATGCGCTACGTTTTCAAGGCTTGCAAAATAACTCTAGAAAGTCAACTTGTTTATTAATATGTCTATAATGACTACAGAGGAATTCTCGCCTCCTTCTGAAAGTTTTAGGGTCTCCATAAATCAGGATGGAAAATATCAAGGAATAGAAGTCACGACAAAATGTGCTGGGTTAACTGTAATGGAGCTAATAAAATAAAATCAGAGATTTCCAGCTTTTTTGAGGGTGTACTGAGGGAATGTCAGGTTTCAGTGTTATTGAAACAGGGAAGGTTGTGGTCACCATTCCTGGAGGTGTTGAAAAACTGTGTGAAAGTGGCACTGAGGGACATGGCTTAGTGGGCATGCTGGATGGAGGTGGGTTGCTGGATGGACTAGATGAGGCATGCCCAACCCACAGCTTGTAGGCTGCTTGCAGCCAAGACAGCTCACACTGCAGCATGCCACCTGCCATGTGCCATCATGATGGTGGCTCTACGCCACTGAACCACCTGGCCTGGCCCAGGTTCACAGTCATCACTCAGCACAACTGAACACTGGTGAGCTATTAACCCTACGAGGGCTGAAACCAGGGCATGGGGGGGCACAGTGCAGTGCTGTTATGTTATCTTGTCTAAGTCAGTTTACAGATTTTGATACATTGGCTAAAGACAGTCCTGTGAACAGTGAAAAATATGCAGTTGTGCTTTCCATTTTGATAAGGGAATTATGAATAAGTTTCAAGATTGCAAAAAAAAAACAATTTTTTGTTTTATTTTCAACTCCATTTTTAGTTATCTGTTTTTTGGAATAAATACATTACCTGGCAGTTTTTTAATGGAACACATAGGGCTTCAATCCAAAATTTTATCATGTCTCTCTACCAGACCTTTATAAGCCCTATCTTATGATAACCCTCTCTTCACAGTCACGCCTTATTCATGTCACCACTTTTTGGCCATACATGCATTTGTGAACAACTGTTTTCTAGGATGAAGCACAGGAAGAATAATATTTCCTCAAAAATCTCTGACTAATGCCTTACGAACTCACTAAGAATTGCAACCATTGCCATCAAACCAGACTGAGGCATTAGTTTTACCATAACAAGGTCACGTATCCTAATAGTTTTATGGTTTTGTTACTCTTTTTTAATGCTTTAATTAAAAAAAAAAAGTTTCGCTACTTTTATACATTAGCTATGTTATATATTTTATGAGAACTACTTTGAAAGTAATGCCTTCTATTTTATTATGTTGGCCCATGTATAGCAACTGCTGAGTCAAGGCCTGACCCACTGATTGAGCACCTGGAGAAAAGACCCTATTAGCCCTTGGAGCACAGGTGAAGGCAATTTAGGCTCCACCCCCTCTTAGATCTCATTTAAGGGCTGACTGCCACCGAGGAAGGATCTTTTGTTGGAGATCCTTTCTTTGTGAAGTTTTTTTCTGGGAGCCTACACCTTCAAAGGTGGGTGAGTCTTTCATTTTCTTTATAGCACTTTATTGTTCACCTATTGTTATTATAGCCTGTGATGTCAGAGGCAGATGTTGGTGCAATGGTAGTAGAGGTTGAACATTCCTACCAATGTTCCTTTACCTTTTGTTGCTGTGTGATAGGTGGCAGCAGAGAGGCTGCCCAGGCAGGCCAAAACATTGGACATCCACAGTCTAAATGGTCTTAGTGGACTTCTTTTCAACCTTTATAATTCTAAAGCTGCCTGAACTATCACATCAGTGCTACATATGGAGGAGTAGGTAGAAACGATAAGTATTTATTCAGATGTTTAATTAATTCATCAGGTTATAGTAACTTCAGTCATTTTTATAAAAGGCATCTCAGTTGTAAAGTTGGTGACCTCATGTTGAACCCAGTATCCATTCTAATTCACACAGAGTTTGCGTTGTGGTTGTGTTTCTAATGACTATTTTAGCAGTGTGACAGGCTGACCTTCAGGAGCCCTGGCCTCAGATTGCTCTCAATAACCTTGCTCAGACTTACCTGAGTGTTTTTTGGGTTAGCTTTCTGCTCTTGAGCCTGCTTATTGTTTTGAACTGTTGTGCCAGATCTCACTTAACACTCTGGTTTGTGAGCTTCCAGAGCAGCAGATTTATTGTGGAAGTGCTTCTTTAGCAACAGAGGGATTCCTACTGAGGGATGCTGCTAAAGGCCACTTTGGCAATCCCAAGCTTGGATGATCATCCTGCCTGCTAGTCTGAGTGCTTTTACATTGTGTGAAAACAGGGAAGTTCAGTAACAAGAGTGAAGAAGCAATGGGATAATCTGGCTGAAAATGTAGGCCTCTTGGAAAATCCCCTTCTAATGTACTTCTTTTCATAACTTCTGTTGGTATTAAAAATGATTTTATTTTCAGTACTTTTGTGCAAATCCTTCATACTTTCTGTCTTTGTAGGTATTAGATGTGGATATTTTACATCAGTGCACGGAATAACTATTATGTTCAGACTCGTTTACTAGAAGGCTTATGGCGGCTTGCTTCTTGCCTATCACTTCTTGTCTAGATTATCTTTTGCATCCGTTCACTAGTATGAACTGAAATTTTCCATAGAGCTGAAGGGCTATGTAGGTTGCTCCAAAAGTACTACCCTCCATTTATTTCCACATAAATTACAACTGATATAAAGAACACAATAACACTACTTGTTCAGTCAAGTTCTTAGCTACAAAACACTTTCCTTCAACTTAGTCACCATGTAGTGGAAATGCATGTTATGGCTTGAAAGAGTGATTGAGCACCTGGTAGGAAGGCAGGGCCAACCCAGGGGACTGCAGGTGCTTGCAGTGCACCTGAGTGACTGTAAGGGATGGAGCAAAGATCTACCTCTTCCAAACCTCGTTCGAGGGTTGGTGAGGGTCTCGTGCTGGAGATCCTTGCGTACTTGAGTCCCATTCATACTTGAATGTAAGCTGGTTCTTTATTTCTGTGTCCATGGCTATTGCACTTGAGCAAATCCTCACTTGTTGTAGCTTGGGACGCTGCTGCACTGCTGTCATTGCTATGCACTCTATCGTGTTACCCGCCACTATAGGCTATGCTTTTCTTATTAGCTATGAATGACATACTTTCAACAGTGCATGGCTGTCATGAACATGGTTTGTCTTCTACATTACTGTTGCTGAAACGTACCACCCACTGCCTCACTATGCTAGTGTCCACTGTTCTCTCTAACTGTTCATAAGTGTCCGTAAATGTTAGTAGGTGTTATGTTTTCCACATGAAGTTCAGCTGTATGCCTTTGCTTCCTACGCACTTCCGTAATAGATGTCACTTTGTCAGACTACTCTTCTGCTTTCGTCTGTCTCGTGGCCATAAAATGTAATGGAACATTGGTGGAAAGGTCCGACCTCTACTGCTGTACCACCAGCATCTGACATCATGGGCTAACATAATAAAATAGGAGTAATTACTTCTGGAGTATCCATTGTAGTTACTGGAAATTTCATTCAAAGGTGTGCTTGGGCAGATGAGGAGGGTGCTGACACCAAGGGGGAGACTGCAGGTTTACCATAATGGGCATCAGGCAAAACCTTTGATGTGTTTGTCCAATAGCTCCTATGGATGCAACCTTTTAGAGAACTAGGACTCTTGAAATCCACAGAAATTTATAGAAATGTAGGCCTCTTTAATGCTCTCTTGCTACCACTTTTTGCATGTTAATCTTGCTGTGTGGCAACTATCCATATCTTTCATGGCTACTCCTGGCGTTTAAGGATTCTTGGCACTGTGCAAGCCACTGTTGTCTTCTGGAACTTTTGTGGGAATAGTTTTCACTGTTATAGCTTCTGGTATGCTTTGAATTGCTATACGTTTCATTAAATGGTTTATTTAAAATACTTCTTTGAGGAGGATGTTATTGTTAGTTTTAAGATGTGGAAAGTCAGAATGAAAAAGTACATTCTTTTTTGTAGCCCTTTTTGAGGGTATCTTCTGACACATTAAACTTTCATTATACTTTAATTATTGATAGGAAACGCTTTCTTACCAGCATAGCACTTAGACACAGTGAAATCACTTTTCAGGAGAAATTGCTACAAGCATTTTTTGGATGAGTTTCAGTTTTGCAAATAGCTTTGTTTTTTCTTAGTACCCCATAAATTAAAGCACAAATGATAAGCAAGATAGTTATGCTGTCATGAATCACTCAAGTTCTAATGGCCTAATGCACTAAGCCTTAATTAGTAATATTATATTTTTAAAAAGATGGTATTGTGAATGAAATTTGAACATACACTGTTTTATAACTGTCCTTCCCAGAAGATATTAAATGGATTCCTCTTCTTGGTATGTTTTTAAATAATTGATATGGCCACTTCAAGCCTTTAGTAGACAAATGAATTATTGGCTGCTAGTGACAAGATTTGGTTTGGGTATAAAAACTTCAGAGACATGACGCTGCATACATCTGCTGCTCTAATTAGAAGGTTTGCCTAGGGTGCTGGTATCAGGAAGAATGGGGAAAAATAGTGCAGCACAATCTGTTGGAACTGAGCAATTCCTGCAGAATGTGATTTATACAAGATTTGATTAACCCTTTCACTTTTGCTGAAATAGCTGCCATTTGAAAGAATTTAAATGGGCAGTACTGTGTCAGCCTTACCTGGCTGGGTTGCTACTTGTCAATGCTGCATTTATTCATTAAGTCTAGTGCCCCTAAGTGCTTTGCTCTGTGATACAAAGGCTATTGCTGCTCTGTCTTACAGAAGACTGGCCCTTGCACCTCGCTGGCAGTGGAGAATAAGCTAGCAATTGTGGTTCCTTGGTACTGTATCTCTTTATACCAGTTCACTCTTCAGTTTATGCTCTTTTACAGATGCAATAGACATCAGGAATAATAGCATAGAAATACTTCTAGTAGTCCAAGGGTAGTCACTCAATTTCTGAGGAAACCTGTGGAGCTGGGGCCAGAATCAATTGCGGTGCAATGATGATCAAGAGCATCTCATCTAAACTGGGAGTGTAAGGCTCTTGAAACCAGGGCTTTTTACTAATTGGGCTATATCTCATCCAGTCTGATAGTATGCAGGCTGCAGTAAAAATAAATAGTTGTGGTTATGAGGGAAATTAATCAGAATTGTACAAGATTGGTTTGCTGACTTTAAATTGTCAATTCACTGAATATTTCCTGAAAAGAGGACCAGTTTCAACAAATCCCTGTTTTTATACACGCATAGCAAGAGTTAGTTGACATGGAACTCCAAATTCATTATAGATCTCTGAGGAAACCTGGTGAGCTTGGTGGAGAGAATAGAGATCTAGGCCATTTTCTCTTTAAACTTCATTTATGTTAATAAGTAATTTCAGGACAGAGCAATTTGAGGACCTTGAAAAGAAAGCAAAGCAAAATTTTATTTAAAGGGAAGGAATTTGAAGGAATGTCTGTGCTTCAGGAAAAGTGAAATATGATCAATCACCTTTCCTGTTATCAACCAATCCAAATGTCTGAGAGTAGATAAATGTCCTAAAGGCAAGTACAAATGCTGTAGGAGATTCAACTCTATTTTGCATGTCAAATTATCTGTTCATACTTTGGTACTGCAGAACAGTAAAGTACAACAGCTTTTCACGTACAATAATGTTTATAAAAGCAATGTCTTGTACATAAATCAGTTAAATACCCTGATGTGGATAACTTCCTAATATCTGTTGTATCTATTGTATCTGTTGTATCATTACTGATATCTTTACAAAGAGTTAGAAAGAATGAAGCAGTACGATTCTAAGGGATACCATACATTTTAGAGCATCCCACCTGATATACATTTGGACTTGAACTTCTTACTTCTACAATTTCAGGTCTTAGCTCTAAGTATTTAAGTGTGTCATGGTGTTGTGGTTGTTGTTGTTGTTACTATTCCACATCATAGCATAATGTAGTGTACTGGCAGTTAAAGAGTTAATGCTGCAGTTCTGTGGATCATCAGTAGTTCCAGGTATACCTATCTCAGATGAGAATAAGAACTATATACCCCAGAGGACTTTGTGTTACTTAGTGGTTTTCTGTTTTTTATCTTTCCCTCTGAACAGAAATGTTGGCAAGTCACGAGATTCCTTTCTTTTTCCCTTTCTGCTCATTCCACCAGCAGGTGCTCCCTAGCCATCTCACTTTCAGTGTTAGAGAGTAAGGCCTTTGGTTTTTGGACCCTCTAATTTTATTCAGTTTATTAGCTTCAATTCCAATTATACTGTATTGTGCTATTTTGTATTCCAGTAACTTCTCTAGTAAATTAGCTTTCTTCCTCAAAATGTTCCTGCTATTTTGTTTTTTAGGCACATCTCCCTGTCTTTTCCCCTTTCCCTGGGGCATGGGTCCCCACCCTGTTTGTCACAGTACTGGGCCAAATCAGCCCAACAACTGTTGACAGTGTGTTACTAACTCCATGGTCAGTGTGGCTATTAAAGTAGGCTGTTTTGAAGTATGGATACTGAAGTACTGTTTTTGAAGGCCACAAGGGAAGATGTGAGAATGGTGTCTATAAGGTGCATGCATTAATAGATCTGTGGATAAATAGCATAGAGTCTCATGTGAAAGTCATATACTTTTTATTTTTTGAAAGGTTAGAAATACTCTAAATAATGAAATGATCATCTTTTAGTGCCAGGATGTTTGGGGGGGTTGGATGAGAAAGGAGCGGGAAAGAGGAATATAGTTCTGTTGTTCATTTGTTCTCTTAGCAGCATACACAGAAATTCAAAGAAATCTGATTAAAATTATGAGAGACTTCAGATGACCTGGTGTTGAAGTTAAGTTTATTTTCCCTGTAAGGCATACTTAAAATATAATAATTATGGGTATTACATTTTTTTTTTTAGTTTACTTTTCCACTAAACTGAAATTTATGATTCTAGGGAGGAGCACTTGATAAAATTAATTCCTTTCATTCGAAATGATTCTGCTTTGTAGAGATTTCTGTGGGTCGTTAGCTTTTATGCAGTACGCTATGTTCATTTTTGTGCTTTTGACAGATATATTATTCACATAGTAAGTGGTGTTCAAGTTTCTTCAATATTTCCACAAAAATCTTAAGAGTTAATATTCTTTTGAATGTACTGGTATATTACACGCCTATTCATGTTGGACATACGCAAAGACTTCTTGCGTGTCCTTTCTAGATCTCTTAGTACATAAGTGAAAATCAATTACAGAATGATATTCCATCTTCAGCAAATATGTACTTACTATAATCTGCAATTCTGTTTTGTTTTTTTCCTGCTTGTCTCATCAGCAGAAAAGATGCACAGGCAAATTCTTTTCTGCACTTCTCAAGATCTCAGACAATGGTACAAGACCAAAAGGATGTCAGGAGCTGATTCTTACACTCAGGGAGTGTGTCCAGCAGAGCTCTTAGTTTCTTTACCTATTTCAGACATGATAGCTCTTAAAAAAAACCTGCAAATCAGAAGCTGGGAAGGGGCTATGTGGAGAAGGACCTGGATGTCCTGCTGGACAGCAGATTAGCTGTGAACCAGCAGTGTGCCCTTGTGTCCAAGAAGGCCCATGGTATCTTGGGGTGCCCTGGTGAGGCCACACCTGGAACGCTGTGTGCAGTTCTGGGGTCCCAAGTTCAAGGCAGACTGGGAGCTCCTGGAGGGAGTCCAGCGGGGGTCTGCAAAATGTTTGGGGGCCTGGTACATCTGTATGAGGAAAGACTGAGAGACCTGGGTGTGCTCAGCCTAGAGGAGAATGCCGAGAGGCATTCGATATCAAACACCTACAGAACAGGTGTCGAGGATGGAGCCAACCTCTTTTTCGTGATGTCCAATGACAGAATAGGGGGCAGCAGGTGCAAACTAGAACACAGAAATTCCATATGAGCATGAGAGGAAAAATATTTACTTTGAGGGTGACAGAGCTTTGAAACAGGCTGCTGATCTTTCTTTGGAGAGAATCTAAATCTGTGCAGATGCTTTCTGTGCAACCTACTGTAAAGAATTGACTTTAGCAGGGGATGTGGAATAGGTGTTCCCTGTAGGCCCTTCCAGCCCCTGCAATTCTGTGAATGGGAATACATACCTTTCAAACTATGTGCAAGAGGCACTGTTATTTCAAGTGCAAATGTTCAGTCTCTGATGTTCAAAAGACTTTTCTGGCAAACATTTTCAGGGGAGAAAATGTTTCTGGGGGAATGTGGTAATAATGGCAAGTGGAGATGGGCAGAGAGAATTGTTACCAAACTATTTTTGTCTAAATTAATTTCTGATACAAAGCTTTCACTTTTGCAATGCTATGGCACAAAGACTATGCAGAACAGTGAAGAACCAACACCATGCCTGTATGTCTTTTTGGCAACTTAGTAGAGACTGAAGATTACTTTTTTTTCCTCTATAGCTATGGCAAAGAGCAAATGAAGTGCCATACTTCAGAACAATAAGGAAAAAAATACAACCAACAGTAATAAATGTTCTGAATGTGATAGAGCCATATGCCTACAGGTAGCAGTAGTTCTTAGAACACAGATCCTTCATTGAGCTGTTATAGATGTATTCATAAAGATGGATATAGGCAAGAGTAGAATACAGGAGTTTGGAATTGATGTGGTGTTCTCACAGGAAAAGAACACAGTGCTTGTTAAACTAGTTAATTATATTTTTATGCCATATGCCGTAAAGGTTGGCTGAAGGAAAATAAAAAAAGTGTTGGCTGGCAGGTGACTGTAGATGGATCCTGCAGTCCCTGGTTTTATAGGATCCTTTCTTATCCAGTACCAGTTTTGAAGGTACTTGATTTTGATAGGAGTTTGAAAGTTTCAAACATACAGTCCTCTGTTAAAACTCCCTCATTTTGTTGCAGAGCAATTCATTGCTGGGTAAAGAGCTGGACAAGTAACTGCAGCAAGTGCTAAGAAAATAGTGAATACCTCATTTTTAATAAATCAGTGGCCATACAGAAATAGTAGAAAGATATGCAGTAAACTAAGGATCACTCAAAACGTCTAGTTGGCTATGATTTATACCTGTTGATGCAAACTGCACATACACTGCAGAGCAGATAGTGAAACATACTGGTTTCAAATATTTATTCTGTAATAAGCAGTATTATCTACAATGTCTTTCCTTTCATGAGTGTAGGAATTACCTTGATACAATTTCATTGGAATTTCTCTCAAGGAGGGCTCTCATCATACCTGGGCGTACCTGAAGAATATTTTCTGCTGGTCGGGGATGGTCTGAGTCGTCAACTTGGCACGTGAATTGGGGACTAAGAGCATCTCATATAGACGCTTAAAAAAATTCACAGATTCATGGAATTGTAGGGCTTGGAAGGGACCTCTGGAGATCATCGAGTCCAACCCCCTGCCAAAGTAGCTCCCTAGCCCAGGTTGCACAGGTAGGCGTCCAGGCAGATCTTGAACATCTACAGAGAAGGAGACTCCACCACCTCTCTGGGCAGCCTGTTTCTGTGCTCTGTCATCCTTACTATGAAGAAGTTCTTACACAAACTTGTGCAGAACTTCCTGTGCTTCAGTTTGTGGCTGTTTCCTCTGCAGTGTGTGGCAACAGGACAAGGGGAGAGTCCATCCTCATCCCTTTGCCTTCCGTTCCTTAGATATTCATAGATGTGGATCAGATCCTGTCTGAGTCTTCTTTTTTCAAGGCTTTCTTCAAGGTCCAGGTCTCTCAGCCTTTCCTCATAAAAGATGTTCTGTGCACATTATTGTTTTTGTAAAAATCCCTTCTTCTAAGAATTTTTTGTGAGCTTTATTATGAAATAGAATAATCCAGACCAGTATTTGTTAATGGCTCAGGTACCACTGAATTTTATTCAGTCTTCTATCTGCCTAGATATTAAGTGTTCACAAAACTCAAGTTTGAGAAACACATGTACAGACAGTGTGTGTTTTATTTTATTTCTGATGTGATATGACATGAAAATAAGCTAGTGTTTCTTGCATAGAGACTGAGGTTTTAATTTCCTTATTCAAGCCCCAATGTTGTTAAAGTTTTCTGTGGTTTTGATTTTCATTGCAGTAGTTTTCACAGACAGCTTTACTGGAGTTTGCTGAGTTGTGATATTCTGCCTCATCTGTTTCTGCCTAGTCTCATCTGTCAACTTGTAATACTGGGTTTTGTTTTTATTGAAATTTCAACCATTGGGATAAGATGTGTCATTACTAAGATATCAGTATTCAGTATAATTTGGTTTAGCTGACATACTTACTTTAGAGTCTACTAGCTAACATGTGTAAGCACTGAGATTTCTGTGTAAGTTCAGTGTTGAAATTCTTATTGAATGTTTCACCATTTTGAGTGCTATAACATGTCACCTCAAGCTCTCTTGCTGAATGGAAATATTTGGCATGGCTCAGAGTGAGTCCAAAAGATGCTATCTCAGGCATGCATTCTTCACAGTGGGACTACACTTCTCTGCCACAAAAAAAAAAATCACATAAAACAACCATATCTTACCTTTTCCCCTTACTACTCTGAGTTGTATCAGGGCCATCATTTTTTAAACAGGTCCTCTTTTTAATAAAAGGACTTATGTTCTGCTGTTCGGCGCACTGGATATCTTTTACATTTGCAGGTTCAGTGTGTAAATATAGATTTTTGTATCTCACTTGTTTACTCATTAACTCAAAGGTGATAACAGTTCTGTTAAGTAAATATTTTTAAGGATATGAAATACTGTACCTTGCAGGTACAATATACTTTTTTTCAGAAGGTGACCATTTCATGCCAGCTGCTAACTGCAGTCTGTTTGGGTTTTTTTGGCATTAGATGTGTTGTGCTTTGTTTCTTAAGAATGCCAGCCTCAAATGACCACAGATGGTTGTTTATAACTAAGCAAAATGTGAACTCAGATTCGATCTAAAGTCACCAAAACTTGATTCTGCTGTTAGATACATGTGTCTACTCTTGATGCATTTCCTGTAGCAGTGTACTCAGTTCTAGATATAACAGTAGATTGAATCTAAGAATTACTGTTCATGAAAAAGCATGAGTTTTGCAGGGCCCTTACAGGTCCTAATTTCTATTTTCAAGAAATTAGGGACAGAGAATGAATTAAAAGTGACAGAAGACCCAGGCTCTGATCCATTGAGGTGGTTTTTCAGAACAAGCTTAAATCCATGGAAAATCTGTACTTTGAACCTTGGGCTCCAACTGTGGGATTTGATTCCTAGAATCCACATTTGTGACTCAGTGGCCAGCCCTCATGCTTGTTCTTATGAACCTGACTTCAGAATTTAAGCCAATTCAAAAACACTTCTGTAACCAGAACAAGAACAGCCTGAGGCTTGAAAAGATTACAGATGAGGATACTTGGCTGTGTGAAAAATCAGCCTTACTGGTGTACATTTCAGCACTTCTCCAAAAGCTCAGCTTTGCAGGTTGCTGAGCACTACTGCTCTGCTGTCATCAATTCCACCTGAAACCAGTGAACCAAACCTTCAGCTTCATGAATCAGGAAAACTGCTACTTCAATGAATACATGCTTGATTACTACTGGAAAAAAAAAGCGTATCAGATCTGGAAATAGCCTGAACTTGCAGGTCTGCGTGTTTTAAGTACACAGTTCTACCCAGTGTTGTTTGATCAGAAGCTTCTCCTGGTACCAAACAGGACTGTCCCTATTTTTGCTAGTAATAGGGAGAAGGAAGCTTTCTTTTGAGAGTTTTTGTTTTTCCTCTTTTAAGCAACAGTTGTTGGGAAGATGCTGAAAACCTCTTCTGACACAGCAATTCTTCTCTTCTGTCAAGTTTAAGATGATAGTTGGCTGCAGGTTCTGCAATGTAACCAGGTAGCAACACTTCAGTGCCTGCGTAGGTATTCTCTTTGTCAGGAATTGCAGACTTGGAAGTGTTCCCTAGCAAATCAAGAAACAGATGGTCTTCATTACACTGAATTTTCCTAAGAAACTGTAGGAAGAATTTGAAGGACAGTGACGACAGATTCACGTAACTCAGTAGTATCTTGTGCTTTTTCACAGTCGTGACAATTTTGACCAAAACAGAAGAGAGAGAAAGAAAGGGGAAATGCAAGGATAAACAAATATTCTTCTCTGTACTGGTCTTTCTCTTGCAGTCTTTGTTTTGTGAAGTCTTCCAGGCTCAATTTTTTCACCCTGTGACCCCTGGAAGCTGATCCAAAGGATAGTCCCTTAAAACTACCACTGCCTTGTCTATATGTAGAATGCAGGCTTGAGTCTTAATGTCAGAAAGATTTTAATGCATTGATAAACTTCAGATTTTGAAGAAGAGACCTAAAGACAACCAACCCTCTTTGAGTCAGTGCTGTCTTTAATTTCTTCCTTTCATGCTTCTGTTTGAAACTATGCATCAGTGCATCCACTGCTTCTTTTTCCTCCCTTCCTCTACCAGGCTTTTATGCCTTATGCCTTCCTGTTTCATCATCATTGCAAAGAAGGTATTTCATGATCATCTGCAGTGCCTGCATGGCTGATCTGCAGGCTTAATTGGGGGAAGCAATCCAACAGTTTGTCCAAGCATGTTTTCACAGATGCAGCGGTGGTAAATCCCTAGATTCTATCTATGACTACATGTCCTATTAGTCAGAATTTTAGTCTTACATCTTTCACATTGGATTGTGCTTGAACATATATAGCATTGGGTTTTCACAGCTTTTTTATGGCCTAATGTACTGCAGTTTCTTTGGTCAATGAAAGTGTCAACTTTACTATGGGGAAACAACACTTTTCTAGCCATCTCAAAGAAGACAGAGGTATTGCCTCTCCAGAACCAGCTTAGTAATCCTTTAAACATTTCCCAGCCCATATTCCTTCCGAATTTGTGGGAGTACAAGAAATCTAGTAATTAGAAGTTGCACTAACTGTCATTCAGTCTCTTGAATAACGTTACTGTAGTTTAAATATTGGAGTCTATATTTCTGTATGCATTATTTCTGGCAATTAGTCTTTCAAGGAGCCAAGCAGTTCATATGTGGAAAGTGCTAGTGGCTTATGTAACCTCATTGTGATTTTTTTATTTTTAATTACAAATACTTGTGGCTGAATACTCTATCCACTATTTATTCATTCTTACAGCTTCTCAGTTGTCTTTCATGGCACAACAGCTAGGGAGACAATAGCCTCTGCATGTATCTTTTGAGCTAACTTTGTATTCTTGAAAGTATGAGCTGTATAAGAAATGTTTTGAATAATGACTTTTGGGGTGTAACACTGCTACACAAATCTTCTCTGTCAGTAGAGCTAGTGGCAAGAAAAATAATTGAGGGAAATGTGTTAGCACTCCAAAGCTTTGTTTTACAACAAAATAGTTACTGTGCTGACAAATACCAGACAAGGTTTGCCTTTTTGCAGTAGAAATGGCTGCCGATACTCTTGTCCTTATTTTTAAAACAATATTTACCATTAAATGTCTAACCCCAATTCATATAATAAAGTAGACTTACTGGTATGTGCTGGCTCAAGCATTATCAGCTTGTGTGCACCCCTATCTTCTTTCCAGCCTTTACTTTGTACAGTATCCATTTCCTATTATGTATTGGTGCTCAGCAACTGAGGGAATTAGTAGAGAGAAAATGTAAGAGTGCTTTACTCCTTTTAAGTAGTTTGAAATGTTGGGCAATAGCTTTTCATAGAATCATAGGGGTTGGAAGGGACCTCAAGAGATCATTGAGTCCAACACTCTTGCCAAAGCAGGTTCCCTACACCAGGTCTTCTTACCCTTAATCATTTCTGTGCTTCTGTCTGCTAAAAACAGTGTTCTTAGCACTGTTTATGCAAAGCACGTGCTAAGAGTTGTTAAGCAGACAGATCAATAAAAGACTGATGTCCAATCATTAATATTCTTTAATTTTGAATCTTCTAATACAAAATAAGTTGCTTGTTGTCATTAAGATGATGCCTGCAGAAGTGTGTAGGAATCTGTGCTGAACGTCATCCAAGTGAGAAATACAGATCTTTGAATGACCACTGGAAGTGACCTAAAAAGATGCATAGAAGACTTGGGCTCATGAAGGCACCAAATTAGTATGAACTTTGCTGTGAGCCTTCACATGAGTACCTTTGAGGGTTTCAGTCTTGCCCTATTAGTAAGATAACCTGAACTAATACACCTAAGCTTTGAAGCAACGACTGCATTGAAATTCTCTATTGTGACCCAATATTTATTACAGTGAAACTTGTTTTAGCGTCAATGGGATATATGCCTTAGGATGGGAAGCATCTTCAACCCAACTACTGATTTTAATGGCTGTGTGTTTCCCTTGTGCCAAGCTTGAACATCTGCCTTAAATACATTTGTTAGTGTAGAGAGGTAGGAGATTTCAGGAGGCCCTGTTTATTAAATAGATGGAGGTTTCCATCAGTTTTAAGAGGACAGTAGCCTCTAGGTAAATAAAGTATTTTACATTGTGCTGCAAAGACTCATATAATGTTTCTGTGGGGACATAAATAATAATGCCTACATGTTTAACAATAGTTTTCATCTATGGACTAATCCTAAGGGATCAGTTAAAGATAATTAACAATAGCAACCCACTGGTGTAAATTATGTTGTTATCTAGAGATCCATGCATTCAACAGAGAATTATTGGGCAATATAAGTAGAAAAACAGAGCTGCTGCATCAGGGACTAATTACGTTAGCTGCTGAAGAAACGTGCTAAATTTTGATGTGCACAAAGATATTCCTTAAATATGTCAAAATGAGAAGGTATTCAGTTGACCCATCTAATGATCTTACCCATTTTGTCCTGGGAGCTTCATTTTATTTTTGATTACATTTTCACAGGACTATATTTCTCCTAAAATCATTTGTCCTAAAATAGGTCTGTATTTCTGAATCAATTTTTCCAGCCTCTTATTTCTGAAGGAAAAATGGGACATTTTTAAGTGAGGTGTCACCGTATGACTGTCCTTAGCATCAGATCATCCCTCAGGTAGAGTGAAATCTTTCAAATAGTTCATTCTTTGGGTTCATTCTGTTCGCTCATCGCAATTAATACGTTGTCATGGATTGATACCAACTTAGCAGAAAGCCACATAAAGAGACAGAAACAGAAGACCATAGCTTGTAAAAGCAACAGGCACATTCAAACAGATGTTGCAGGAGGATTTGTTCTGAGGGCGTGCTGTCAGAGAGGGGATCATTGATTTACTTAGATTTACAGCCCAACAGTGGACTGAGTTTTTCCCTTTTTAGTACTTGCATAATTACCTTGCCTGATGTTCACATAACTAGAAAGGGGGGCTGAGAAGTTCAATTTACAGTAGAAACTTCATGTGTGAATTATGTAGCTATGCGAGAAGAGTGAGAAATTTCCAGCTTCACACAAAAGGGGTTTGTACAGAAGATGAAAATGTACAAGGGAAATTAAAGCACTCACCCCAACACTTAGTTTAAGCTAAAGCGGGAATTATGCTTATGCAGAATTTTGTTTTTTAAACTTTCTAGTAGAAATACAGCTAGATCTACAGGTAAAAATACAGTAGAAATGCAGCTAATTTTACTCAAAAATGAGCATTAAAACAGTCAATTTTCAAATGCCTAGCTTCAGTGTGCACACAGATGAACAAGACCAAGCAGCTTATGTAGTAAGTTCAGGCTGCACATTGCCTAGATAGGTCCATATGCTCAGCCCCTGTATGCCTGCTGTTTAAGGACAGCAAGTGCTAGATTTGAAAGCATCTATCTTCTTAATCAGGAACACAGGATTCTGATGAACAGTTTTCTTAAGATGTTGTTTGGATAACTGGGAAATGGGGAAAGTTGGATTGTAGTGTGAACACACTTAGAATACACTTTGTCAATCTCTGTTTAGCTATGCAAAAATAAATGAAGGCCTTCCAATTCACACCTTGATTACTAGCATGCGGATATGCTGATTGAGTTAGGAGAAAAGAACAGATTATCTATGGAATATTCTGGGGGTATGGTTAATGTGATAATAACCAGACACCAAGGAATAGTCTTTTCATTTATTTATTGTTATAAAACCATATTAATTATTTGAGCAAAAACTTCAGAGGAAGATCAGATTCATTGTTTGGAATGGATCCTCCTCAAGTAGCTAATCTCTTCCCTTTAATGCGATCATCTACTCTGACTGTCTCAATGAAATCACTTCTGGAAGTGAAATTTCTATAGTATGTGTGAACTATGTGAATAAATGTAGGTGAGGAGGATGATGCAAAAGGATGGATTTTTCTTAAGATAGGGAGTGATAGAGATCTGTCATTCCAGTGGTGACTTTTTTTTTTCTTGCCATACAGAGAGATAGTAGGCTTGAATTTTGAGCAGGTTGTTAACAGATGACTATTGTGCCTATATTCACAGATTCATTGAATTGTAGGGCTTGGAAGGGACCTCTAGAGATCATGGTGTCCAACCCCCTGCCAGAGCAGCTCCCTAGCCCAGGTTGCACAGTTAGGTGTCCAGGCACATCTTGAACATCTCTAGAGAAGGAGACTCTACCACCTCTCTGTGCAGCCTGTGCTCCATCACTGCACTGTGAGGAAGTTCCCATGCACATCTGTGCGGAACTTCCTATGTTTCAGTTTGTGGCGTTTTCCCCTTGTGCTATCACCACACACTGCTGGGACAAGGCTGGACTCTTCTCTTTGCCTGCTGCTCCTTCTGAGTCTTATTTTCTCAAGGTCGAATAGGCTCATGTCTCTCAGCCTTTCCTTGTAAGAGAGGTGTTCTGCCCTGTCTTTTAGGGAGCCTAGAACTGGACACAGTACTCCAGGTGAAGTTTCATCTGGGCAGCATAGAGGGGGGAAGATCACATCTCTCAATCTGCTAGCCATGTTGTTTTTTTAATTCATATGTGTGCTGCAGAGTTACTGTACTCATGAGCACTTATTCAAAGGAGCTCAAATGTTAAAATATCCTCATGCATCATGGACTAAAATCAGGCTCATTTTTGAGCTTTTATGAAGAGCTGGGCACAAAAGCATGGCGCAAAACTGGAGTGTCACCTGTTATGAATATCTGTGTAGCTCAGTTTTGCAAAAACAGGTGCAGGAAAACCATTGGGAGGCAGATCCTTCCTGCTAGAGTAGTGTGTTAGCAACCCATCCATTAGATTTTCATTGAAATAGTTTCTTTAAACTGTTAGAACAGTGAGCTGTTCTTGGCCAGTTTCCCTTAGTTCTCAGAGACCTCTTGTCAAATGTCAATATGTAATGATACACCAAAAAGACAAATAAAGCCTGTCTTCATGTGGCTCATATATTCTCTATCCTTTTATCTACAGATTACAAGACAGTATGACCTCTTTGCAGTCATCCCTGGTTCCCCTAGGAAGTTTCTGAAATCTCTCTACTTGTGAGATGATTCTCTAGTTCTCTCCAAACCTGCAAAAAATGTTTGGATATCTGTGCTGTTACAGTTCAGAGCTGGCAGAAAAAAGAAAGAATACTCTCCATCTCTACTGTGTGATGATCACCATATAGGCAAAGACTTCCTCATTCAGGTTGAAGATTAAATCAGAGCTGCTGGTCTGCAGTAATAACAGACTTTCAGGTGGCATCCGGATGCATGATAGCATTCCGAATGATGTGACTACCTCAAAAACTACCCGTTCTTGTGTAGTTCCAGCTCTTCCAGGCTATGTTCACTGAATCCTGTTTTTGGATTTAAACACAAAACTTGGGATCTAATGAAGAGAAATAACATTTCTGTTCTTAGTTCTATATTTACTTTGTTGTATTTTCCCTTCAAGAAATTTCAGCCTGATCTTTTCTAAATACAGTTTACAGTTTTAAGATTATCACTCGATTATCACTCTAAATTTTCATATTGGCTCATGAGAACCATGATAAATTCTACCTGGTAACAAAAAAAGCATATCTAAATAATAAAATCACATCTAGGTTTGTGTACTTTCTAAGTACTTTGTATTATTCTTTCATGGTATTTTGAGTGAAGTTATTGTAAATTCAGTAGTAGCAAATGCTTTTGCACCTTGAGATAATGAGCTCGTTGAACTTTGAAGATTTGAAAATTTTGTGGAGAGGATAAGGACTAAAACTTTTGAACTCTTCCAAGGCTAATGTCAATCCTAAAGCTGAGCGTACATCTGGTTAAATGTGCTTGGAATTGGAAGTGACCTGTAGAAGATGTAGAAGGTTATTTGTGCTTTATTTCTCAATTTATTTTGTTTAAATCATAACATTAATCTCTCACAAATTCAACACTGTATAAAGAAAAAATCTCATGATTATGGTACAGTGAAGTAGCATGTCCAATTAAGAGCTTTTATTCAAACCAGTAGCTGTGTGTCCTTCTATTTCAGGTAGAGCAAAGGTGGTGATGGGGAATCATATATTTTAGCTAAAAACATTTCAGGATGATTCACTGACTTGAATAACTTCTTTTAATCGTCTTATTTTTAATATCTTGAAGAGTCTAATTTGAATAGATGCAAACTTATGTTGTTGCTTTCCTACCCAAATTAAGCCTTCTGCAATTTTGCTACATAGACATTTCCTTCCATTCCCTGTAATACTATTCCTGTTTTTAACTTTTTAGCAGTAATGTCTTTATGTACCTGATTTGATATCATTCTGTCCTGAACTGAATACACCTTCTGTTTGTAGGATAAATTTTTTTTTTTGTTTTCTTATGTTATTTCTATTTTTTAGGAAGTACGATAGTTATAGTCTCTATTAGGACATAACTTATGCTAGCATGAGTTATTCATAGTCTGCTTTATTTCAGTGTGCAGTTGGCTCAGTAGCACAGTTCAATGCTAGTGATGCTGAGGCTGTAAATTTTGCTAGCAGTTCAAGAAAAGCTGTTAGATATGGCTTTTAGAATTTTTACACTCATTCAATTTCATTTAACTTCTGGTCAAGTACCTCGTGAGATTTCACAACTTGTCTCCTCGCTGCATTAGTCTTGTCCTACCAGGCACCATTTCAGTGACTCCCAAGAAGTTTTGCAGTGTATGTTAGATTATCATAGCAAGAAATCAGGTCCAATTAAGTATGATATTTGAAAGAAAGTGAGAAGTCTTCAAGTGTCTTTATTTTAAAAGATTTTTGGTGTTACATATGCTGTAATACTTTTGTGTACCTGGGTGTGGACCCATTTACTTAGGTACTTTGCTTTTGCTGCAGTGCAAAATTATGATCTATTTATGTACTGTGAAATGATATTTTAGTCTGAGTGGATTTATCCTCAAAAAATATTTCAGGTGAACCAGAGGCTTGAAAAGTATAATGATAAATGAGCTAATTCGTTAACATTGTTCATGTCGCTCACTATAATACTTCCATGTTGGTCTACATTGACTCCACTAACAGCCAGAGAGAGTTGCACTTGTATGGATTTTTGGTTTGATTTTCTCTTTTTTGTGGTCTTGTGGGAAATACTGAATACTTTGTGTAAGAATGAAGAGCATTAAAGTGGAGGTTGGCATCCTTTGTCAGAAATAAGAAATTTAACTGTTAAATAGCTGTTTGAACCTCTGACCCAAGTCTTGTTGTACTCACCATTCCTGCCTACTGTACTTAAGGTGTTAATAATGCCCCGTGCTTCAGACAAGATGGAAAGCTTGTCCTTTTTTAGAAGAAAGATTCTATGAGATGTTGTGTTGGGTAGAATCACAGAACTGTAGTAGTTAGAAGGGACCTCTAGATATCTAGTCCAACACCCCTGCCAAAGCAGCTCCCTAGACCAGGTTGCACGGGTAGGCATCCATAGTTATTGACTGATGTAGGAGTTTCAATTCCATGCTTTCTCTGAAACCTGAGAAATCAATGCAATTAATGACTGGATTTTAGCCATAGTCTTTTTAATCTTTCATTATTTATCTTGATTCTTGATGACAATTTTTTACTCGTATTTGGAGCACTTCATATGCTGTCCTGGGGAGTCTTAATTCATCAGTGATGCTTTTGAAACTCAGGAGCATTATAGTGTAATGTAGTTAATGACACCTTTCTATCTTGTGGATTTAATACCATTATTGTAACCACTAGTAACTTAATTTGTCAGGTATATAGCATGGCATGAAATCAATCTGCCTTTTCATTTGTCTAGAAATTAATATTGCCAGCTGGACTGATTAGGATCATGCTGCAGTTCTTGATGTTGTGTGTGAGATCCGTGCATGAATCTATCTTGAGGATTTGAGTGGCATCTTGGGAGACAGAGGGAGACAACCTTGATTTCTTTATTTTGCTCTTCCTTTATCCAGTGTATTTATTTTCTTTGCTTTTCTGACTGCTAGTATGTGGAATTACCAGTTGGGTACAGAACACTATCCTGACATTGAATCATTAGGTTTGGATAATGAAGGCAATAAGTAGTTTTGTGGCATTCAGCCACCTTCTTATAAGGTCTTGAGAGAAAGCATTGTATCTACAGCAGAGCCCTTAAATCTTCCAGGTGAAGGCAATATGTGTCACAGATCACTCTTGTGCTCCTGCTGTCTCCCTGAGAGCAAAGGCTGTGCTGCTGGTTCCTCTTGCCTTGTCATGCTCCTCTCTGCCTCTCCAGCTGCCAGCCTATGGCTTCTGATACCATGCATACTTCAAGCAGCTGGATAACTCTTGTTCAGGGTCCTGTACCAACTCGGCTGCATAGAAACCTGCATCTAATTTGTCATTTCCATTCCTGTGATGTCTTTATTTTGTACAATATTTCTCCCTCCCCAGGAATAAAATCTGAAATGATGAACTTTTTGAACCTGTTATTGACTAACCAATGTTGAATATTAAATATATTCTGTAGGAGAACCAATGTAACAGGTCGCAGGTAATGATCTATTTGTTGATTGAATACTTCAGGAAGTAACTTTGTATTGGCAGTAAAGTGTCAGGAAGCAGATAAATATTTTCAATATATGAGTGATATATGAAGTCAGCCAAATTGCTACTGGCAAAAAGTGGGACTTCATGGCAGCACAATGATTTTAGTTCTCACTATGAAAATAGCAAAGAAAAATTTTAGGAGGTGAGGTAAACTGGAGCTTTCACTGCAGCACGGTACTGAAGTACATTTGTGAAGAAAACTGTTGCAAATACTCTATGACCTGGCATTATCTTTGAGTTAGTATTCATGAAGTTTATAATTAATTTGGGCAAGCTTTTACTGTTGCAGCTGAATTTTAACTTCATAGCATTTTAGCATGCTCTTTTTTCTTTGACCTAAATCTGTCTAATTTTTTGTCTTCATTAAAATCACAGAACAAATCCAGTGTTGTATTCTAGGCTTTGCTCAAGCAGCTCAAGGAGTTTTGCATTGCTAACAAAGCCATACGCTTAGTCATATACAGAAATGTTAGAACTCTGCAGAATTGAGATGAGAGTCCATATGAGGGAAACATTAACTGTTTTTCTTAAACCTCTTTGTATAACAGACAGTCCAGTGGAGGAACAAAAGTGTTTTTTAAAAAAAAAAAAAAAAAGCAACTCCAAACACGTAATCAGGCATAATAGCACTTAATTTTGGAGAACAGAAGAGCCTTTCATTTGTAGATGTAAATGAAATGTCATTACATTTCGATATCTTCAGGACAGTTCTTCATTTATGTTGGTTAGCATTTGCATTTCTATGGATGATTTAATATATATTTGAAAGCTACTTTTTTTTTTAACTGAAAGATAATTCAGAAGAGCATGGCTGTGGCTTTTGCAGATATCATGCAATCAGCATGTCCTAGTCTTGTGATTAAGTTGTGATAAGTTTTCTGTTCAAAACATATTTCTTTTTCTTCTGCTTAGAAATGCTGTGAAAAATAATAGAATATTCTTTGTGACGCCATAATCTGTTGAAGACAATTGCTCATGATGTTATTAGGTTCTGTTCTGTTATTTCTATACTTTTTTTTTGTTGTTTACATTCTTTAAGAGATGCTTTTGGTTAAAAACAGAGTGGAATTGTTTCCCACTGAAAACAGAGGCTGTTGGTCTATCAGTAGAACAGTTCTGGTGGCACTGGGAGCTTTATAAGCTTTCACCCAAGTACTCCTTGCAGGTCTCCATAACCCTGACTGTAAGAAGCTGACCTTTCAGTCCCTTAGGCACATCACTGCCCACAAGGCTTCTCCTCTGAGTTAACTTTAATTCTAAAGGCCTCATGATATCAAACCAGGAGGAAACAGCAGCCTGCTTGCTAACAGAGGTGGCCACCAATTCTTTTCGTGCATGTTCATAGGTTCATAAGGTTGAAAAGGACCTACAAGATCATCTAGTCCAACCATCCTCCAATCACTATCCCTACCTAACTACTAAATCAAATCCCTTAGCACCTCATCTAAACACTTCTTGAACAGCGCTAGGGACGGTGCCTCAACCACCTCCCTAGGCAGGCCATTCCAGTGCCTGACCACTCTTTCAGGAAAAAAGTGTTTCCTCAGGTCTAATCTAAATCTTCCCCGGCGCAACTTGTGGCCATTCCCTCTCGTCCTGTGCATGGTTATTGAGCTGGGATTCTAGGAGGAAGACTAATGTCAAGATTTGTGTGGTTTTTGTCAGGAGCGTGAAACAAGCAGGAGGAACAGCACGAAGTAGTTTTGAAGGCTTCAAAATAGATCGGATACCGTGAACTATGGTGCCATTGCAATGTTTTATTAGATGCTGGGTGCTTGAAGTTTCTCCATCCTCTTAAGATGTGAACATAATTTTGGCTAACATATCTTTTCTGCAAGATGCAACGCTTAGATCTTCCTGTATATGGGAGTTGTCAGTGATGTGCTTCAAACATCTGTAGTAAGCTTGGTAGGTTTTTTTTGGTCTTCAAGGCTCAATTTTGCACCTTTTTGTGAGGTCTGGATCTTTATACACTAAATCTACAATCTATTATCAGATGTTTCTCCACCAGCTACCTATAGAATTTTTCTGAATATCTCTAGCCATCAAACAACTTCTGGTTTTTATTTGCTTGCTATCCTTCAGATAGAAAACTATGGACAAAAAAATCTCGAACTTTTACATTCAATGAGCATCTGAATAGAAAACTAAACAGTTGCCCGTGCTGGGTCTTGCTGCAAAGAAAATATATTTTGACAAACTAGAAGTCCTGCTGTTAGTGCCTTTTCTTCTCCTGTCTGGATTGATTTCTGTGGATTGAGATATGGAGGTAGAGAGTTCTTTCTGTCTCCAGAAGTATTTTCCAGGCAGATTTAGGGAAGATTTAACTCCAGACTGAACTTTCTGGTATCATGGGTGCATGCATAAGATCAAAGTGAATTCCATGAGAAGGATTTTTTTTTCTGAAGGTAGGTGAAAAGAAAGGAAGGTCTGTTCATCCTATTTTGGGATTGTTTTGTCACGTCTTTATTCCACTGTGGGGAATGTGTCTGTGCTTGTACAGTTTTAACTGGTGACCCAAATGTCATCTTGTGATACTTAAGTTACCCACTCTCCTCCTCATCACTTTTGCTATCTTGGAAGTTTTCCACCTCCCTTCCTGACATCTGGTTTTAGCATCTGGCTTTTTAGGGCATGTTTTCTGGTGTGGCTGGGTTTCAAGTGTGCTAATGATCATGTAGCCTGATTTTATATTTGACAGTACTATTCTGAAAGTGAGTGTTATGTATTTGGTATGTAAGTTATTATGCTTTCTGTGTTTAATTGTTGTCTGGTGGCTTTGGCATCTGCCAGATCTTGGTTGTTTTTTGTTTGTTATTTGTTTTCTGTACACAGCAGTAGATATTTGAATATCAGTTCTAAGGTCCCTGAAGGTTTTCTAGCTTTACCTAAGCTATGGCACAACTGACATAATCTCTTGTTTACAGTAGTCCCTACTTTGAGGAGAATGCTAGACTGGACAACCCCATGAGCTTTTTTCCAACCATAATTTCTATGATTTGTTATGTATTAGTCATGCATTTTCTGTGTATCAAAGGGGTCTTTATTTTTGGATGCTTTCTGTGACTTCTGACATGTTTGTCATAGTGGGGGAAGTAATTTTCTATTGCTCATCAGCAGGTTGAGACACCCAAGAGATGCATACTTGTATTTGTGTCCAGGAATGCCTCATTGATGTGACATGTGCTGTTAGTAAATGTGTGAGTCTTTCTGTAGCTCATGTATCTACCCCTTGGAGTAAACCTTCTATTTCACAGTGATGAGGGAGAACTGAGCAGTTGTCTTCAGATTAATTTTAGTGGTTGTCTGAAAATCATCACATTTGATACACAGCTCTGTGAAGGCAGAAGTTGATTAGATAAATAGCAGAGAGGAAAAATGTTGCTGGGGAGTAGGTGGAAACATTGGACAGTAAGTACAGTGCACAACTCACTGAGGTTTCTCTTATTTTAATGCCAGCTGCAATGTTGTCAAAGCAGTGGTGTTATTTGAGACTGGTGGATGTAATGTGGACCCTTGCTGTTAGATTATGAAGTCAATACAGCTGTAGATGAGTTATATGTAGTGCTGTATTTGTTGGGCCAAGGTGTGCTGTGACACTGGAGCTGCCTTTGGAAGGCCCTTTCATTACCCAGACCTTTCCATGGGGTAAGAGGTAAATAGATGAGGAGTGGATAATGGAAAATGGGCATCAGCTGGCCATTTTATCATTTAATCATTTTATCAATGGGCATCAAAGGCCATTTTATGAGATGAGGATAAAAAATGAATAACATTTGAAACATATTTTCTCTACATGAGAGACAGATGGAAGCAATCTACAAATTTTGGGGGTGTGAAAGCTCTCCCAGAAAATGCAGTTCTGTTGAAATCAAAATACTTCATAAAACCAAGTCAACTGCAGTAGACTTCTGTTTCAAAAAAAAAAAAACAACCCAAAACCTGTCAGACAGAGCACATTTTAATGTTTTGGAAAACTTTTAATTTTTTTAATTCTTTGCTTTGAAATGATTCTTCCAATTCACTTCTATCTATTCTGTTTTCTCTAGAAATAAATGTAAACAATAAAAAATAAATAACAGATGTGGAATTTCCCTTCCAAGATTATCAGAAGTGTTTCAGTTCTGCTATAATTTGGAGCAAAGTCAGGGTATAAAATCCTTGGAAATTGGTATCATCCATTCAGCTCCCGGGGCCCTAAAAGAGCACGTGTTCAGAATCAAACTTAAGCTACTATCTCTTGAGATGCAGAAGCACCAATTACTAGTAGCCATAAAACAGCTAATTTGCTTTGCTCTCCAGGTTACAAAGGTGCAAGTGGTTTTGACATCCTGTTGTGCTTGATGTCCAGCCTCAGTGGTACTGCTTCTCCTGTCACATTGCACTGAGAAGTAGCAGCCTTAGTCTTTCTGTATGTGTATGTGTGATACACCTTATCTCTTTTAGGATTAAAAATTGCAGGTGGAAATCTTGTATTGACGCCTGCTGGATGTAAAAGACTTAGTGAAGCTGTTCCTTGTCTTTTTCTGTAATATCTTTTACCAGGTTGGATAAGTAGTGACTGCTATGTCTTATACGGAACAGCTCAATTCTGCTGTCAGCTACTCACTGATTGTTTTATGCCTTTCATTCTGGTGTTTTTTTAAAAAGGTGCCTACAATACAACTTGATGTTTGTGTGTAGGGTGTCATTTTGTGCTGCACAAGTTACTGCTCTTGCAGGAGTTCATGGGAAATCTATCTCAGAGATATGGTTGCTATCACTAATGTACTGGGCAATGTCCCTTTGGTAGACCTTTTGCATTATAATAGGCTTGTTTTTTTTGACAGGTTGTCCTTCAGTGTGTCTTGTATCTTGTAGGATATTTAAAGAAATAGACAGAACCTCATCTGGAAAGGAAACAATTGAACAATCTTTTGAAATGAGCATCAGAACTGGAGAATAAAAGCTTGGTTTTGTTCTGGTTCTCACAAAATGACCTTTGTGTTCACTGTGTATGAAGAACTTTGCATGTTGTGGATTTTCTGTCTGCTTTGAAGCGTGCAGACCTTTTTCTTTCAGGCGTGCATGTCAGTCCCACAGAGAATAATTGGCTGTGGATGGTAGCATGGGAAGAAGATATTTCTTAAGTCTGCAAGGAGCATGCTGGTTTGCTGAGCTACAATAAATAGCTACTTGTGTTTTTTCAAACTAATGCATGAGTTTGTTGTCTTTAGACATG
The DNA here is from genome assembly GCF_038088225.1 of Cyrtonyx montezumae. Taxonomy (NCBI): domain Eukaryota; kingdom Metazoa; phylum Chordata; class Aves; order Galliformes; family Odontophoridae; genus Cyrtonyx; species Cyrtonyx montezumae. The sequence continues at coordinate 60,978,401 of NW_027072089.1, read as the reverse complement.
GTAACCTTTAAACTAGTGAATTCAAATTACTGGGTTGTGTGAAGAAATCATATGGCATTTTCATGTGCTATTCAAGAGCATTGTTTGCATTCAAGAGTAATGGACAATTTGTCCTCATAAGAGGAGGAGCTGGGTGCTCTAGCTGCCTATCTTTTCAGCACATTCCTCACCAGGAAGGAAAACTCAGTTTGTCTCTGCCCATACATTGCTTCTTTCCCTGTGAAACCAACTTATTTGTGCACTAGAGGTAAGGCCACCCTGATATGCATGACAGTTTTGTGACAGTAGCAGACTGAGAGAGGGTGCCTAGATTTTTGCATTTATTCTGCTGTGTGAAATGAAAATCAATGAGTTTTATCTTTCTAAGGTATTGTCCAGCAAAAAACTTGTACAGTTGTTTTGTACCACTTGTACTAGGATTCACCATGTACAGCTGTGTACTGTACCACTGCTGGAATTCTCTGTTTTAAATAAAAGACTTTTATGATAAAACATAAAGGGAATCTCGCATTATTTGGGTTAAAAGTTTTGAAAGTGTAAAGTGCTTTTAAAATTAAAATTAATCACTTGGGGGTAGAGAAGTGAAATGCTTAGCATTTTTATACCTATGAAGGGAGTCTACTTAAGGGCTTTTGCTTCTTAACAGCTAATGAGCATACTTAAAATGGCAATTTGCAAATGTTGTTGAAGGCATTACACTCAAAGTCACAATTAAGATTAAAATTGTAAATAAAACTAAAATTATAAATAGAACAAATACTGGAGTTTGGAGCTATGTTCCAAATGAGAACTCGGGGGAAAAAAATAAAAAGGACCAATGTTCAGCTGGATATGAAATAAAAGATGTATGGAAAGTGACTAATTTACATAATTTCTTGAGTGGATTGGTTAGATGCATCATATAAGTGAAGTTTTGTCTAAGCTAAGTTTTGTCAAACTTTCTTTTGTTTATCATAAAGAGATTTTCTAATAGTAGATGAGGAGGAGCTAGAAACCAATGCCAGTCTGGTGAGAAAGCTGGTTATGAACTCGGCTTCACTTAGGACAGAGATCAACATTATACCAAGATAAAGGCCATTAAAGTTTATTAGATTTGTCTAACAATATCAGCCAGAAATAGTTCAAAACGTGCATGGAGTATTTATGACATATCTAAAATCTGAAGTTAGTTTGCTTTCAAATTCCCCTTGTGAGTTAGTCTTTTATGATGATTTCATAGAGTTGCCATTTAAATAGTTAGACTGACTGTATTTCAGAGCACTTAAGGAGATATTTATTTCATACAGCAGCAGGAAGCAGTGTGTTCTTGTGATGCTTTTGCACTCATGAAAAAATGTTTTGATTTTTCAATATGTAACTTTTGAATTTGCAAAATATATGTAGAAGAGCTCTAATAAGATCCTAAGAACTTCTAGTTCAGTGCTCATTTCATAGAAATGCAGGCTAGCCTCTCCGAAGCAGATTGGCATGGATGTTTGGGCTGACAGCAGACCCACAGCTCATTTCTCTTAGGGATAAGGCCTGGAGCTGCTGGCAGCTAGGCAAAAGTCATCTTTGTTGGTCTTCTGGTCCTGATATTAAAATTATTTACAGAACAAGCTCAGGTTACTTGAGGTAACTTGCTTCCTGAATGGTTATAGCCTTTTCTCAAGATGTATTTTGTAAATCTATCATGCAAGTAGGCCAAGGCAGCATATTTTTTCTGCATGTAGGTTTCAGAAACTGCTTGCAATTGCTCAGGATGGCTGGCCTTCAGGCAGATGCTTACTCAGGTGTAATCTTGCCTTATATGACCACAGGCATGCAAATAAACATCACTGGAAGATAGAGTGTGAAGGCAGAGATAAATATTTAATTTAAATGTTCTCAAGCATTTCAGAGAGCAATTAGTTCACAGCATTTTGACCAGGTAAGGGCACAGAAAAAGACGTATCTTGGCAATTGAAGAATTTCAATTTTGCACCTGTATCTTCTGTATCTTTTGCTGATTCTTTCCATTGAGTCACTTAATTGCTGTCTCACACAAGCCTTTGTGGGGCAAGCAGAAGCTGTACAGCAATCCTGAAGTCCATGACAAGCAAAAGGCGCATGCTGAGAGGTTGTATTGGTAGAAATATTGACTGATCATCTAAAAACCTTGGTTTGCCCAAGTCTGTCAAGGATTTCTGCAGCATTTTGCTTCTGTTTAGCACCCTTAAACAAATCAGTCATTGTACTCACTAAGAAGAATTAATCCTTCAGGCCTTTAGTAGTCTTTCACTGCTGTTTTTTTGTGCTACAGAGGTCCTAGAAGAAATGTTCTGGAATGTATTGATTCATTTTTATATTTTTTTTTCCTTGAAAACTTCCAGAGAGATTTGCATTTTTGTATGCTTATTTGGTTGATTATATGGGCAGAAATCCAACTTTCTGTCAGGGACATTTGTAGCTCAGTGGTCCATCTTGGAAGAAGGTAGGAGTTTAACAACAGGCTTACTGGGTTGTGTACTTTCAAAATGCAAGTGATACAGGTCTTCCCATGGTGCTCACAAGGAATCTATCCTATACTACCATCTTTGTTGGTGTTTGTACTTAAGCTACAGACATACTTCTTGCCTTATGTGTTGCAAGAAGGGATTGTAATGGAGGATTAGATATCTCATGTAGTTTTAAAAATTTAAATATCACAGTAATATATCTTTCTGATTTTTGCATAAATTTGAATATGCTATTTTATTTGTTTGGCACCCACAAATCAATGCTAATCATTTGATTGGTTGACAGGGCTGTGGTTCTCTGAATTAAAAAGATGAGTCATTATTGAGATGGAGAGTCAGCAGTCTTTATGGAAAGATTAATCTTTTTTCTTTTTTTCCTTGAATTTCAATTAATAAAGTCAACATTGAGTTAATTAAAGGAAAAACATGTCATTCCTTGGATAGGAATTTGGTTCTTATTTCACTTACTTTTAGTGTTTACGAAGCAAAGAATTTGCCAGAATATCAAGTTGTAGTTTTAGCTGATGGGCATAACACAGTAGTAGGTTAGATTGTTTTTATTAACACTTGAATTGCATTTGTTTGTGTTCTCAGTAGTGGACTCTTTAGCTGTTAAACTGTTTTCAATTTTTTTTAAGATTCTTTTGTAGATGAGAGCATTACTGATATAACTTGTCAATTCTAAAGCAAATAGATACACACACACACAGAGTAGTAGGGAATTCATACAGTTGCTTTAGCAATATATTCTTCCAAAGGAATAAAGCATAGATTAGTTGTAGTTTTATTTAGAAAAAAAGTGAAATTAAAATGAAATTCAGTCAACATCTGGGAGGGAAAAATGCTGCCTTAAGTAACAAAAACACTCAAAAATAAGTAATTATTTGAAATCCTTGAACTTTTGTTTTATGAAGAGACAACTATTCTTCACAGACTAATGGGAGTTCTTAATTTTGTATATGAAAGTTTCAACTTTGGTCATAATTGAAAGCCTGTGCCACCAAATAGAGAATGTGATCTGTGCATATTCTATTAAAATGCAGCAGTTTACTCATGTCTTGTTTTATTATGTTTGCTTATTTCAGCTTGTATCGTTTATACAGTCTACACAATAGTTGTAAGGAGCATTGAAGAGTACTGACTTAATACCTAATTTAGATGAAGTACAAAATGACCAGACAGAGGGAAAATGAGATAACATAGTAATCATGACCCACTGTTTATCATCAGTTTGGAGGGGTGTTGCTTTCAACTATGGTCAGCTAGGTTTGTTGTCTCCTAACATCAGTTTAAAAAATGAAGGATAAAACTTTTGGTACAAACCAAAGGGCTGAATCAATCCTACCTTAATTTTATCACTCTTTCTGCACATGTTTCTGTTGCTGTTACAGTAAATCTCTGCCCTTGTGATCTGTCATTCTAGAGGTTATCTTTTCTAGCTTCTGGGATTTCAAAGCTTTTTGTTGTCTTCATTCATGATTCAGAGCATGGTGGAGCTTGAGGCAGTGAACAGAGCTCTTTCATAACCAGCCATCTGTGATGAATCGCTGAGAAGGGAAATACACACTATCTCCTGCCATCGTGGGCAGATAAATACGAGTAATGGTGAATAGGGATTACACAATCAATTTTTTTTTCAAGCTCTCCTGTGGAGTAGGGCTTTTTTTTTGTTGTTGTTACTGAAGAGTCCACAGAGAAAGATGTCTCCCTGGCTGACATACCCTGTTCTTCTTTTCCAGGCAGCTTTGGAACCTTTTCCAAGATGGTGAGTCCCCATGGAGTATAGTCCATTTGCTCTCCAGTTCCTTTGAAAATAGGGACCCTAGATCTGTACAGTCTAAACAAATGCACTTATTTGTAAGAAGCATTTCTAAATGCAATAATTCCTGCATTCTCCAGCTACAGTAGCAAGGAGATTTAATTGCCCTTCATTTTAAGAGCCTTTTGGAAATCTGAAATTGAATTCTTCCTTTTTAAGACTAACTCTTGAATCATCCCTCTTTAAAAAAGAAGCATTTCACATTGAAATAATTTTGAGAACAAAAAAACCCCAACAATTTAAAGATCTCTCATTACATCCTTTTGTGAAGGCTTTTTTTTTTCCACGTTATCTTATTCTCAGGTACTTGCAGATTAGTTGGACTTGTGCCTTTTTTAAAATTCACTATCAGAATATGCAAAGCATATTTTAAAAACTTTTTCTTCTTAGTTGTGTATTTGGATACTTATCACCAATGTTTTCTAGTCAGTGTACTGTTTTCTAATTAGTTGATGTACACCAGTTGTAGAACTGGAAGGGGTTGACTTGTGCAATATCCATGTGATTTAACCGGTACCTTTGTCATTAGATTTAGAACAGTCATCCTGGGATTGCTTTGAATTTGCAACAACCATTTCCTTTGTATTTCAAACATAGTTGTGGTGCTCACTCATGTGAAAAAGATGTTTTGATCAATCTGGTTCCACTCAAAGATTACAACATAAGGTATATGGGAACTGTTGAATCATGGCCTGAACCACGATTGATCACCTGAGGTGTGAGCACTGAGTCAGCTGCAGGAGCACAGGTGAAGTCAATTCACTGTGTGACCAGAAGGGGTGGAGTCTGGCTTCACCTCTCCCAGACCCCATTTAAGGCCTGATGACCACCACTGGGGAAGGATCTCCAACCAGAGATCCTTCTCACGTGGAGTTCCTGGTGAGCTTCGACCTTCAGCGACAGGTGAGATTTTCCTTATTTACTGGTTGTCTTTGTTCCATTTGTGGATAAGCCATCCAAAAATATACTGTCCACCTTCTTTATTTTGTTTGGGCACTATTTTTCCAGGGTATCCACCCTATATAAAAGTAGCTCCAGAAGCAGATCAGGATTCTTTTGGGACAGTCTCGTCAGGTTGGATCATTATAGTGGTTCTGCTCCTACAGTGAAATCTTGATACTGTCTAAAAGTTTTGTTTTTTTTCTAATCATACTGGAGTAAGAATTGCTCTTGATTAATGCTGATGGCTTGCTGCTGAAGCTTATAATAAACATTTTTCTCCCCAGGTCTGTAGGCCTTTGTAGTGAACTAGTAAGTGATCTGCACTTCCACTCAGTGAATGCCCACCAATGTCTTCCTTTCACAGACGTACTTATTAGCTGTGTTGAATTTCCTTTCTGCTAAGGCCTCATGGTACTACCTTGCTCACTGAGAACAGCTGCTTGTTGCCATCAAGGCACAGCTTTACTTTAACTGCAAGCTTTGAATATCAGAGATAGTTAAGTATAATGATATTAGAGCTTTTTTTATACCTGTGAGATCTTGTGTATACACTACCGAGTACTGAAGTAGATGGTTGCAGTTGTCATGCTTTTACATAAATTTTAAAATTATATATGATGTTAAATATAAACTATTCGGGGGTTCATAAATGTAGGCCTGTAAAAATATGTCAATACTTCTGATGTCTGTGAAGGCAGGATTAGTCGTTTGACATTTCTTTTTGGTTGACAGATACAGACATTTCCCAGTTGAATTTGAGAGGGCTGATGTACATTGCTTAGTCTAAATGTGTATTATAAGGTACTGCGAAGATACTTGCTCTGAAGGCTCCAGACTTTACAGCATATACACAAATAACTGTACAATACCTGAATCTACTCTCAAGTTAAGCTGTATGCTTTTATACAGTTAGCTGTATATATAGTGCAAAATGGTACGTATGGACCATTCCCTAATATTCTGGTGGAGCACGTATGGTCTGAGACTACTGTTCATGCTTTGATAGGCAGTGAGTCAACTGAGAGGCTTATGTTCACTTCTACAGACTTTTGCTCAGGCTGACCTTGTTCAGGCTGTTTCTCATCTTGGTGGTAGACATTTGATAATTTGAGAATGAGATCAGGTCTTACAGAATGTTCTACAGTACTTAAGGGACTGTTAAAATATGCAGAGTAGAACTGATTGGATATTATTCTGAATATAGCAAAGAAAAAACTGTTTTGCACTGAATTCACAGTAATAAGGATATGTTATATGTTATGATAATATCTTGGAGAAAAGGATCTCATAAGCAGGTAAATCCTCCAGAGGAACTGTTTCATGAGGAAAAAAAAACAATGCTGGAAAACTGAAAGAATTTAAGAAGGGTGACAACAGAAACCTTTTTTTTTTCCTTTCCCCATTTATTTTTACTAAAGGGAAACACTGAATCATATGCCTTGGCCCTTTCAGGAATTATCTTACTGTCCACATGGCCTACAGAGAGCTTTACTAGTAAAAGAAAATGATCAGTAGGATGAAATATTAAAAAGGGATATTTTTGCCTCCTTATTCTGGACAGTGCTGTCAACTCTCTATTGAATTTATGATCTAGAGGAAATTAAACACTGACAGCATCACCAGTAAAGATACGCATATATTGTGTAGGGGTTAATGACTTGCTAGAGTTTCTAAATCAAGCTATGTTTACATTACAATCTCACATCTTTATCAAGTGATTGTTTGTAAGTTACTAGATAATGATGGCAAACAAAAATTGCTTTTATAAATGTCTGTTTTGCTGTTACATTTAAGCTCTGGATTTACAAATGTTTTGCCTACTGTCCTGGCAGAGCTCATAACGTGAGTGTGGTATTTCATTTGGGTAACATAATTTTGTATCACCCATTTTTACACATGCTTGTGGAGTTCTAGAATGGAAATTAGAAATGCTGCATCAGTTTGCTGTCCAGAAGATTTGGAAATAAATGCCTATGGTAGACTCCATGTTATTAAGCATCTGAATTCATGGAACTGTTTGCATAGATGACAGATTCCCAGGAGTTCTATTTGCTATAGATGTACTGATCTTAAAATTGGGCATGAAATCATGGTTTCTGCAGCTCAAATCAGTTATTTTTCTTAACTTTCCAGCTTCCTTAGAGTTGCAGATTCCTTTGAGCTTGAGGCATAACCATGTTGATTCAGATTTTTTGCTTTGCCTTCTGTTTTAAATCATGTAGTAGGAAAAGGCTGGTGACAGGTCAGTATTCTTTCCTTTAAATGATATCAAAGACCATTTGCCTTTTGGGAGTTATCTTGCTGGCATGTTGGAGGGAGGTTCAAACATCAGCAGGACTGGAAGTCCTTTACATAAAGCTGTCCCACAAGACTGGTGGTGATCAGCAGGAATTGTTGCAAGGAAAGTGCTGTTGTAATATATATATAGAAAGAAGAGCATTACTACTGTCTACATCCAGGTTATCTCTATGGTCTCTGGAAAAAAGAGGGAGAAGCTCCACGTAAAATGTTATGTATCTTCTGGAGAAATCTGTAGAGGAACCTTATTTATCAATCTAAACTAAAGTTCATGTAGAAATTCTACAGCATGGTTGTCAGATTTACTGTAGATATTGTTAACATACTGCTGCCTGTATGCTATTTATATGGAATTGGAGGAGGGAAACGTCGTGTTTTTGGATTTTTCTTTTTTAACGAGGAAACAGGCAAAGCACAAGTCGTGTTCTCAAAACTGTAAGAATCTGCAGGGCAAGGAACATCTTTGAGATTCAGACTGATGGCACGCATCTCTTTTCCTTTTCATTATTTGAAGTACTCTAGTGGTTCTGGTCAGATAACTTTCCGTTAGTTTTGTGAGAGGAAAAGATTAAAGTCTGTATCAGGTTACTATGCTTCCTTGGTGCTGTTTTTTTTTTTTGTTTGTTTGTTTTCCTTTTTTAAGTCTGTATTGCTTGAAGCATCTTGGGCTGACACAACAAAAGAAGAAAATCCAGGTCAAATAGATAGCATTACAGAGCTTGTCAAGAGGGATAAAAAAAAAAAAACATAAACACAGTGTATGAATACATTTTTCTTAGAAGCTAACATAGAAAATAAGAATTTTTTTAAGAATCTTTTTTTCCTTTCGCTCCTTTGTGTCAGAGGTATTTGCTGGCTTTATCAGTATTTTACAAACAAAATTACAAGCATCCAAATAAGAATATAGACCAAATATGGTCAGTACAGAGTGGAAAAGGGGAGTAAGTAGACCTTCCCTTTAACTGTTTCTTCCCCTCCCACCGCTGCCATGCTTTCAAATACCTATCAGTTAAAGTTCTGGCTAACAAAATAACTCAGAGATAAGATTAAGTAGAAAAAAGCATTCATCATTCCTGCCTCGAAGGGTGCTGAAGACATGTTATGAAAGATGAATACCATTACTGTAATGCAGGCACAAGCATCCTTGTAGCTCTTCCTGTCCAAGGTCTGTCTGGACCCCAACTATTTTATTTTATCAGGCAAATGAAAAGCCAGAAGGACTCACTTTGCCAAAAGGAAGTATCACAGTCTAACCTTCCCATGTTTTGTAACCTGCTCTGTAGTGGGCCTTTGAAAAAACTTTCATGTAAACATGAAGATGGCATAATTCCAGGTGTCCTTTGTCAGCAGACAAACATTGTGATTTGCCACAGACAGAAAAAAAAGCAGATTAAATAGCATATGAAAATTCATTAAATTTCAAAAATCTGTGTCACTGTCACACAGGTCTTGAAGAAACAGACGATGAACAAAAATGTAGGTACTATTAATTGTAATGTGGCAGATTCAAAGCAAGTCAGCAGGCAATATTTTATCCCAGACACAGGTTTCAGCAGAAGCTTGGGCCTTCACAGGCGATGCACGCATTTATAGAAGTACAACCATCAAAGTTGTAGTAGTACTAACAAGAAAAGTATTGATAGGAATGGGAGTTCTCCTGTTCCAGTCTTTAACTGTCCCTTTAAGTATCATTCTTCTGAAAAGTGAGTCACAGATGTTCAGGCAATTCTGGAATGTGAAAAGACATGTTTCCTCTGTCCAAAACCTAGCCACTTTTCATATTCATCTAAAATGCATCTAACAAGTGAAAGGCTGGTGTGCCATTCTGAGTCCTGCAAGGAAGAGGGACTTGCTTTCTAGTGAACAGAAAAATTCCAAGATTCTGCAAGAGAAAAGGATGAGATGGAAGAGATGCTGTGTTTTCTGTCCCGGCTCTGCGGGGTCAGGTCTCCACCAGCTAATGGGTAGTATCTATGGTAGCCCTGCCAGCCCTTTATTTGCATGCTGCAGTCTTCAAGGAAAAACTTTCTGTTTGGAAGTTGTAGGTTGTTGAAGAGAAGTCTAATTTTCATGTTTTTGGTGGCTGCTTGCTTTAGTAGCATCTAATCATTTGAAAGCTAAGTCTTGGGTGACCAGGTTATGAAACGTACTAGTGATGGGGAAAATTAATATCCTACACATGAATGCATCACAAAAGGGATTTTAGAAAATACTCAGACAAAGAAGATTTTCTTGAAAATCAGAGTCAGATATTCAGATTGGTGATCTCTGAGTTTGTACAGTTTAGGAATATAGAAGACAAGCCTGTATAAATTTATTTGTTTGAAAATAGTTGCAAACAGTCACATTGTAAGGGTATTTAAGTACATAAAGAATTTGGTAGGACCTTCAGTCACAGAATTTAGTCCAAGTTAGGCAACAAAGTAGTTCTAAAAGTTCTAGCAGTAACTTCCTCCCCATCTCCACACAAATAAAAACATCTTAAAACCATGCCAAGAATCACTAAATAAAGTTCTGCTCTTGTATCCTGCTCTATTTTTATTATTGACTTTTGCAAAATAAATAAATATATGTGTATATAAAAGAAGCAGTGAAAGTGGCCTGTTACTCTGAATTTGAAAAGATTAACAATGAACAGGAAGACCACAATATAGGAGGAAAATGGGATCACCTTAAGGGGTGAAGTAATATCAGTGGAATGGAATTTAACAGTGAGAATTGCAGGGTTATGCGTTTACAGACTCATAAAAAGATCTGAATTTATCTGGGAGAGATATTAGGCTGAGTTGCCGGAAAAAAAAGCTATTTTCTATGGAGAGACTTAAGAAGCTTAGCTTCTTAGTCTTGAAAAACAAAGGCTGAGAGCAGACATTATTATGCTGTATTATAACATCAAGAAGGTAAACATCTGAGATGAAGAAACTAAGTCTGTACTGAAACGAATGAAAAGTGGGTATGAATAGGAAACAAATTTAAGGATTCCTAGCTGTCAGAGGAATGGGTTTCTGGAAAAGCCTTCTGATAGGAGCAGAGAAAAACAGCTTGTTTTAATATATTTATGAAAGGCTTTATCTTTTGTTAGTAGATGGAACTGGTGTCCCTCTATTTTAAAATTCTTGTTCTCTTTTTAGTTTTTATGTACTATATCACAGCATTTGAAGTGTGTTAATAGAATCAGTTCTTAGCAAAATTCTCCCTAAACACTAGCCCATCTTACTTAAAATAATAACAATAATGTATGATTTTTTTTTTGTTTGTTCTGGTTTGGTTTGGTCTTGAAGATGATATATGGGTAGTCATAGCATAGTTTTAGTATTTTAGTTTATTCTGAACTTGGAAATCGCTAGAATGTCTGTCTAAAGAATTGACTCAGGATGACCAACTTCAAGGTTTATGCTTTCCTTTTCCCGTATCAGGATCATGGTCTACCAAGTTCCCAGGAAAAATATGAACGTACTGGATCTGTGAGGAAAAATGTCACGATGATAGAGGCATATGAGTAAAAAGGAAAATATGGGGAAATAATCATCTTTTGGTGTACTATAATTTATGATACCACCAGTTTTTACAGAGGCACATGTAAGGAAAAAAGTAGTAAGTGCTTTGTGCAAATGTAGGAATATTGTTGTTCTTGTTTTTCTCTTTTCATTGTATAGGTCTCCTATGAAAAAAAAAGAGTGGAGTTGCTTTAGGTCAATAACATCTGATTTAGCATCTATTAAGAAAATTTAGAACATTCAGATTTCTAAGCAGTTATTCCAAGATTTCTGCAAATGCAGTCATCACTATGCTGGCTTAGTAGGTGTATGATTAATAAAGTATTCAGTGTTTTCTTCATACCATGCAGCAAAAACACCTATCTGTGTTCCAGCTAGTCTTTCACCTGCTTGCCTTCATAATAGTCTGGAGTGGTTTTTCTTTCTGGAACAAGCTGAACAAGACCTTGTCATTAACTGTATTTCAGTATGAGGTTAAGAAAGAAAGTAGCTTAATACTCCTAAGAAAAGTTGTAAGATGTGTAGATAAAATGAAAAAACAGTAAAACAAAAAACAAACAAACAAAAAACATTACAGAGGTTGCCTGAGCCTCAGATGCATATTCTACTAGATTGATGCTGATATAGGAGGCATTCCTGCATATTTTGCTATCTTAAGAAGAGATCCACAAAATTCCCAAGGGACAGCAATCTGATTCTGAATTAGACACATCCAGTAAGATAACGTCCGAATGCATCACAAGCAAGAATACCTAATATTATTCTGTGATGTACAGTGGAACAGATTCTCTGAGTCAGTGGGTTATCTTGTAAAAGAAACATTGAGAATAATGACATGAATGATATTCTCTGTACTGAGATCCAAAAGCTTGTTTTCTAACAGTGTAAAGGCTGAGTACTGAATACTCTTTGTTGTATGCGTTGAAGAGCAGAAGTTAAGGGAGATGAGGAAATACAACAGTATCAAAAAAGCTACCTTCAGAGGTTTCCTTCGTGGCCACTGACTAGAAAGCTGTGATAAAAGATCTCTTTTGAGTTCAGTATCGAACCAGAAAACTTAGAAGAAAAAATACACCAGCTCAGACAGAAATACTTTGTCTCTGTTCTTTTTACAGCCCAACATTGGCATAATGGGAAGAAGAAAATAACATATTTGTAATTAATTTTTTTGTTTGCTTAACTGTGTCAAACTAGATTTTTAAACACATTCAGTTCATGCCAGGCAGCGTATTGTCTGTTATTTTTCCTCATTTCTGTGCTACCATTTCCTTTTCTGTAACTTCTGTAAAAGTTCTGCATTCTGTTTGCTCTCCCACCCTACTGTTGAAAACACTGGTGCTTAAGTCCTGGAAATAATATGGTATCACTATGCTTCACTGTTTCTTCTTTGATGCCCATTGTAACTTCAGCTTTCTTTAGAAATATAGGCAGCCCTATTATAAAAAAAATGCTTGACAAACTGATTTTGTGTGTATTATAAAAATGACCACGAAAGTATCTATTCAGTGTTGTTAACGCTCTTTGAAGAAGTCTAGAATTTCTTTTACAGTTTGAAAGATTTTCTTGTTCTCTTTGTCTTTTTGCTACTTTGGAAGTGTTACATAATGTCAAAGCAAATGCCTGTGAATCATTGTGATGTGGCTTCTGTGTCTAGAAGAAGGTTCATGGCATTCTTGTTTTATTTTGTGACTTACTTCTTCTATGTAGTTGTAGCAGTACTTTGGCCAGGTGTATAGTGCAGGAAAACAGCTAGAAGTATTTTCAGAAACTAGATTCATAATATTTCTTTTTCTTTCCAATCACTGTTTTCCATAGCGACTCTTGAAAGAGTGCAGAGCTTCTGATGGAAGAGTGAAAGTCTACTTCTCTCTTTCTCTTCCTTTCACGGTGGAAGAAAGAGAATTAAGACAGGGTGTTTCACACTGCTTCAGTTACACTGCCCTGTGCTTCTGGGTCATGCAGAGATGGGAACTTTAGGCGGGTTCCTTGTGCAGTGCTTTGAAGTGTTATTATCTTCCATAGCAATGGGAGAGAGCAGATGTCTTAAGCCTGGGTGTGTTGACATCATCCTCCGCTCCTTCCTGTGTTCTTCTCCCCCATTCCTTGTGTGGTGCCTTAGATGTGCCACTGATCCAGGTGATGTGATGAATTACAGACCTGTGTAAGAGGCTCTGTTTTTACTATATCAGAATAGTAAGCAATTCAGTAATGTTTTTATTTACACAAATGCTGCATTCACATTCAGCACCTGCCCTAGCACACCCCTTGAAGGTGACCTGCTGTCCTGAAGTGAGGTGGGTTATGCTGGCAGCGCATGTGCAGCGCAGCCTGGGAGCTGCTGCACAACTGCTTGGAAACACTGTGCTTCCTGAGCCAGTCTGCATCATTCTCTTCTGCTCCTGTGCTCCACTTCATTTGTATTTGACTGCCAGTACCTTTCCAGAAACTCCTCATGTGGGGATTTGCTGTTTAGATGGGAAACTCTGTGCGTATCTTTGCCATGTTGTATCATTGGTTTTTAAGCAGAACTCTCCTTTGGTCTCACTAGGGAGTCTGTTTTAAAACCAAAGGGATAATTTGGCTCTTTAGCAGTAAGGTTTGTTCAAACGAGCAATCTCAGTTACAGACACAGGAATGCTTCCAAGCTGAAGGAATCAATGTGCTTTCTACTTTAAACCTGACTTTGAATTGCCTTCCTGCCCACCTCAAATTAAAAGTTTCAGCTCTGTATTTCCTATTGCATGCATAACGCTTTGAGTGTACGTGGTACTGTGTAGATAGTACACTAAAATGCAGAAGCATGGAAAAAGGAGACTTTTCTTTCTCAGAGCAACTGCAGTGTTCATTCTGAGAAAGTAGTCAGCAGGAGCAGGGAAATGATGGTCTCTCTATATTCAATACTGGTGAGGCTGCACTTTGAGTGTTGTGTTCAGTTTTGGGCCCCTCACTACAGGAAAGACATTACTACCCTGGTATTGTTATTTGGCTGGCATATAGAGCAGACACTCCAGAGGCACAGAAATCAAAAGCTATTCTGTGTGTGTTGGTTCTCAGACCAGGGTTAAGCGATTTAATAGACATAAACACTTCTGAAGGAACTGAACATGAAGAGATGACTTTGTGCACTAATCTGTGTAAAACTAAGTACTCCCAAGGGGATGTGTGTGATCCAGTTCAGTTCCTGAGAGAATGGTGCAACATACGGGAGTGAACAGCCATAACAGGAAACAATCTGCAGTGTTATCTCAACCCCAGCTCTTTATCATGCTATCTTTCATAGATGTGCAGATCCAGTAGAGAAAGACATCATTAGTGGCTATAATTGCTTTCTGTGCTCAAAGAGAGCATTTGGAGAAATAGCATATAGAAAATACAAATGTCAGAGCTACAATCTGATAGAGAATGAGGGCAACTAGTGTAATTCTTTTCCATGGGCAAACGGTGATTTTATGTTTATGTTGTGGAAAAAGCACTAATGTCTTATAATGCATCTCTTAATGTATTAAGTTTAGCATATTAAAGTCATTACTAGACAAGACTAATGTTCAACACTGTCTGCTCATGCTTTTAATCTGTAATTTTACTGAGAAGTCATGCTCTACCCAAACGTTTATTGTTGTTTTTCTCTTGCAGTGGACTTGAAGATCTGTTTAAAATGCTCCTTATTAAAATGAATGGGTATTGAAATGTTCTGTTCAACAAACTGCCATTTTTTTTTTATAATTTTAGAACAAATTTATAAATTTCTGGGCTAGTTTAGCAAGCACACTTTAAAATATAGTTAATTTGCTCAGTTGAGAGCACCAGCCTGATAAAGTATTTATGGCATACTGCTGAAACATTAAGGTTTTGTTAGTTAGGTAGTTTGGTTTTGAATATGAAAATAAGCACATTCTTTTATTTTAAATAGAGAGCAGGTGGGTGAATATGTATTGGATACCTTCCCAGGTGAAAGCAAATTGATTCCTGACTTTTTCTGAGGTACCATTAAAAAAAAAAAAAATTATATCCTTAATATCAGTTGTAACCAGAGTTTTGTGAGTTTGCTCCTGAATGTAAGCAATTAATTCAGCTATGTTTGGTACAGTAGCAGTTAAAGGTCCTGTGTTTGCATTTAAATTCTGAAAATCAACTGTGAGCCTCCATTTGCTGTTTGGTTTCTGTACAGGAGAATTATATGGTGGGTGGGTAGGGACTACAATTTCCTCATTTTTAATATGAGTAATGACTGTTGAAACATCCTCCTTTGCTGCCAAAGACAAGGGTAATGTTTTCTATTTACAGTTTTCAAGGGAAGTAGTTTGGGGGCTAGTTGTAACAGCTGCGGTGCTGTAGGGAGGGATCGAGATTTCCATTCACTTCTCCCAGGCCTCATCCAAGATCATCCTTTTAATAAATCTAATCCTGCAATATTAGTAGGCAAAGAGCCCAGTATCATTGTGACTTCTGTTGGTTTTGAGTCCCCAGTTATCTAACATTTTATCGCACAGCAGAGGTTGGGAGTTGACAAGTATGTCCATGACCTCAATTTTTTCTTTTTTCATAACATACCTGACAATTCACAGCCAGGTTTTTCCTAAGAGTAGATATTTGGGCCCCAGTATCTACCAAGAATGTTTCTTGGACTTCATTAGGACCTAATGGGAGAGTGATGTTCATATCCCCTTGTCAATTTTCAGCCAGCCTCCTTAAAAACATCCACCACCAATGCCTCAGCTCACTTGCAGGGGTTGGGGGCAAGCTATTTCCCAGCTCCCTGCTGGGATCTTGCACAGTAGTGGGCTAAGGGGCAACTGGATTGCCAGGAGGGGGAGGGACTCTTGGGCTATCTCCCTGCAAGTGAGAGGTGTTCCACCCATAGCACACAATAATTGCATGCAAGAAGCCTTTCATACTCCTGTAAGCTGATCTAACCCAGGAGTAACTGTAGCTACTGGGTCAACTCTGGTCAGGGGGTCCAAACCTCCAGCCCAATATGCCACCCTCTAAGTTATAGACCCTGGGGCCTTTTGGTCTCCTTCTGTATTCAGGAAAACTCCCAATTCCCAATATCCTTGTACCTCATCTTCGTTATGCCTAATTCAGTCACTTCTGGTCAAGGAGATTCTCCGCACATATTCAGTCTCAGTCTCTACCGGGTCTGCTATAGGTCATACAGGTAAGACAATATCAGGCAATGGCCACTACAAAGAATAAAAGAATTAAAAAATATAAAGAGAAACGTTAAAAAAAATGAGTGGTGAGAGACAGACAGACAGATATACAGACATAGCAAAGTGATTCACCACTCCTTGATTCAGCAATGTCTCAGTGACAGATGCTGATCTCCAGTAGTGATGGAGGTTGTGTTGTTCTGTTGAGGACTAACAACAGTACAAGCTCATACTTACAGTCCAAAGTGGCTGAGCCAGCTCTTTTGGAATGACAGCTTCTGGCTTTGGGATGTCAGCAGGAACTCCTTTGTTCCTGTCTTCCAAGCCTTGCAAATTTAAGTCAGCAGATAAGAGGAAACGGGGAGATTGCAGCTTGTATCTTGATTTCACAGGATACAGTGGTGTTATCTCCTAGTATCCTGTATCAATCTAAAATTTATTCCCAGGCCAGCTCTTAAACCGTTAATCACTCCCGGGCCCTCCCTTTCAAAGACAAGCAACTCCAAAGTGATATTTTCAGATGTAAAATTGTCCACAAAGTGATGTTGATTTCTTCATGTTGATTTGAGATATTTGTTACCAGTCTCAGACAGTCCCCACCATGGCTTTTTGTTTCAGGTTTTCTGGGCTACCTTCAACATTATGGATGACTCTGTCCCTTGTTTGCTTCATCTGAGAGTCCTTTCTGTATAAAAACCATATTAGATCTATAAAACTTGAGTGTTTTTTATATTATTTTAAATAGCTATTTATTCACAAAAAAATTGGCTTCCATTTAGGAGAAAGCATTTGATCTCTGTGAAGGCCTAAGTACAAATCTGTGCTAAAGATTTCAGCGTTGCGTGGAGATACTAGAGTGAACTTTGAATAGTCTGAATAGTCAGTGCAGTCTTGTCACAAAAGCACAGAGCTTTCAGTTCAAGGTCTTAACTCCATTTTCAGCGTCTGTGGAATTTGTGGGGCTCAGTGCAGCTTTTTCAGATACTCGGAAAGCTCATTTAAAGCAAAAGGGTATCTGCACCAGGTCTTCTGATAGAAATTGGTGCCACAATTGCTGTCACTGTTCCACATGAGCCTGTGTTGGGGGGGAAGAAACAGCTGATAACCACCCAAGAGGTGTCTCCATGTACAGTGACTGGGAAGAAGAGTCTCCTTTTCTGCAATTTGATTTTCCTACAGAGTAGTTCAGTAGGTTACTCAAAAATCTAGTCCAAATGGTGATGGCTTAATGGATAAAGCTTTTACTTTAGCAGGCTATGGAACAGTGCAAGGAAAAAAGAAAGCATTTTAAAATGTGCCATTAAAATTAAAGAACTGAAATATTCTCCATTCTTGTGAGTCAGTTGCATTTTGACAGGAGGTCTCAGAATATGGTGGGGATGATGGCAGTGCAGTGAATGTGATTTTCATCTGAGGAAAGTTTAACACTGTCTCTGTGGGTGAGAATCAGATGAGTGTCTTCATTCACGTTTTGATCCAAAAGCAAAACAAGGATTTGTTTTTCAGAGTGTGCCAAACTGAGCACTCATTAGTGAGCAAAAAGAGAGAGATTCAGTGGTAAAGTATGCTGGGCAGAACAGGAGGACACAGTGGTGAGCATGTTTTTAGAAGTCACAGATTATCATCTTTCGTACATCTCAGCGTCCAGCCACTTCAGTGGAGGTAGCGACGCGTGTCTGTTTCCAGGCTGATGATACAGCTTCACATTGGGAAAACAATGGCAAATTCCTTACACACCATGGGCAACCTTCTGCTCATTCTGCAGAAATCCTCCCAAAAAAAGACCTTTCCCGTATCTCCAAAATATTTTAAGATAACAGCTTTGTATTTGTTAGTCATCAGTCGCTACTAATAGTGGATGATGTAATAAGTCCCCGATATTTTTTTGACTTTTTGGTCTCTGATTGTATTTGTTCTGTGATCTCTTCTAGTCATCACTAGAAGTTTTTGGATACTCTGTGCTTACTTTATAAATAGTGTTTATACGTTATCACTTCAGTCATTACAAGCTTCTAAGCCATGAGTACATTTCGGTCCAGCAGTCTTGCCCTCCCCTTGATACAACTTGTTTCAAATTGGTTTCAAATTGTCTTCTTCACTATGGCTGTGTGGGCAGGAATGAATTAAAAATCGCAGTTCCAAAGATTCTAGAAGTCCAATAATAGTTTATATGGAGATTTTTCCTTTTGGTCTTGTTCTCTTTCTTTGTTCTCTTATGAGCAACAGGGTGTTTTCCAGCCATTTGTGGAGATTAGCATGATGGGTAAGCTCTTAGTCTTTGCTGAACAGAAGAGCCATGGAGCTGAATGCTACCATTTATGTTTTGTAGGTACTGTGACTGCAGAGAACTGACAACTTCCTTCTCTGTTCCTATCTCAAGCCTCTAAGGGAAATTTCTCTTCAGCTCTTTGACAGTTGAAAGAAAAAAGAAAATTCTGCTGTCTACCTGTCATGACAAGAAAGTAGGAGAAACAAAGCACTCAGCAGAATTCCTTGGCTAAAGGGAGAGTTTTTCATGGCCTGAGGTAGTAGTGCTTCTCTTCATCCTGGCAAAAGTAGAGTGATGTGACCTCCTTTTCCTGTCTCCTCTGTTTCAAAATTACATTTAATGCAGTGTTACAAGAAAATGCATGTTCTTGTTCCTGTTAATGCCATCAAGCTGCTACCTTTTGAAATCCCACAAATAATCTCGTATTATTTCTGAGTGATGTTATGAAACCACAGAGTCAGAATTGCTATGCCTCCAAACTTTTTTAAGGTAGAACAATAGGATTTCAGTTAATTCTTGATCCTAAGAGCTTGTGAGTAACACTTAAGTATTTTACTGGGCTATGGAGGTTTAGTATCAGGCCTTTCTATTCTTGAGTGTTGTTGTAAACCATAGTACTTGTGCTCCCTGAGAACACTCTAAAAACGAACTTCTCTGTTTTGAAATCCCTTTTCTTTAGAAATTATCCTGTAAATTCCATGCAATGTAATTCCATTTTGGCAGATAACAATTTGTGAGAAAGTGAAAAAATAAACCTTTTGATCAAGGAGGAGCAGAGGAAGATCTTAGATTTCCATAGTCCCACCACTAATTCCACACTTAGTAAACTTTTAATCTTAGAAGTAGTCATGGTCATCCAGGTACAGAAACTTTCTTGGTTAATATGACGTGTATCACTGAGTATTGGAGCATCAGACCCAAATGAACAAAATATCACTTAAGTGGCCAAGAAAACACTATGGGAAAGGCTCTTCTAATTTGTCTTTTTCACCTGGCAGCAGTCTTGCTATATATTTGAGTATCCTAAGCATTTGTTTTTACATGGAGGGAGAAATAAGCTATTGGACCAAGAGCCTTGACAACTGTACTTTTGACAACATAAGAACTGGATTGTATTTTGTATGCTAGGCACTAACAGAGGCCTTTCCTTGATTGCTTTTTTCTATTTCTGGATAGGCATTTTTTCTGGGGCTGCATTATGAAGGGTTATGTAATATATTGTGAATATGCCAGATGCCAATGATGAGGCTAGTGCTACTCCCATCAAAACTAGTGGTGAGTCAGTCTACTTCAGCAGAAGATTGAGGTTTAAAATTGTTTGAGAGGAGATGATTGTTCTTTTTTATTATTTTTATTTTTCTTATTACTCCCTCCTTTCCCTTTTCAGTGCCATTACCATATAGATTTAATCCTGTTCCATGTCCATTAGCCACTAATGCTGTGTTAATGTGAGCTAGCTATATAAGATCCTCCCTGGTGTATGGTCCTAGCTCCCATGGCATGTGTAACGAAAGCAGCTTGGTTCCCCATGGCTTCTCTTGTTCATTCCTAATGTATTTACCCACCCTGCCCACTTTTTCTAATCTGTTTTATCACTGGCTATATTTATACTGCCCCTGAATAATGACTGGAGTTGGAGATATGAAATATTGAAAAATGGACTCTGAAAAGACCAGGATCTGGAAACTGATGGAAAAAACATTGCTAAGGGTCTGAGGGTTGTGTGTTCTTCAGAACTGAAATCTAGCACTATTCATGTCTTTAAATGTTTAGTTAACAAAAGGAAGAAATGTTACTAATAACAATATGTTTAAATAGCCTTAAGAATCCTTTTTTTTTAAATCTCTCTCAAGTACTGTAATTTATTGCATTTGTTTTGATTATTTTTGCAACCTTTTTTTTTCATTGGGCAGTTTTGCTGTATTTGTGAATACAGTAATAATACTTCAGCTCAAATACTTTTTTAATTTGATGAAACTGAAGCATTTTATTTCATTTAATATTGATCTATGAAATGCAATATGTTTCCTTGATATTCATACTGAAATTGTTATGTGTATGTGCACTGTTGAAATTATTGTAGAATGTTAAATAAATTGTTTGTTGACATCTGAGAGCAGCCTAGAATGACAAAGAAAGATGACTGTAAGTCTGTGGAGAGTAAGTGCTAGAATAAAATGAGGAATAGACAAGGAAACTCTGAAATCATTTTCAAACATGGTGGTGATTTTTTCATGCCATTTCATGCCACACACTCGTACCCTCCAAAATGAGATTGCACGTTTTAAGTAGTGTGTGTATGTGGATTTGTATAATACAGAGTTGATAGCTTTTGCTCAGGAAGAAGCCTTGATATTTACAGAGAAAGGACAAAAATTAAGAATACATCATTTTTGTGAATGTACACACTTATTTGGGGAACACCGTAGCTCAAGGTGTGGGCATGTATCCAGTTTTGCAAGTTCATTTCAGAGGAGACTGTACCAGCCCACTCTGCCAAAGAGCAGGAGATGAGGTGGTAAAGGTGAGGATGTAGTGAGGAAATATTACTCATTATCTTCCTCCTCTACTCTGCCCTAGTGAGGCACACAATACTGTGTCCAGTTATGGGCTCCTTAGTTCAAGAAGGACAGGGAGCTTCTAGAAAGGGTACATCGGAGGACTGCAAAGATGGTAATGGCCCTGGAGCATCTCCCTTACAAAAAAAAGGGTGAGAAACCTGTGACTATTCACTGTGGAGAAGACTGAGAGAGGGGATCTTATCAATTCGTATAAATATCTGAAGTGTGGCTATTAAGTGCACGTAGCCAGGTTCTTTTCAGTGGTGCCCAGCAACAGGACAGAGGGGACAAGGGGAACATACTGAAACATGGGGAATTCCATCTGACAATGAGCAAGAACTACATTACTTTGAGGTGGTAGAGCCCTGGAACAGGCTGCCCAGGGGGACTGAGGAGTCTCATCTGGAGATATTCAAAACCTGCCTGGATGCTTTTCTGTGTAACCTAGTATAGGGAATCTACTATAGCAGTGGGTCAGGCTTGTTGATCTCTGAAGGTCTCTTCTAATCCTTAAGATTCTGTGATTCTGTGATAGTGGGCAAATCTGGCCCAGTGTCCAGGTCTTAGGCTTTCAGCCACCTATCTCCATGGTGGAGTAGATTGCTGCTTGGTGCTGACTGTTCCAACTTGAGCTCTCTAAAGAGCAATGTAAACAAAAGAGCAGTGGGTCCCATCCTCTAGCAGTTCTGTAATTGTGGAGCTTGCCTTAATAATTGTAATTGTGGAGTTATACCTTAATGAGGGTTAATGAGAATGGAATGCAATTCACACATTATCTGCATACATAGGGTACATGTCTGTCAAGAAAATAAACAAGGAATTCAACATAAAGGTTTAATCTGGGATACTTGTACTTTCTGCAGTCCAAATCTGATGAGAAAGATGTGTTTTTTACAGTTTGGATTGATCCTTTTGGTAATGTTATCCTTCTATGGGAACCTGAGGGAAAACTAAAATGAAAGCAATTCTAGAAGGTGTTGCATATAAAGATCTGTTTACTACTAAGCTAATGTGACGTATAATATCAAATTACTATATTAAAGTTGCTCAATCTATGAACCAGATTCTGTTTTATCTCTAGACAGAATACTTTTGTTTTATTAGTACTTAGTTAAATTGTTAACCTATTCCTTTTCAATGTTATAAAATTTACCACATTCCTACAATATGTTAATTATTCACATGTATGTTTATCTTTCCCTAATTTGTGTTAAAGCACTGGGGAGATAGTTATTTGTTGTTAATTTTCCTAAAATAAATGTTGAAATACTGTCAGAAAGACTGAAACAGGGAAACTCCTTTTCTGCTAAGTGTACAATGACCACTGCATCTAGGAAAGGCTCTCATATTCTTTCTTGGAAATTAAGTCATATAAAGAAGTAGTGAATTTTGCTGGGCCGTTTGATACCAAAGAACTAGTACAAAAGCAGGTAAAACATTTTGACACCAAAAGGATTAAAAAAAAAGAAAGAAATTGCTTGTAATCTGAAACCATAATTTTATGTACAAAGATAGAAACTTTTTTAAATATGAAGAGTGACTGAAGCATAATGATAGAGTAATAATAATTGTAATAATTAAAATAATAGTTATTTAAGTCAGATTCCATTGAACTCTATCAATTGCAGTCATTTCACTCTTACAGGTGAAAACCCAACCACTGAAATCTGGGTGGGGGTTGAAACAAACTGAAATGCCTTGAATGGGGCAGAATTACTCTCTGGGAATATTTTTTTTCTCTAACACTGTTCTGTTAACTTGATCAAGATCTTGCATCAGAGATCTCCTGTAATGTGAAAGCCCAAAGATTTCAAACTGTACTAGGTGTTCTTAATAATTAATAATTTGGCCTTGAGCCTTTAGTGTGAGTGATAGAAAGGTGATATTTTCAGGCAGTTATTGATCAAACAGGATAAGGGTTTTTTTCTAAGATGCTGTGGAAGAAGAGCAGCTACTAGGTTAAGCCTCACAAAGCAGCCTGTTTGTTGAGGTACCATTAAGCTTATTTTTTATTATATTTTACCAGAGAGGACTCCTACTGTCACAAGGTCAGGTTTTTGCAGAACTATCTGCTATGTATTCCTTTATAGACAGCTCATGTTTTGTCTTTGCTCTCTGAGAATTTTCATCTACATAACCAAGCTCCAACACTGTGGACATGAAACTGAAGATAGAGAATGTAGAGGGAAAAAAATATGCTTTTATATGTGCCAGAAGGCAATAGAAGGTTTGACTAGCAGATGTTCTCAATCAGTTCTGAAGACCAAAGTGAAAGTGGAGGATCAGCAGTATGAAAAAGTAAGAAATAGAAGGAATTACAGATGTCATAAAGCAAAATTTAAGCTCTGCTGCTGGCTGAATTACAAGCATGTAGCTTAGTAAATGAAAATGAAGAATAGCATCTTTTAATTTTTCAAATTTCTGACACATTCATTACTTTACATGTCTTGGTCCATGCTTACAGATTTGTTCCAATTCAGCCTCCTTACAAATGGGCAGTAGGTAACACTTTAATAGCATACTGCAAAACAGTGGAGGGGAAGGAATTTTGCCAGAGATGTTAATATAAATCTCAAAAGAAAAATACTGCAGAGCATGCAAAAAAAAAAAAAAAGTTTTAAATACATACAGATACATTCACACATGGGCAGACTGTATGCAATCTATTTCATCTGTACTAAGTTGTTAGTATAAAAAATTACGATTTTACTGATTCTAGGCATCTCAGACCAGATGCACATAACCTTTTCCTTTTTGGTGAAGCAGAGACTTCAGAGAAAACTAATTTAGGGCAAAGAGATTTTATAAAGGTTATGAATATATATCCCAAAAGGCTTAAGTTTACAGATGAAACTATTACAGCTTGGAATGGAAGAATAACCTGTGGACAACAATTGTGCTCTCAGCCTAGCACTTCAAACATCAGTTCATATTGCTAGTCATTTTTTTTTATATGTGGGACTATAATCAAGTTAATTGCAGTGCCTGTATATTATCAGTTTGTAACTGGATTATAATTTTTTTACTCATGTTTGAGAGTAATTAATAAACTGGTAAGTTGAATTTGCAGTGCATTCTCATGTACTTGTTTTAAAGCTTCAGCTCGTTAAAATTGCTCTTTTCTCTTTCAGTTAGAAATAACAGGGATGGATTTTGTTCTCATTTCTTCTCTTTCCCTTTTAATGTTTCTCATCCTTTTTTGGTGTATTTTTTTTTCCATAGGAGAACAAAATAGTAAAACAAATCAAATATGAAGAAACATCTACTGACTTTTCATTTTTTCAAACATTTTGCTGAAGTATAGTCTCGTGTAGATGTTTTTCAAGTTTTTTTTTAAAGGTTTTTATATTGAAAAAGAAATTTCAATAATTTTTTTTCCCCAGCCCTGGCCATTGGTCTTTGGTAACTCACTGTGAAGCCAGTCTCAATGCCACAGTGGCTTCAGAAATGCCTGTAACTCTTTCGTGTAATAGATTCATGAAGACAGAAGATAAGAACCGGTGTTTGTGTTCTTTTTCCATCTAATTTGGGTGGGATGGTAGTAAATGCATTACAGAATTTAGAGGATGCAATTACATATGTTGTCGTTTTGCCACATAAATGATCATAGGCCAATTCTTCTATGTATTTGTTCTAGCTTATGGCAGTGGTAGTGGGTGGTATCATTTTGTGTAAGCAAAAGCTGAATATCTAATACTTTTTTTGTTTGATTGGCTTGATTCTCAGTTGAAATTAACAATGACTCAGTAGCTTTAGTATTGGGAGTTATTTCACTGTCTGTATTCAGAGTTAAAATGTCAACATTTATATGGATCCTCTATGAAACAGAAGCCATTTTGAAGATCAATTACTCCTTTATATTATGGCATAAACACATTTCAGTGGAAATCGTTCTGACCACTTGTGGAAAAATTACCATTCTTTTCTAAAATGAGAACAAGCTGTAGTTACATTTCTTTTCCTTGCCCTGACATAACATAGGAAACACTTTTTTTTTTTATCATCACAGGCATCTGGACTTTTCGGAGGTGACTAAGGTGTACCATGTCTTGCGTAGGGATAATCTGGGAATACTTCTTAGGGCAAAGGAGAGATTTATCATTGTGATACATGATCATCTGATGTGATCACTTGTATGTGCCAACGTGTTTGCAGGTAGCACTTTGCAGAATAGGCAGTCAAAGAAAGGCTTTGGACGCTTCTAATGGATTAATGGACATCTTAGTGTCTTCAAGTGCCAGACAGTAACTTCCTCAGTTTTTAAGTATGAATCCATCTAACATTAGAATTGAGCTATGAAAGAAAAAAGATGGATCATTTATGCTCTTCTTTATATTTCTGCTTGAGATGTTGCCTCTTATGGAAGTGTTTACTGTATTTATCTCACAGAGTATCCAGATATTGACAGTTATAACCTAGAGGCTAATTCTGCTATAGTTATGTTACTGTAAGAAACAGAGGTCAGATGAAATACCAGATCTTTTGTACATAATGTTGGAAATCAATCTTGAGGGTAACATAGAAAAATGTTTACTGTCTTTGTAGATGTTCACACAGTATAAGGTGACCACCAGGTGATTTTTGAAATCTGAATTTTTTCATCTCCTTTTCCCTTGCAGTAAATAAGATTATAAAGAGGCTTAGAGATGCTGATTTTTTTCCCTGCTATTTAAAAATAAGAAATTTCAGAAATGTTTGCTCTGACTCTTATTTTGGGAATAGATACTGAAAGTCTTGAAGATTTATACTGCAAGTTCTCATTATTTAAGCTGTGAGACAAAAGTGTTAACAAAAAATCTTTTCTCCAAAATATCAGTCATCATAGTTGCAGTTTTTTTAAGGATAAAAAGAACTTGAATGCCTATTAAAAGAATAAAATCTCTTTATTTGTCCAAATTTTATTTCTTTGTTTTCTTACTATCCTTTTCCATGAGTTGGCCTTTCATTGTAGATTACTAATGGAAACAAACTTTGAATTTTAAGTGGAAAAATGTAGAAGAGTACAAGTCCTCCTCAAAAATAACGTGGTTTTTTTTCTTCCTAGATTATTATTATTATTATTACTATTATTTTATTACTACTAATTTGTATGCAAGGCAAAGAACCAGGAAAAAATGCTAGCCCAGTTCTGTATTCTTTGTCAGTACACTTTAAAGGCGCACCTCTTTATATCTCTTTATATACCTCTTTATATACTCTTTTCTGAAAGAGTGGTCAGGCACTGGAATGGCCTGCCTAGGGAGGTGGTTGAGGCACCATCCCTAGCGCTGTTCAAGAAGCATTTAGATGAGGTGCTAAGGGACTTAATTTAGTAGTTGGGTAGAGATAGTGATAGGAGGATGGTTGGACTAGATGATCTTATAGGTCCTTTCCAACCTTATGAACTTATGAACTTATGAACTTATATGAGGTGATCCAGAATGATTTTTAATCCAGCTTAAAATATTTTGCAGAGAACTTCCCATCCTCGTATATGTATACATTCAGCTTTGGTCATAGTTAAGTTCCTTAAAATGTCATCAATTTCCCATTTGTTAGCTCACTGTGCTGATGCCAAATAGAACACAAGAGACAGTCATAATTTGTTGATTAGCTTGTTCAAAAGGACTTACCTCTGCTAATGTGGGATGAAATCTGCACTTTTCAGTGTGTATCTCTGCTGATTAAGAGAACAAACCACAGCTTATAGTAGAGTAGAATATTTGTTGGACAGGTCCCTTTCTGGTGGCTATTCATACTCTCCCTGAAACTGCACTTCAGAGTAAACCTATGTAACTTTACTTTTTAATAGATAAATGGGTTCATGTTAATGCAATAAATACAGATATTACCTATTTTCTGTTAAAAGCAAACCAAAACTTTTCTTAAAGATGGTAATTCATGTCTTTTGTGCATATATGAGGTTTAGAGTGGATAGTCTATTTGACCTGGTGTTGATAAAATGGAGATACGATAATGTTGGAAAGAATAGTTTCATAGTATTTGTTGCCTCAAGACTGATTTAGGTTTGTGCTGAATGGTATGTATTTGTAGGATTCACTTGCTTTTCTTACTATGAGAATTGGCTTTGTACCTTATCACAGCTGCATTTTTATCTCTATAAATAAAACCAGGTATAGCAGTGCTTTCTTCTGACCTTTCCCTGATTATCTACAATCCTGGTTGTACTGGATACAAACATGTTTTGCCCACTTACTCCAATTTTGCAGTAATTTGTTCTGATTGTACGTGTCATGCTTATGGAAAAGACTTTCTCCTGTTTTGTTCATGTTTCTATAGCTCATTCCTTGTGTTTTGCTGCTTCAGTAGTGTGATTCATCTGCAGCTGTCACACTAGTTTACTGAGAACTTTTCTCTAGAGAAAATAAGGCTTGAAAAATTTGTGTGGCGTGTAGGTCAAAGGCGGCAAAACAATTCAAGCTCTCTTAATTTGCATACACTTGGTGTCCTTTCAATAGCAGTAAAAAGCCTGAGAGTGAAAAAGATTCAGGAAAGAAAAACATCTAACCAAAACCATGTGCCTCTGTGTGTGTGTGCATATGGAGGTCATACGCTGTTTCATTCAGGAATTAGGAAAAGAGATGCACTCTTTGTTAACCTTTAATAGTTTGCAAATTATTTGATGAAAACGCCACCAGGGTGTTGATGGTTGCCCCTTTAGGACAGAGGGATTGGGTTAGTTTAGTTTGGGATGAATGTGGTGATGAATGATTAAAACATTTATGTTTTATTGCAGTTGTTTAACAAGCCACTAGTTGTGGCTACTTGTAGCACAGCCAGGCTCTCACTGGAATGTTGTTTTCTTTTTAATTACTAGTTGTGTCTGATAGTCTTAATTATTTAGGTTTGTGTTATGTTGGATAGTCTATTCAAGTCTTGAACTCTTTGTGTATTTAAAGGGAGAATCTGCTTTTGCTTAAAACAGCTACGTCTTGTCCTTTTGCTCAGCATCTACCAGTATTTCCAAAATAAATCATTGCAGAAGCTGAAGTAATCTATAGCTCTGTGGTGCAAAATAACTTTGAAACTATGTTAAGTTTTATGTTTTCATGCTTGTAATACTGGAATGACTTTCTTTTGTTTGCTAAATTTATTTACACTTTCTGTTTAAAGTACCATTTTGTCATTTTGGGTCTTTTGAGAGTACCACCCACTAAAAATTATGAGTTAAATAGAAATGAGATTTATGCTCCACATTCACTCTGTTGGCTGATCAATTTTTTCTGACCTATTCAGCTTACAGTAGCTCTGTGTATTGTGCTATTTTATTCCCTGGCAGACAGACATAGAGAAATACTACAGATTTAGGAGACTGTTTGAAATATCTTATATTTTATTAGAAGTTTTTGTTTGCTTAGATTATTTATGAAATAAACAATATTCACTGTAGTACACTGAATATGGTCTTAAGTCTGCGTGCTTTACTCAGTCATAATTTCACATAGAAAATATTTTTGGCTGATCAAGACTTGCAGATGTAGGTCTCATAGATCATAACAGATAAGAATATACCTCCATTTAGAATGTCTAGAACTTCACAAAATTGTTAGTTGAGACTTTTCAGAATGCAACAAAAAAAGTCTCTTTTCCTCTCAAGACTTTAAGATTTTGAAGAACTAATACTTATTGAGTTTTGGCAATCCTATTGCTGTTAGATGTTTTATTATCCAATCTTCCATCCATTATCAGGTAGTTAATGGAAAGTGCTCTAGACCTGAAGTAGCTGTGAGCTCTTTCTCTATTATCACACTGCTTACGTTAAAAATATCAATTGGAATATCTATTAGCATAGTATCTACATAAGAATATGCTGATTTACTCTAGATCATTAGAAAATTATACATTTAAAGTCAGATTTCAAAGTAGTCCACAACCCTTTGGCTGTAGGGTGGTTTTCCTCCTTCTCAGTCCAAGAATTCATTTTTTTTTCCAGCTATTATTAGTGTACATTGAAATTCCTCCTCAACAATCACAAGTTTCTACTCTGTGATTTGCTTCTAGACATTCACTGTGTTGCGCAATGTCTCTGTATGGGTTCTTTAAACTTCTGTTCTAGTTATCTGAGCCATAGGGAACACTGTCACGTGATGTTCCGACAGGTAGATTGCCAAGACAGAGCTGGAGTCTGGGTCTGCTCTACAGAAAAGCACTGAAATCAGAGCACTCTACCCAAGGGAAGTAACAGTCCATTTCTATAGAACTGTGGGCAGGTAGAAAGATCATTATTTATTTTTGGTAACTTCAATCTCACCATTTGATTAACAGAAGTACAGCACAGCTCTGATTAATTGAATGTTAAGCCTTGTATTTCATTAGACCTCACCACTGGCAATCTTTGCCCACATAAATTTGAGAGCAGAAATAAAAACTATTAGTTGTTTAGTTCTTTTGTTAGATGTGGTTACCTTTTCCATAAATCTACTAATTTTGTGTCACATTGCAGCAGGTATCCCAGATGGGCAAACCAGAGTCCAAAATTATATTCAACTGTTAATTGATGGCTTATATATTTATTTTAGCCTAAAGCTATGATTGTTTCTGTGTGATAAGCGTTTGAATGCTTAGTTACTGTGGCTATTCTTCAGGACTTGTAAAGAACGATGTGTACTCCTGTGCTGCCTTTTGAAATTTGCCCTCGGATAGCACACAGTATTACCAAGTTTTTTTTATCCAGATGGATGGTGATTTTATTCCCTGAAGAATATTCTTTCCAAGCCATGCAGATTGCAGAATATGTTCAAGCTTGGACAATCCATTGTCTACAGCATTTCTGTGGATAAGCTGCATCTGTTTGTGGCCGTATTTTGGAGAACAATAAACCTCTGTGCTTCTTCTAAGATTTTAACAGCAGACTGTAACTGTAGACTGGTGCTATAATTCTGCTTCTATGAAAACCTGATGACTAGGAGAAAATACTGTCAGAGAGGTCCTCTCTTACCGGTGTATGAAACTTCTGCAGATGCAAGAGAGAAGTATTCCCAGGTTGCCAACAGAGAGTGATGCATTTTTTTACCCAGTATTGATTATTTTAGATGCTAAATGGAGTTTTCTAAAATTTCAAGCTCTCTCCTATTTTTAGATATTTGTTTTTAGGAGACCTCTTCATTCCAAATGAATTTTAAGGAATACAACAGGGTGGAAAAGAAATGTGGTACTGGAAGTTACGTCTACAGCTTCATTGTATGTGAACAACAGCAACAAAAAATGACTTTTACATGCTTGAGACCTGCAGTGCTGTCAGATCTATTAGAAGCATGGCAGCTGATTTTATAAGGCTTCTCAAGACACCTTAGCACACATCATCCTGTAAGTTTAGAGAATTGACCTTGCATAGGATTTATCTTGGTTTCCACATATCCCATCAGGCGCATTCTTTTAGGATGCCATGTATTTGTTAGACAGCACTGGGGAATGTGAGGGTTTGAGCATACCTTGGA
Organism: Cyrtonyx montezumae; assembly: GCF_038088225.1. Classification (NCBI taxonomy): domain Eukaryota; kingdom Metazoa; phylum Chordata; class Aves; order Galliformes; family Odontophoridae; genus Cyrtonyx; species Cyrtonyx montezumae. Next base: position 60,947,948 of record NW_027072089.1, on the reverse strand, counting down.
AAGAAGAATTATTCATGTATGCATAATAACAGTCTTCTATTTCATTAGTGTGCGCCAAGTATCCCCCTGTCTATCATTTCATTTGCTAGTTTTCAACGTGACTTTCATACCGCTGCTGGTAACTATACACCCAGATTACCTTGGAGGTAGGAATAAGTCCAAAAAAACAACAAAGCAAAAAGTCCATGAAGATGCAGGTATGCTGGGCGAAGTAAATCTTCATTCTCACTTTATTGCAACTCACTGAGTCATCAGGCTTGAAATGAAATCCCTGGATTTGCAGTTCTCTCTCATGTCTTGCTCATTGGAGATGTAAAAAGGTTCCCCATCTTGAGTTAATTGAAGAGTTTCCATTAATGCAGATCTCTTTGAAATTAAGCTTCCATGCTGCATGCAAATGGAAGGAAACACTGATTTCAATGGCACAGAGCTGTACATGCATCTATGTGCATCCTTAGGGTCTTAACCCCTCTCCAGAATTCAACCTTTGTGTAGAGATGAAAACTGCAGCCATTGTGGAACAGTTCTGCCCCAGTGCATTCCCTGCAGGGAAGTCCCCATCTACACATTGACACAAGCTGCTTCTCTAGGAATGTAGCAATTAATAGCAACTCCAGGAGATAACAATTCACATTAGTTTGCTAGTGGTTTTATTTGTCCCTTGTGCAAGAACTTCCCAAACCACTTCGGTACTCTTGAAGACTCTATGGGTACTTTTCCTGCCAGCTGTTTCTCACTCTTAGATTAATCCCTTCATACTCTTTATAAGACCACCAGGACAGGATTTTCCTACTGACCCACAGTGTGTATTCCAGTACAGATCCAGATTCTTTCCAGTCCCACGAGTAAGTACTGTGAGCTTTTGAGATATCTAGTGTCTTCTGTCAGTCAGGGATTCCTTTTACTGGATTTGTAAAGCCATCTACCAGGATGATGTTACCTCCTATGTTATCAGAGGATACAGTGAGGACCTTACAATGGTAAGAGGATCCTCATGTATCTTTGCTTGGGAGCTACATGGCTTTTGATTTCCAAACTTAAATAGAGAGAAAGAAAATAAGTAGGGTCTGCTGTCACCCAAATGTGGATGCAACTTTCTTGCATCTTTTATTATTGTGATGCTTTTTCTTCTACCCTCTAATATGTTGCTTTCTAGGGTACCTCTCTTGAATACATTGTGAGGATTATTTATGTTCACTTGGGGATATAAATTGCAAGTAAACAGCTAACTGTGATGACCCAGTTTGTTTTCCTATGCAAGCAAGCTTCCCATTCAGGATTATGTGAATGTAAATATGATGCTTCCTCTGATCAGAATAATGAAGAATTTGAAACTTCATTTGTGTGTCAAATTATAACGAAAATTCTACTTCAGTTAGGCACCGTGGGCCTCTGGTACTTAGAAATGAATAGTGATTTCTCATCTTTTCTTTTTGAAATACTCTCTCTGAGATTACACTGCATCAAAAGACTTGCAATTTATACATAATTTGAATAAGGTACTGCTACACAAATCTTAATTTTAAATCAAGTTAGGAAAAGAAATTGTAATTTTTTTCTATACATAATTGAAAGGTAGCAACTTACTGATAACCTTACAGACTCCAAACTGCTGTTTGAGTTGGCAAAATGCTTCTGGTCTCTTCACAAACCAGTTCTGAGCTGGGCCAGGTCAGTAGGCTTCAGCGAGTGTACAGTGGCTATAGTGGAAGTGCAAAATGAGGCCCTTTATTTGACTTCTTAATTGAAAGTGTCTTTCATGTAGTCCTATGCTCAGAAGGATGAACTTACTTTGGACTCCAGAAGCACAAAGTGCAAGTTGCTGAGCTCTTCTGAAAAGTGAACCTGTGGGTTCTGACACAGTTCTTCCAGTTCCTAACATATTGAGACCATAGGAAGTGGATTAAACCTAGCACTAATTAGTACCCTTTCTAGCCTTCTTGCTATGAACTCTGAGAATCCTATGTGTTCGGGGGCCTGAATTCTCTTGCATTCAGGAATAGGAAACCTGATTACACTTTGCTTTGGTATTAACAGGCTGTGTGGTATCTTGCCTTGATGTTCACATCTTTACCAGCAAATGGCTGTAAAATATATATTTTTGTGTAGATAAATGGTACATTATTTGGTAGGAGACACTACAAGGCAAAAGGCATAGTTGAAACAGGCCCAGTTCTTGATAGATTTGGATTGGTCACAGCAGTTGAGCAATCTGTTGATATCATTGCCCTTGATGTGTTTAGCATTGATAAAAAGGATGTTGTGCTGAACCCTGATGCAAGACCTGAACAATGAGTTTCATTCACTTTGGCTGTCATACTAGCTTAGTTCATGATCATTACATTCATAAGCAATAAAAATAGAAAAAGTAAATAAATAGCTTAAGAGAAAGCAAGTGAAATGTAGACTTTGGGAAATGTAGACTTTGGAAGACTGAATTATTTAAAAGAAAACTGAAAATGAGCTTTGAAGGTTTTGCTTTCCTTTTGGAGTCAAACTTCAAAATATTCTCTGAACCACTAAATCAGATGAGCAGATTTATGTTTTGTTTCTCAGGTTTCTGAGTGGCACAGCTACATGGGCACTGAACTGCTTTGCAAAGAAACGTAAAAAAGAAGTACTGAGTGACAAATTTCTTTATTCCCACATATCTGCAGGAAAGTGAGCCAAAAAAAAAAAAAAAAGGAAAGCATTTCTTAGGTTGAAATGAAAAAAAGTTGCTGTGCTATTTAACCGATGGGATATGGTATCCCAAAGAGAGTAAATATTAACAACAAAAACCAAAAACCTTACAAGCTTTTCTTTATCACTGTTTGACTCATTTTTCTCTTTTCAATACACTCAATTGTTCCTCGATTCTCAGAAGAGTGGTACCCCACAGTACCTTGCAGTTAAAACAGATGGCCGTACTACTGTAGGTTTCTCTGCAGCATAGCTTAAAGATGCTGACTATTTTTTGCAACATAGCATTTGTTTCATGTCACAAAAAAGCAAATGTCTTTCTAATATGATGTCCTCACATGGGCCATTGAGACTAATCAAATAATATTAAACAAACAAATTTCCTTTTTTTTTTTTCCCTTTCCCTGTATAGCAGTTAGCCATCATACGATGCTCATAAATTGCACTGAAATTTTTATCTTGGAGAAATCACTGTGATGTTTTGAGCAATATCTTTATTTTTCTCACTGGGCTGTTCTTTCATTCTGTCTGACAATAAAACAGCGCATTTATATGCACACAGTCTGCCTCGTGTTTACAGTATTTTTTTCTACTGAATGTGAATTGTCTGTATTGTTGCATAGAAAAGAAATAAATCAGGTCCAAGTACCCCTTTAAATATAAAAGAAAACATTGGATTGCTGGGGAAAATAAAAAAAAATAAAGGGAATGCTAAGAGTTTTGTTACTGTCACTGGGTCAGTATGTTTGAGAGTCTGAGAGAAGCTTCAGTCAGAGATAAATAGATGTGGCTTGTCAACTCAGTTCATCGTGTACTTCTTTTTGCTTTCTGAGAGGTGGTAATTCAATGCTGATCAGTGCCAGCAGCAAACCATGACACATTCAGGAAAACACAGCTCCTCATGAAGATGGTAGAGAGCAAAGAGCCATCCAACTGTCAGTACTTCCTCCAGTCTTTTCCAACAGATTGTGACTTCCTTAAGTTCAGGGACTTTTCCTCTTCTCGCAGAGTTACCATCACAAGCTCTGTTAGATGTGATTGGCCCAGATGTAGTTTCTAATGCTAAACATGACAAATCTATGAAAGTCTCAAGGGGGCCAAGCCCTGCTGAATCCTGCTCCAGCAGTGCAAGAAGTTGCAATGTCCCATGGTCTGTGTCATCCATCCTCCAGAAGACAAAGCCTCTGTAGGCAAAAGGAAAAAAAAAAACAGAAGGGAGCATATATCCACTCCTCAGCCACTGCAAATCACAGTTCAACATATCTGCTCCAACTGCTATTACGTTATTATATCAAGCTGTCAGCTGGAGCCTCTGAGCAACAGACAGTTGTACTCCACGGAGATTAACATCCAGGAGAGGGGGGAAAAGAGAGGGTTCAGCCAGCTGACAGTTGTACCTTGAATCTCCGTTCACTTCTTCCTGAGATGACCAAGATGAGAATAGGAATGGTGCTGAAATTTAGTTGCATACCTAATGTTCTGGTTGTTCTTTTCTATGGTTTTTTGTTTTATAAATTTTTGTACATAAAAGACTAATAGTGTTGGAGCTATCATGACTTCTGTTTATTTTGCAAGCAGATTTAACTCCACATGAATCTTCCATAAATAGCTAGAGGAAGGCTATCTTCTTGAAGGCTTCAGAATACACTCTCCAGGAATAACTGGAAAGGATGTAATATCTATCTGGGGTAATAATTCCTAGGAGTTAACAAATTATTTAATAAAGTACCTTAAACAGACCTTTTATAAAAAGAAAATGTGTGTCCATTATGCTTTGATCCAGGACAATTTAGAGGACAAAGCTGAATGAGGTAGCACTTGACATTTCTGCCAATGTCTGACAGTTAAGATATTGCATCTAACTTATACATATTACTAAGAAGCTTATATTTTAATAAACATAAGTCAAATACAATGCAATAACACTTAAATATCTCCTTCAATTTCCACCTTACTTTCATGACATTACTTAAGAAAAGTATAGGGCTTTGAATTTCTGCTCTTCAAGTCTTTCATTACTATTCACTAAATAGCAACTTGCTTAAACAAACTGCTAATACAGTAATGTTTTCACTGAAAGTTTCAACAAGGATTTTTTTTTTAATTCTGCAAGTATCATCATGCTGGTTTTTGTTCATGGATATTGACATCATGACAAAGTTTGTGAAAATGGTACTTCTAAAACTCTGCCAGGCTTTGTGACTGCAGAGCCTCAGGGATGTATTTGCTGCCTTAAGTGAACTCAAAAGCTTCAATGAAAAGGTCAGTGGATCCCTCGCATGTAATCATGGAAAGATTCTTCCATGGAAATATGTTCAGATGGGATTTTTCAAGGAGCCTAAAAGAATTAAGGGATTTGTTTGTATATATGTGTTCAAAAATGCATTGTCAATCAGTACTTTCATCCCACAGCTGTTAGAAAAGATAGTAAAGCACCCCTTTGATGCATAGATGCCCTGTAACTTAAATCAGGATTTGGAAGAACACATATGTTAGGTCAGGCTTGGCTAATCAAATTAATGACTGCACCGGCTCTGAATATGTGTATTGCTTTTTTGAAAGTTATTAGGCAAACAAAAGCTATGGCCTCTCATCATACTTTGCAGAGTGAGAATGAGAGGTAAGGGCTGTGAGAGAGAAGTTCATTTGGAGCTCAGCGGCTCTTGTGTCCAGTTGGCACTGGACGCTTTTTCAGTCTGCTGATGTTTTTTAATAGAATACAAGTCAGTAATACCTTGTGTGTGCTGGATTAGTAAGGCAGCACTGTAAAGTGCTGCCAGAGCAATCTCTTCTATGCAAGTCTCTTGTTTCAATCACTCCCCTGTTTGCTCTGATGTTGTCAAGGCTGGAATGCTGACAATGCTGGGGAGTAGTAAGGGGGAGGTAGAAGAGGAGATAGGGGAGTACAGTAAACCTGCAAAGAGCAATCCTGAAAAGCTGATATAGAACAGATAGATATGTAGTCCTAAAATGAATTAAGTCACGTTGTAAAGATCCTATTAAAATGTACTGTTCTCATTTACATGAGTGGAGAATGATGTCTTGCAGGTGTTCCATGTCTTCTGTCCTTTTCCTGTGTTTTTCCCCTCCTTCTTCTCATTTCATTAGTGTCTGATTGTCAGAAGGACTTGTGAGCTAATAGGTGTGCATGAGACCAGCGCTGACAAGTGCATGTGACTGGCCTTTTCATTTTTTCTTCTGAGTGCATGTGGATTAGCTGTCACTCTTTCTGGTATTTATACCACTAGCACTGATGGTGATATTAAGCTTACTGCTTGAGAGCCTTTCCATTTATGGAAAATGGCTTTTTATTGTTGTGGGATTTTTTTATACACTGTAACAAAAAGCCCAATTTCTACTAATAAAATAAGAAGCAAACAAGAGCCTCAGTAATTACTACGCAAAAAATAATCCAAAGATCATTTGCATTACTGTGTTCTCTTACTTCTGTACTGTTGGATGGGCAAATTATTTGACTCTAGCAGTAATCCATGCTAACCAGGAAAGTTTTTCATGATACCCTACAGCAAGTAGTTTTTATGCATTTGGAAAGCTCTGGAAGGTGGCAGAATGATGGGGCTCCATGAACTGGTAAAAATATGTGTATTTGCACAGAGTACCTCTTGAAAGAACCAGGTCTGGTTGTGCAACTCAGTATGTGTTGCAGAATCTTATCTATTCAGCAAATATTTAAGAATATCTGACTGCAGTATGTTAATTTGAGGTTTAAGCTGTTGTTTAAGTTCTCTCCATATAGTTTCTGTTTTTAGATGTTGGCAACTACACAGTGCAATACATGAACATGTACAATTAGGTGATTATCTTAGAATGTATATAGCAGCATTCATAGATCTTAGATAAATGCAATAATAATTTTTTTTCTATCTGATTATTCATCATTCAATATGCTGCTAACTTGATTTATTCTCAAAGGGTCCATTGTAGTTAGGGATTTCTCATACCTCAGCAAAGTAGAGCAGGCTAACTCTCTGTGCCGAAGTGAGATATGATGATGCATCAGATTATTTAATCACATACCTAATTTTAAGTGCAAAAGTAGTCTTGTGTTTTATGCCATGAAAATAAGAGGGAGTATAGAATAACTTATCTGTTTAACATTGGTAAACATACATATTCTTTTTTTCACAGAATCACAGATTCATTGAGGTTAGAAAGGAGTTCTTGAGATCATCCAGCTCAGCCCCTCTGCTGAAGCAGGTTCAGCTGGAGCAGGCTGCCCAAGACCGTGCCCAGTTAGGTTCTGAATATCTCCACAGATGGAGACTTCACAGCCTCTCTAGTCACATTGTTCCAGTCTTTGTAGAAATTCCCATTGCTATCAGTTGTTAAATAATGTAGTACAGCATATGGTAAGAATGAAGCTAGGAAATAAGTGTTTTTTGGTTTTTTTTTTCAAACTTAAGAAATAATGTCTTTGAATGCATGCAAGATTATTTGATGGAAACTAGGCCTAAAACGCCCTGCATATCTGAACCTTGCCTTTCCCTCAAAAAAGATATTATAAAGTACAATTAAAATACAGATCATTGTCTTATTTTGCATTGTTTATATTTCCTTTGTTTTTGGAGCTGGAGTCTTGCTCCTGACTGGTAGACAGAGTAACTCTAGATAAACATTTCATAATAAGATGTGCTCTTTACAATGGGAGAGAATTTTACCTGTGTGATTCCCCCCTCTAATATGTACATTGATTCCTCACATATCATATTTCTATCACTTACGAGAATAAAGAATACATGTGAACTTCCTTACTGAAGTGTGCAATATAAGGAGTTCTTTGATGACAGGCAGTTATTCTTATCCTTCAATTCCTATAGACATTTAGGAGCATTATATGGATTTGTAACACTCCCTAGAGGGTTGTAGGCCTGTGAAACATATCCACAAACGTTTTTATGTGATAGATATATTGGCTATATTGTTCTTGTAGAAAATAGTTAAATACAATTTAATTGGAAATAATTTAACTGATGATAATTTTAGGTAATTCTTTGTGTCTGTACATGAATGTGTAAAAAAAAAAAAGAAAACTGGTAAAAAAAATTATGTGGAATTTTGCAGGATAGAAGTTGTATTCTTGAAAAATGAAAACAAAACATGCTCTAAAGAGAGAGAGAGGCTAAAATGAAAGAGTGTTCACTTGAGCTCTATATTTTGCTAAGGATTTTGCTAAAATATCTAATGACAGCATTATACCTATAAAACTGACTTTACAAGAGCCAACTAGACTATGCAACAAGAAGAAAGAAACGAAAGAAAAAGTGAAGAGCTGTTAAGGTAAACAAGACCAGAAGTATTTTAGAAACAAGGAAATGTTCTTTCTGTCTAAAAGGAACAAAAGTAAATAAGCAAATAATTCAAAAGCAGGAATTTTATTTTGTTCATATCAGTTCTCTCAGTGTTGTACAAGTGATCCAGATCACATGGAGAGTGAGAGGATAATCTTAGACGAAGTTCATGATGTGATGCCTGCTATGAGGCAGGCATCCTCAGATCCAAAGGTACTAGCACACCATTTCTTTACATTAGGTAGAAGAAATACCTCTTCTAATTGCTGCTGCATGCAGTTAAATAGCACTAGTTGAAGGCTTGACTTGAGGCATTGGGCGTGTTAGAGAAATTAGCCAGACTGTGGATTGAGCTTTGTTGCAGAAATGCTGTCTGCTAGGCTTTATAAGTCAGTGTGTGATTCTGAGTATGACCCTGAAAAGAAGACAAGGGAGAACTTGTTGAAAAAGAGGAATGGATTGGGAAGTGGGTGAACTTGCCTTTTTTCCTTCTTTTCGTTTTGCTCTATTCATGGAAAGAGAACTTGTTCCCCCATCCTCTTCTTTGTGTGTCACCAGCATTACCCTTAACCAAAATGTTTATGATCTATTTTTTCTTTTACTATAGTAAAAACAACATTTAATATTATGAAGGCTACAATTTTGTGTAAAAAAATTTTCCTGTTCCAACCAGGAAAGCAATAATGGCAATGGCAATAATGCCATTGCTACAAGACATCTATGAAAATCTCTTCTATGGTCAGATCTGAATAGCCTACAGTGAATGATATTAGAGTCTTAATTAAGAAAATGAAGCTAGTCCATTCTTACAGGAGGAAGTCTCTGAGATGAGGAATGGAAAGAACTATACAGTAGCTAAACCCCAGTTTTCAAAAGTTTCAGGATAGAAAATGTTATCTTCTAAATTATTTCACTGAACTCAGATGAGAAATATGTTTCTCAATGACTGTAAATAAAACATCCTCTAGTCCAAAGCAGAAATCTTTGAGGAGCCGATATTTATTTGTTTGTAAGTCTCAGTAAGTGCTTTAAAGATATTCTTTAATCTTGCTGAGTAATCAGAGTATAGATCTATGCTGTGCATTGTGTTACACTTTGAAAGGAATATACAGATAACAGGAGAGCATCAAAGAAAAATATCCAGTGCTCCATGGTTGTTAAGTAGCAGCTCATGGCTCTTCAGACCAGAAATGCTGCTAGAGAAGGCACATGTTTTCTACCCTGTGGACCTCAGCATGAGACAGTGTGATAAGGTGAGATGACAAGAGAGCACTTTTAAATCATGCCAGGGTAGCCGCTGCTAACAGACCTATTCAGACACTGTGGCTGCTCAAGAAACTTCAGGCAGCTTTTTTGTTCAGAAACAGAAGGCAAAATAGAGAAATGCCCACCAGTATATATGTCGATCCAATGAGGCTTGGCTGAAGACAGATGCACACAAAATCAGTACATTTAGGAGGCTGCTCCAAAAGTAATGCCCTCTATTTTATTATATTGGCACGCAGTATCAGAGGCTGGATGAATTTCATCACAGGATGAACCTTCCTGCCAATATTCCATTACATTTTGTCTCTGTTTGACAGATGGCAGCAGAGGGGCAGTCTGATAAATTGCATCTGACAGGGAAGTGTGTATGAAGGAAAGGTGTGAACATTTATAGAGAACAAACAGTTGATGTGAGCACAGTGAAATGGTGGGTGGAGCATTTCAGCAGTGGTGACAGTGGCAGTGGGTCAGTTCCACTGGTGCCTATTTTTACAAGTACAGCAAGCAGGCTCTTGTTCAGCTCTGGTGAAAATGCAGAGCTAATTATGGTGATAGGGTCAAATAAGAGCATTGTTGAGAGTTTGCTCTATCAAATAGTGTTACTGTGCTTTTTGTATCTGTTGTGGTTTCTATGGAAATAAACAGGCATTACTTTTAGAGCAGCTTACATATATGGAGTAGAACTGGTGATTCCTTGAAAAACCTGTAGAGAAAATGAATAGTGCAAGCAAGGGCAGCATTTATAAGACAGAGGTTTTTGCCAGGCTCCTGTGGGGCTGCTGTGGGCTAGCTCTACACAAGTTCAATAGTTTCATTCCTGTCAGTTCATCATAACTGGGGGCCAAATCAATTGGTCTTTGTTCAAGAACAATTCTTGGAATCCCTGATCAATATTTACTTCCCCTTTTATCTCTTTATACTCTATAGTATGTCAGACTAAGTGACTTGTGTTCCTGTTGTGGTATATAACATTTGTTATTCACAGACATGGTTTTGCAGTGTATATCAACCTGAAAAGCCCAGGAATTGGATGAAAATTTCATTTGATCTACATGTGACTGCCATTCAAAGGATTTATGTTCATCTTGAGCAAGATCTAAAATAATATTTTATAAATAAACCATGCTGAAATACAGAGAAGAGACAGCAAATTTACCTTTAACAAATTAATTACAATTAAATTATTTTTTATCTTCTGGAATAGAAATAAATTGAAAGGACCATTTTGTCTCTCATGAATGATAGTAAATCAACCCTGTCATTTGCATTGTCCTTTCTTAGGTCTTTCATGTTTTTGTGGTTTTTGTTGTGTTGTTGATATTCCACATCATGACATCATGTGGTGTGTTCATATGATGTCATGATGTGGATTATCAACAACACAACAAAAGCCACAAAACCATGACAAGGTCATAGTGGCTTTCAGCCATCAACAGTGAAATGTTACGCTTTGTAATCGCTTTGGCTTGAAATAAATAGGAACATCAAAATAATTGTTCAAAATCATGGGTAGTCATGGAAGCCTAGCTACCCAAATACTGCGTGGCACAGAACAAAGAGGATTCACCTTAGCTTTCTCCATTCAAAAATATGAAGTCCTCAGCTTTTTGTGAAGAAATGTTTTTGCTAGAAAAATGCGTGCCAACTAACAAATACTTACTTAATCAAAGCAGAGCCACCAAGTTCTTCCACTGTTATACTTTTGATGCTTTGTGTGCTATAATAACACCTCTCCCCTTTTCTCCAAAATTCATTTCTATGTTATATGAAGCTTCAGCCTGGTAAAGGGATAATAATACTCTTGAGGTGACTACCAGTATAGCAAAGCTGTCTTGGGGCTGCATTTATTGCTTGAATATACCTTGCCTCACATGTTTAGTGAAAGGGCAACCAAAGGCTTTTCTCTCTGTAGGATTTCTTGGTAAGGTAACGGCTACTAATTCAAGTCATGTTTTCATCCGGTGTGTGAAGTCAGTGAAAATATACCGTTCCTGTTGGTGTCAGCCATTATTTTTTCCACCATATGTTAAAGGAAAAGTTATCTTGAGTTCCTGTGCCTTACCAGACATCTCTGAAAAGCAAATCTTTGAAAGGTGAAGGGCTTCTCCTTATATATTTTCATCTGGAAATATTATTAAATATATTGCTTATGTTTTTTATATTTGTGTTTACTTGACTGAAACAAAGTTGAGGATGAGTGGACAGTGCAATGGGATGAGAACTGGATGACTGGGAGAGCTCAGAGGGTTGTGGTCAGTAGTGCAGAGTCCAGTTAGAGGCCTGTACTTAGCAGTGTTCCTCAGGGGTCTGGTCATATTCGACATCTTCATCAATGACCTTGATGAGGGGATAGAGTCCATCCTCAGCAAGTTTGCTGATGATATGAAGCTGGGAGGAATGGCTGACAAGCTGGAAAGCTGTGCTGCCATTCAGAGAGACCTGAACAGGCTAGAGAGCTGGGCAGAAAACAACCAAATGAAGTTAAACATGAGCAAGTGTAGAATCTTGCACCTAAGGAGGAATAAACGCATGCACCAGTACAGGCTGGGGGATGACGTTCTGGAGAGGAGCTCTGAGGAGAGGGACTTGGGTGTCCTGGTAGATGACAGGTTGGCCATGACCCAGCAGTGTGCCCTGGTGGCCAAAGAAGCCAATGGGTTCGTGGGGGGTGCATTAAAAACAGCATGGCCAGCAGGTCAATGGAGATGATTCTTCCCCTCTACTCTGCCCTGATGAGATCTCATTTGGACTGTTGTGTCCAGTTCTGGGCTCCCCAGTACAAAAAAAGACAGGGATCTCCTGGAAAGAGTCCAGCAGAGGGCTACAAAGATGATAAAGTGCATGGAAAAACTCCCTTATGAGGAAAGGCTGAGAGACCTGGGTCGGTTCAGCCTTGAGAAAAGAAGACTCACATCTATAAATATCTAAGTAGCGGAAGGCAAAGGGACGAGGCTGGACACTTCTCAGCCGTGTGTGGCTATAGGACAAGGGGAAATAGCCACAAACTGAGGCATAGAAAGTTCCGCACAAATGTGTGTGGGAACTTCTTCACAGTGCAGTGATGGAGCACTGGCACAGGCTGCACAGAGAGGTGATGGAGTCTCCTTCTCTGGATATGTTCAAGATCCACATGGATGCCTACCTGTGCAACCTGGGCTAGGGAGCTGCTTTGGCAGGGGTTGGACTCGATGATCTCTATAAGTCCCTGATTCTGTGATTGCTGGAAATACATGTCTGCAAAATTTCTTCTGCTTATTATACATTCTTCTAGAACTTAAGGCACAATTTTTATTTTAAGATTGACTCTGGAGAGAAGGGAAGTGCCTTCTAGTCATTGCTTTCCCATCTTTCCATTTCATCATCTTAAAATTTTGCTTTGGCTTATTTACAATTTATCATACACTTCAGGAGCTATTTTAGCTGCTCCTAATAGGCGTTTCTGTTAGCCATGTAAAACAAGGTGAGCCTAAGCAAAAGTCAGTTTGGTTTATCTCATTTCAAAGTAAACTTTGCTGCAGTGGGTTCAGAAAACCTGACTTTCAAGCCACTTATACTTGTCAGGTAATTGACTGTCTTATGGGAGGGTCATAAAGTGAAAGCTGCTTTTGAAATTTCATGATTTCCAAGATATTGAAGAGTAGAGTTACTCATAGAGAACAGCCATTCTGTCCACCTAGGTAGTAATTTAGGGATATTAAATGATATCTGTTTGTTGCTAAAACAAACCTTGTTCCAAGGATGAGCACTTGAGTGCTTATACAATATAGCTAATATGAAACTCCACCATGGCCAGACTCCACCATGGGCATTGATTTTGAACTTAAGTTTACTCTGGTTTAAGTTTTGTCTGTATCAGTCTAAGAAATTGTTGTGTCAGGAGCCAATTCTGTTTTAAAATCCTTCCTAGAAGATTTCTTTATATATGTGACTTGCCTATTGATTATCTCAGTAGGTTAGTTTCATACATGGCATTTCTTATAAACTGTTATTTTCTAAGATTGTATTCCTGTCTGAAGTCAGTATCACTTTTTCATGAGGGGAGCAGTTTAGTTATCCATCAGGAAGTAAATACAAAACATATTTGAAAGGCAAACTCTTTGCTGTAATGCATTGCTTTTCTATGACTCCTCATATGCCACTCAAAACCTTCCTTTTAAAGTACTAGGCTGCAGTCTATCTTCTATCTAGTATGTCTACAGGCATTTACACTTACTTTTAGAAGGTGTTGGTATATACAATTTTATTTTTCACAAGATTGTAAGGCCAGACAGTCTCAATAATGAGAATCTAAAATACTTCCTACAGAAAATTATTTCCTTGCAAAATGCAGAGAATGATTTTCTTTCTCCCAAGTAGATATTTTTTGGGATCATTGTTCAAGTTGGTAGCAATTCTCCAGGATTTTCAGTTATTTTTTGCACTATCATTATTTTGTGCATTATCAAAGATATAAGGGTGAATTAGGCCTCTGGCTTTTAGTGATTTTTTCTGAGTGTTGATGTTTCCAGTGAATAAGCTCCTGAGTCCTCCAAGTCTTTGAAAATCTTCCACATGATTCATTCTTTGTTCATCCGTTTCCTTGGTACTGCTGCTTTTCAAATTTTTGTAGAAGCACTCATTTGAACCTGGAGGAAAGACATGCTCTATAGTCAACTCCGTATTGTACTACTGAGCCCATCTCATTAAATCTAATGTCTTATTATCCACCTATATCTTAGTCTTCCAACATATAATGCAAACATGCTATTGCCTAAGATCAGCTTGCACTAGAGCTTGTGCAAAAGATCTTCAGGGGAAATCTAAGTCATCTAAAAGAGGGTTATTAATGACTGAGTAGGTGACCCTGATCCCAGTGAGCCACACGTTCAAAGGACTTGCCCTATCTCACCATTTTTTGAAGTTGGGGTTTATACCAGTTGTGGTCATTAATATCATTTCTTCCAAAACTGGTGACCAAAGAACCTGAGCTTTCTCTTTGGATATCAGAGCCTTTGAACACACATGCAATCAGCCCAGATATCATTCTACCTTTTCAGGTGAAGTATAACCAGAGTCTGTCCCATATTTGCCACGGTCTTGGCAATCATGAAACAGTGAAAATTATGAAGAATTTGCTCGTGGAATAAAGTTCTTCCACAGGATAAATAGTGGTCTGAAAAATCTTTGGAGACAGAAGCTTGAACAATTTCCTCCTGGGCTCGGCTATATAAATTCTACATGTAGTTGTAAAAATGCCATATTTTCATTAAATGATGTTCTAATGAGTCTGTGAATAGCTTCTGGAAATATAAAATACATAAAAACACAATTTAGGAAAAAGTATGACTGTTTTTATCAAATACATACTAATAAATAGCAAATGGTTCCTCCAAGTGGCATATCAAAGATGATGCTGTCACTGACAAGATAACAGAGCTGGAAATTGTGTCTAAGAATTCTGTTCCAGAACATTATTTTTAAACTCCTGAAATACCACGTAATTGCAAAAAAAAAAAAAAAAAAAAAAAAAAAAAAAAGAATGTCAATAATATGGCAATGTAGACTACTAACACAAGTATTTAAAAACAGGTCTTATTACTTTTTATATATACATGCATATAAACACACTTATAGAAACACAACTGTCAAAATGAAAGCAAAATGAAGCAAATATAAAATTGATGAGTGCACACAGAAATTTAGGGTAAAAAATGAACAAAAAAAAAAAAAAAGCCCACAAACCTTACTCATGGTTGAAGAATAATGATTTAAGATATGACATTAAAACTGAAATATTTTATTATCCTCTTGAATCAGTTAGACAAAACATACTGTTAAATCACAAACACATTACTCATTAAAAATAATACTCCAGGAAGAAAATATTCCCCCTGCCTCTCAACATAGCCTGTAATACTGTCAGAGGATGAAAGAATGGCTGATGAAGCCTTATACTAGATGGTTCATTAATTACTCCTGTGGTGCCTGCAAAGTCAGAGATTCATAGCTGTACAGAAGATAACTGTATGAAGCTGGACTAGATTAACTGGATTTGGCTACGCACTTCCCACAGACTATTTCTTCCTCTGTAGTGACAGATCAGGTACTTTGCAGATATCCTCACATTTTATTTATACGTTTATTATTATTATTATTAATGTGCCTGTTTCTTCATTTAGTAATATGTAAGATAAGCACTGTCACTGACAAAACTCATATATTAAAGAGAGAACCACACAAAGTTTGTGAATGGGGAGGGGGAAGAGTCTGCTTGAAAGATGAACAAAGCATTTTCTATAGTGGATACATTACAGCAGGCTTCTTGAACATGGCAAAGCAGGGAATGTTCCCAAAATTGCATATAAAGCTTAGCAGATACAATTGGTCCAATTCAGATGTGACATAAATGGCAGCAGACAGAGGGAGTAAGCAACACTCTCTTGCGATTGTGCTAGAGAATCTAAGATGGTAACACTTATGTAGCAAAGTGTTTGGGGAACAGAGCTGAAACTGGAAAATTGACTTGTGAGAAGAGAGAAACAGAGCAAAGCATAATGCATGACTCTTACTGTTTTTGGAAGACAGACAGATGGGTAAGAAAATAAGCACTATGTAGGCCAAAGGCAGAGCCTTGAAGTGTTTGACTTTTTGTTGAGTAACTCCGTGAGTTCTATCAATTTTGACTGTACACAAAGCTCAATTCAGTGGAATGATCTTGGACCAACTTTGACTCAAGGGCTCTCACATGAAGAACCCTGGGACAAAGATGTGAAGATGTGCTTGTGTACAACCTGTATGAAGATGCTTGTGATGTCAGTCAGAGCTGCAGATAGGTGCAATCTACTTACTGAAATCTTCTTCCATTTTTGCTGAAGAAGAAATACAACTCTACTGTTCTCTGTAGCTGAGATGTACAACTGCTTACATTGCTTCCAAACGCATTATACCTAACATCAGTCACTAGTCTTACCCTTTCTAAGTTATGAAGCAAGAAATCATAGGAACTAAAAAAGAAATAAATTAAGAATGTATCTTCAAAAATAGGGAAAATATTTGTTCAATTATTGTATTAATTAATGTTATGCAAGTAGTTCTATCTGGAAGAGTGAAACAGAATAGTAGGAATGAAAAGAAATGTTACAAGTGAGCATGAAGGTCTTGGAAAAAAGTGTCCTCCGTAAATGTGAGACTTATCAAAGGGAAATAGATAAATTGTGGGTTTAACAGAAGTTCTGTAATTTTTAATGTTTGATTTCTGCAGAAGTCTTATGTCAGTGCAACCATTCCTATTATTTAACATAAAGCAAATTATTTATATTGTAAGTTAAGTTCTTAAAACTGAAATTATTCCTTGCAAAATTAAAAGAACTGATTGTAGAAGTATTACATAGACAGCTTGTTCTTAATCTTAGCTATATGACTTCCATTATTGTGCTTCAGCAGTACATGGGTAGAGCTTTCATTTGGAACAGTATTGCCTGTGACAGTGTGAATTACATCTACCTATAGTGGATATTGCCCTACTGGATGGAAACACTTATTAGGTGTAGTTTGTACTATTCCAACAGACAATGAAAAAGATAAACAATTGATTGCAATCAGAAGACAAAACAAAAACATTGCACAGTGCTACTTATTTGCATAGTTATCAGTAATCCGTGGAGGATATAAAAATTCACTTTCAGTGAATGTGCAGCTGTACAAGTGTCTATGCATTTTGAAATTAAAATTACTATAAGTGCCTGTTTATGCCAATAGCACATCTCTCATTGAAATTGTCCAACTAAATTCCTCCCAACATGTTTGTAGCATCAGAAGTCACATTCCTAAATATGTATTCATTTCTTTACATTTATTGAGTACTTCATGAAAGTGTTTACTTACAAATCACTTCTGGCATTTTCACTTAAAGAACACTGCATCCTTCATTTTCTTTGCCTTGTGCATCTGAGAGATGGGGTGGGATGAACCATGCGTTCTGTAGAATTTCAAGCAGATATTTCTACTCAGTTGTGGCAATCTGATACTATGAGGCAGAAAGTTCTTTCACCTGTATCCACAAAGAGCCTCAGAGAAGCTCTCAGAGTAGCCAGAGGCACTTGTCCTCTTGCTGTTGTAGTTCAGAAATGTTAACAGTGCAGTTGATGAGCCTTCCTGGAGCTATTCAGCAAGCACGTGCTTGCGCCAAAATATGAGGCAGAGAGTTTTATTACGCTTTACATATAAAGAATTAAAGACAGTACACGGAGTAATGAGTCTCACATGGTAAAATGGTAGCAATAGAGCTTGAAGAGATGGATTCCCAGGCCATGCTTTTTAAACTGAGCTTGACACAGAGAATGAATTCAAGGCAATACTAAACACTGTTAGACTATGGGGTGACAATTGGCCTCTACTGTACTGCTTATGAAATTCATCCAGATCTCAGTGAAAGGAAAAGAGGAATCTTGTTTTAAGTTTGATGTTGAAAGAGCAACTAGACTGCCTGCCTGTAGGTAAAAATGACAGTGTGCTCTCAGATGAAGGTTTTGTTCATATTTCTCTGTGACATTCAGACTCTGTAAGAATGAAGAGTTACTTCCCCCAGTACAAGTAATGGCTTGACACTAACGGTCCAGGACAAAGACTTCATGGTGGTTATTCTTCTCTAGAACTCATCAGAAATCATAACTGCTTTACATTTGTGAAATTCTCCATATTTTCTTTTCCAGAACAGAATAAACACCAAACATTGAATCATAAAATCATAGAATCATTAAGGTTGGAAAAGCACCCTAAGATCATCTAGTCCAGCCCTCAGCCCATCTCCACCATGCCTGCTAACCATGTTCCTCAGTGCCACACACACACATCTGTGATTTCTTGAACACCTCCTGGGATGGTGACTCTGCCACCTCCCTAGGCAGCCTTTACCAATGCCTCTCCATTCTTAATGAGAAGTTTTTCCAAATATCCAACCTGAACCTTTTCTGGTACAACTTAAGGCCATTACCTTTTGCCCTTTGAAGCAGCAGTTCTTTCTTTGAGATTAATCTTTTGGGAGATAGGATGTAAGTTTTCAAGTGATATTTGGTTAATGCCCTTACTTCGACTTTTGGTTAGCCCTGATATGATCAAGCAGTTGGATGCATTGATATTTGTAGTACCTTCCACATTAAGTGTTCTGTTCTTTTCTGTTCTGTTCTGTTCTGTTCTGTTCTGTTCTGTTCTGTTCTATTCTATTCTATTCTATTCTATTCTATTCTATTCTGAAATAGCTTATAGAAATATCAATATAAATAAATATTTAATCTTTTTCTGTTCATGATCAACTCTGGTTTTATAATGTTTGTGTCACTGTTTGTTTTTCCATGTACCCTAAAGAACTGAACACTTTCTTCACATACTAATTTGGAGGATCTAATCTGAATGTGGAAATCAGAACCTATCCCATTCAGTCAAGTATAACTTAGTTTTCCTTCCCCAGTCTTTATTGGAACTTCCAGTGACTTCATTGGAAGCAGCGCTGAGACCAGAATTCCTTAGAATATCAGAATTAAGTGAACTCAATACTCCTTTCCCTCCTGTTCTTTAAATAGACTAATACAATAATATGGAATCTGTGATTTGGAAAAGGAATCACAGATTAAATGTGTTATGATCTGTTTGGATGGAGCTTTTTTTTTTTTTTTAATTTATTTCTTTATTTATTTAGGCACGAATTCAAAGTATAGTGGTAGGAGAACGCTCCAAATGAATTGTTTATATTGTCTACCAACAGTTACTTGTTTTTGCAATTTACCATTACTGATGTTGATAAATTAGAATAATATATTGTGAAATGGCAAGACATCTGTTCTGTGGGGCAGAGGAATGCTGATATGAAAACCCTTCCTAAACAAAAGCAACTTGCAAGCAATTTTATAGTTTTGTCAAACAACATAGAAGTGTTATTCTGGATTTACTAGCAGGAAATAAAATCCAAATTGAAGTAAGATTTTAATAATGGCAAAAAACATAAATAAAAAAATCCCATTGCTTGTCATGTCACCAATAAAAAAATGCACATAGCACTGAATGTGAAGCCTTAAAGTTGGAGTACTTCCTTGTATACAGAATTAAGAATTTTATTTACTCTAGCAAACTCATTTATGTGTTACTGCCACTAGAAAATGAATAAGAATTACTATTCCCTGCATTGTCTTTGCTATAGTTTAGTTGCAGTTATTGATAGAATCACTGACTTCAAAGCAGCCTTTTAAATGTGCCTACAGGGACTCAGTCCTGAAATTATCATGTTGCCATCTCTCCATCTTAAACTTCAGAGAGGTTTTAGCTCAGTACAAGTTCAGTTTGCAAGTGTCAGGACACAGAGATTCTATAGTGTTCAGGCCCTAGTTATATAATTCTGAGTGCTCAGATGAGTAAAGTTATGCTGATTCTTGAAATACAGAAATACAGATGATGAATGCTATTCTTTTTTCTTTTTACCCTTTTAAAATGATATGTCTTTGGGCTAATCCTATTTCTCCAGCTAATTTGTTTTATCTCAACAACTTTTGTGACAAACAACAAAACAGATTTAGGCTGTGGACACATGATGTTAAATAGTGGGCAGTTCCAACTTTATCATGCTTCACTTTTTTGCATTAATGTAGTCTGCAGGGTAGTCAGGTGTTTTTTTCCAGACATTTTTTTGCCATCCACTATTGCAATTAGCTCAATCTAGTCCATTTTTATTTCTGTTAAAGCCTCATTCCTCTCTCTCAGTGCTGTCTCTGACTCCTGCTTTAGCTAGTTTTAGGACAGAGGAAAGAGAGGTAGCCAGTACCTTTTTCAGAAGGAAGTTTCCTGTTCAGTATGATTCTTGTTTCTCTCTCTGCAGAAAGCAAAATTTACTTCCAAGTGTCTTCAAAGGAAGACAAAGCCCTGTCCTCTTTCTCCTCATCATTAATATAAAAGAGAACTTATCTGTGGGATAAGACGTGTCTGTGAGAAGATAAAGGATGATTTTATTAAAAGTATTTAACCAAACTTTTTTCTATGAATCAGGTTACATTAAGACAAATTTCTCTTTCTAAAAAGCAAATGTGATTATTGCCTAATGTAGAATTTTAAAAATTCTAACTATTTTAGACAAATTGTGGAAAAAGAAGCTTTTGAAAAAAAACAGCGTTGAATCCTTTCATAGTCTGCATTTGATCACAGAAGAGTGATAATACTTTAAAATGGATCTGACAAAGTAGATATTTGTATATGAACAGTCTCACTGAGTTACCTCTGATTTTTGAAGGACTTTCAGAAAGGAAACGTAAAAGGAATTTAAGAAGCTTTCTTCTTTTTCCACAATTTGTCTAAAATAAGGTGAGAAGACGGGATCTGGTGATCTCACCAAATTTAGTATGCAAATAATCATGGAATAGTTATTAACACTGATGATGATTGCCTCTTGTAAACATTGCTTAACTGAAAAATGGGGTTAAAGCAGGGTATTTAACATCACCTCTCAAAGTAGCATTGATAGCTGCTCTTATATCCTGGAGCTGCAAAATATTTGTAGAGGCAAGGAATGGAAAGGAGAAGATTTTGTTTAGCCTAATGCCTCTCTGCTGCATGTTCCTTCAACCTGAGTAGCCTATATCCTGCTCTTCCTTCTGACCTTTAATGCAGAAAAGAAAAAGGAACATTTCTCTGGTGTTTCTCTTCTTGAGTTCTAGGAGGAAGGAGTAACATCAGCCCATGGAAGAAAGGTAGAATTTGATTTGAGGTAAAAGTCAAATGTTGACTTAGAGAGCATGAAATGAAGTGATTTATGATGAAGAAATGCAGGGGTTTATGCTCCAGGGCACTGTGTCATCTGATATAAGGACTGGTATTTGTAACAGCAATATAGCAATAGTGTATGGCTTGAAAACCCAATAGGTGCTGGCAGGCAGGAAAATCGGGCTGGAAGAAATGTATTAATATCCCAGCCTTGCGATTTGTGGACTCAGGCTCATGAGTTTTAATAACTGTGACCAGGTTAAGCTGTTGTCTTATCTAAACCTCAAATTGCCAGAGAAGGGGAGTGCTGAAGAAAAAGCATAGTCAAGTCAATGGTTTTTGGCCTCGGAGATGTGGGGAGCTGAGCTAATTTCTCTTATAGATCTGGAAAAATTGTTAACCCCAGCCAGCTTTCTTATTTCATATGGTATTTTTTGCTGTGCCATAAGGTTGGGTTAAATTGTCCTAGAAACGATGAAGAACTAGCTCAGGAATCGGGGAAGATAAGGGAGTTCTTACTCAGGCTATTTACTTCAACTGTTGCACTGTTTAATGGGTGTAATGAAGGACTGACTGTATCATGTTGGAAAACGTGGAAAGTAAACTGAAATCCCTTATGAAATGCCAGAATACTGAGTTACAAACAGGCCAATTGGATGTCAATTTTAGATACTGTGGATTTTTGCGCATGTATAGGTAGGACCTGTTCTGAAGAGGCATTAGCTCCCCCAGTTACATTGGAAAGAGGAACAGATTTTGTATATATTTTACAGCTTTTAGTATATACCAATTGGAATTGGATCAAGTTGATATAGTAGTTATGAATCTTCCAAAATTTACAGTATGGTATTCTATGTGATTTGTGGAAGTAAAATACCTAGAAGTCTTGCACATTAACCATTCATATGTTTTTACGTGCTTTAATTTCAGTTCTGATTAACTGATTTGTGTATGATCCAAGTATTCCTGCTGTTTTACAGTAATCAACCATGATTATCATTTTGCCTTTTTAGTTTCTTTAAAAACAACCCTACGCCCAAGCAAAAATAACAATTTTCTCATCTTCTGGGGTAACATGCAAATGAACTGCAGAATCGTAAATGCCTGTGTTTTACAGAAATCGTTAGCCTGGGAGAAAAAGAGTAGAGGCTGTAACATTCTGTAGCTTTTGAATTTTGTGGATGCCTCTCACTAATACTTAATGTCAGTGACAGAGTCAGTATTAATTTCTGTATGCCTTCATTACTGCAATGTAGGTAGATTCTAAAAGCCTTTTGACAAAAAAAAAAAAAAGAAAAAAAGATATTTCTTGTGGTATTTTATATACAGTAGCTGTGCAATTCTCTTCGTTTTTGTTTTATATATTTTTAATATTCATGATGATAGAAAAATCAACTTCAGTATGGGTCACAGGATAATAGCATTCAGTTCTGTTCTTCAAATTTTGATTTTCTATTTGTGTTTAAGAAGCTGAAAAGCGTATCTGAAACTCATTGATTATCTGCTTATAATAGCTCATCATCTTGATG
This sequence comes from Cyrtonyx montezumae, assembly GCF_038088225.1. Lineage (NCBI taxonomy): Eukaryota > Metazoa > Chordata > Aves > Galliformes > Odontophoridae > Cyrtonyx > Cyrtonyx montezumae. The sequence goes on along the minus strand of NW_027072089.1, from coordinate 60,925,441 downwards.
GAAAAAATCAACAAGCCTTTTTCACTTTTGTTGGATATATTCGAAATAGCAACAAAATGGAGACTAACTAGTATTTGAAATTTAATCAGAATGATGATAATCTGGTAAATTTAATCAGAAAAAAATGTATTTAAAAATCAACATGTGATCTATGGATTCTGATTTTAGATTGAATGAATTGTTCTCTTCACTGCTAAAAAGAATGTATTTATCTGAGAATTGTAGCATTGTATCATGATTTTATTTGCTTTATCTCATGAATGAGAGCATCATCTTTAAAAAATGAATGCATTCAATTAAGTTATTTAATCTAAGTGTAAGATTTTCACTCCTTTATTTTTTTATTTTTTGTAATCTTATAAAATCCACTGCCCTACATCAGTCATTCATCCATGTGACTTTGAATTTGTTATTTCCTCATTAAATATCTCTCGATTAATGTTGTTTTCCAAGTGCGTGTGTTTAGCTCACTTTCTTCTATCTAAGTATTTAAAAAGCAAATAATCCGCTGGGTATACTTGTTCCAGTTCCTTGGCCTTTTGAAGGGTCAAAACATAACAGAATACTGAAATGCATCTTTTCTGTGGTGCATCCAAGGCAACCCAGAAAAAATTGTATCTGCTGAAGAACACAGATCAGTGTCACAAATCAGGACAAATTGATAAATTGAAACTTGCAGGTGGCTGCAATAGGAAATTAATGCAAAAGCTTTGAATAGAGCAGATTTCACCAAGAATTATTTTTTATTTTTCATTGAGTACACAGAGATCTTTATGTGAACAGCGTTGAATCCTTTCAGAGTCTGCATTTGATCACAGAAGAGTGATAATACTTTAAAATGGATCTGACAAAGTAGATATTTGTATATGAACAGTCTCACTGAGTTACCTCTGATTTTTGAAGGACTTTCAGAAAGGAAACGTAAAAGGAATTTAATACTTTGCCATTTATTTTGGGAAGCAAGTGTTTGAGCCATGTGCTGTGAATGACTCAAATCTGGATGTTTGAATTTCTTATCAATATTTTGACAGAAAGGATGCAACATACAGTCTAAAAATCAGCTAAAATGGTAGGCAAGGTTACCTGTGAATATGGCTCAAAGATGCGTTTCATTATACTGACACTTGGTTGTGGTACTTGATCACAGTAAAAAGCAGATGTTTTTTTAGAAGTAGCAGAAAAAAATTATGTCTGAAGAAATAGCATTTTTAGTGCTCAGACCTCTAATGTTAATCACCATTGTATAAAAACCTAGAGAAATTTTGATGCTGGAATATTCCATTTTAACTCACATAAACACTTGGAACAGGAGAATAAGGATGAAACAAAACCAGTAGGCATTCTGACTAATCCCAGCAGAGATGGAGTTTGGTTCTAGATATTATGGTTATTTATGTCCCATAGCACTCTTGATGTGGCCAGACTACTTAGTTCCTTGGCAATGCAAGTTCATATGTCAGTGAAAATGAACTAACCAGAGCTTTGCTATGTTGGAGCACCATTGCAGTGTCATGCTCCACGAATGCTGACAAGAAAATGTATGTGAACTCATTTTTCAGTTTTAAACTATGTTCCTTTTAGAGGCTTTCAGTTGACAAGATAGAAATATTTACCAAAGGCTACTGATAAAATCTATACTTTGTTTCTTCTTTTTAAGAAGCAAAAGGTGCAACCTTCCTTCTGGCAAAAGGATGTAAACTGTGAATTTTAAGAAACAAACCCTGCTTCACAGCAGGTTTTACAGGCTGCTACAGTTGGGGCCTTGAGGCATTCTGTGGCTTCCCTGTGGTAAGCCGTGGTTCTCATTTATAAAGCCAGAAGAATTCCCACTGTTGCTATAATCATATGCATGATCCTTCTTCCATCTGAGCGCTCTCAGCATCAGTTAAAATTGAAAAATAGGCCAAATGTTGGTTGTTGTTATGTTGTCAGCTATTCAAAAGAATGTTTTACTTTTTTTCCCAAGGAAGAGAATTAAGATTTTTAAAAGGAAAGAAAACAATAATAACAACAAAACACTAAAAAATAACCAACAACAATCATACAAAAAACAGGGAAAGAAAGACAAAATGATTCAGTAAGCTGGTGAATGTCTTCCTGAGTTAGACATGGCAGTAAAGAAACCAGAATGTATTTCTGGAGAATTTTTTCAGGTAAAACATTCCCATTCTCATGAACTTTAGGTTTCCAAACACAAGAAATCCCTTTAAAGAAGGCCAAAGTACATAGCATGATCATTGCAGTGGTATATTCTCCCATGTCTGGTCAGCTTGGAGTCTTCATCTCTTCTATTAACAGACATTGGTGGACTCATTTCAACATGTCCTTTTGATTTCTTTTATTCTTTTGATACACAGAAAATGTATGTCAGTGAGTTTCACAGGTCACTGAAGTTTTGTTGGTAAAAATACCTTGGATTCTTTCAAGCCTTCCCTTTGAAAATTTGATTTAATATCCCCTCCTTCCTGTATTGTGAAAAAAATTGATTATCTGCTCCATACCTACTTTCTCTGTGTCTTTCATGGAGCACCATGAAACATCTGTCTTCTCCCTTTCTGTCTTCTATCATTTCTTTTTCGTTGTTAGAAGTGCTGCTCTGCTGCTTCTTGCCCTCTGTGGAAGCTGTTTTAGAAATTTCATAGAGCCTGCTGCCCTCCTGTGTAGAAACGGGGAAAAGCCTTGTGTGGAAGCACCTCTGGGGAACACCTGAGGCCATCTGCAGTTGAAAGCAGGGTTTTGAACTGGGTTAATCATTGTCCCAGCAAGACAAGTCCTGAATACTTCCAGCAAGGGAGATTCCACCACTTGCAAGGACAGCCTATTTCAGTGATTTGTTGTTCGCACAGTGAAGTACATTTTCTTATATCCAGATGCAATTTCCTTTGAAGCACTTCATTAAATTCTCTCTTGTCCTGTCACCGTGTCATTTTAAGAAGAATATCTCTGTCTTTTCAATAACTAATTTTAGGTACTGAGAAAACATGATTAGACTCTGTCCTTCCCTTTCTCTTCATTAGGCTGAGCAAGCCAAATTCCTTCAACCTATCAGCAAGCATCAAGGTCTCCAACTCTGATTATCCTGGTGGCCCTCCACTGTACCATATCCAACATTTCAGTGTGTCCTTTATATTGGGTGTTGAAAACTGGACGTATTATTCCAGTTATGACAACAAATGCTAATTAGAATGAAATAGTGACATTTTTTATCTTTTATTTTCTTGTCCTGATGTGTTCCATACTCCACGTTGGTTTTCTTGCTGCAAAGATGCGCTGTCAGCTCATGAGCACCTTGTTCTCCACTGAGAATCCAGGTCCTTTCTAGATGAACTATATCCAAGCCAGAAAGTCTCTGGCCTGTAATTCTGCTTGGGATGATTCCCTCGCAGATGCAGGACACAATGATCATCTTTATTAAACCTCATTCAATTTGTCTTAACCCAATCTTCCATTCTATTGAGATCTCTGTATGGTGCAGTGTGTAATCCATGCCTTGTCATGTATCCATACGTTCTCACAGAGTGAGGAGCAGAACTGTGTGCAACAGTGAAAGCCTGGATTCATTATGTTTTGCATAATAACATAATAAAGACAAATAATAGCAATATTAATTTCTAATATAAACAAGAATACTATTAATATGTTATTAGATTCTTATGAATACATTAAAATAATAATAATAATCTAAAATTGTTTTCTTCCTCTAAAATTATGATTTTATTATGTCTTTTTTCTTTTTCTGTCTATGATGTTATATGTGCCTTTTTGAACACTAGTGCAGCTGCCTGGATCTTTGCACAGAGCTGTTTGCGGTGGTTCTGAAACTTGTTTCCTCAGCAGCAAGACCCAGTGTGTTTGAATAGTTAGAGGGTATTTTCTATGTATATTCCTTCAAATATTTCAACATAAGGAGATAGCTTTATTTCTAAAATATTTTAGATGATGAAAGTATGTATGCTTTGTATATAAATTTGAAAATATTATTTGAAAGTCATCTCTAAAGACTGATTAAGGGCAAAACAGTTTACGAAGTCCTGCAGCCACTAATTACTAAAATTTCTTTTCTTAATACATTCTCACTTTTTGTTGTTGTTGTTGCTTTCTCATGAATATCTGTTATTAACTATTGTCAGAAATAGAATATCACACTATATGTTCTGACCCAGTATGGCCATTTATAAGGAACTTATGTTATATATGAAGAAATCTTTCATCAGCTATGCAGTTTATCTTAGATTGAAATATTGTGAAGAATCCTTTAGCATCTATTTTTTTTCTTAAGACCAAATATTGTTTTTAACTGGAAAATGCAACTCAGACAAAATGGTGATAGCCTGTAATCTATTTTGAGCAACTCATGGTTAGAAAATTCATTGCAAATAGAGCTGAGTGAATATGCAGAGAACATTCTTTTAAAAAGATTTGTAAGCAGCTGCTTCTGTACTTTGTAAGGAGCCTTGTCATGCCTGTAGGCATGGTATTGAGTGGGACATGTAGCAAACTTTTCCAAGCTCACTGAAGTTTGAGATAAAAATTGATATAATTTATTAAATAAATGCTTGGAATAAAATGCAGACTGTATTTCTGACCATTATCTGTCAGAATTCAGAAATAACTTGTGATGATTACATGACTATTTTTGGAACATTACACATAGCAAATTTATCTCCCTGTCTCTCCTTTCTATTTGCAAAGAGTACTTCTCCATTTTTTAAATTTCCTTGTCTTTTCCCATTTGTTTCTTATACTTTGAAATGCTTTCTTATTATTTTGATTCTAGAATTGTTGATGATAGAATTTATGGCAAGTTGTTATTCTGTTTTTCACTGACAAATCATGAAAGTACCCCTAAGTATGTTGCAACTAATTTTGTGATGCAGACCGAATTGTCTTTCTGGTTTGAGGTTGAGAAATTCTCTCCCGCCTGATTTCTTTTCTGCTTTGTTATCAAAAAGGGTGGAGATGAAGTCAAATACTTTTAGCTTGTACTTCCACTGAAGGAAGCAGTTCTGTCCTCCTTCCATTCCAGTCCTTTATTCCCTTCACTTTGTACACTCTGAGTTGTCACAGGTGTTTGTGGAAGGAACTGGTCTAGGTTAAAACCACAAAGGCAGTTTAAACAAGCCTTATTTTCTGATGTTTGCAACTTTAAAAGACACCTTGTATGAAGGGCTGTTAATAATTACAAATAATCACAAATACCTGTGTCAAAACTTGTCCCTTGAATTGGTACCGAACATCTACATCTGTTATTTTTTTGTTTTATTTTCTGACCTTTGATAGAGGAATAAATATTGGGTGTTTAACAGTAGATCCTGTAAAATCTCAAAAAGTAGAGAGTAAAAGAATAACCTCTAACTTGTTTCCCCATTGAGCTACTTGTTAGTTTAGAAGTCAGCTTCTTGCTAAATAAAATGGTATCAGTAAGTGCTTGTTAGCCGAAGAGATGGCCTGTAACTGCATATTTAAGTTAATTTTAGCAACTATTCAGGGAAATTCTCACCTCCTCCCTGTCAGAGATATCTTCTAATTCCCTAGGAAAAAACGACTGAAAAAAGACTGAAAGGGATGTTTCCAATTAGTGTGGCTTTCACATATTTAAATTCTGTCTATCTTTGCCAGATAATTGAATAAAATGTGATACATTCTTTTGATCTTTGTAACGATGATGTAGGCTGTAGATATTGTTTCGTTATACAGTTCATGTTGACATAGATAACATTATGCCACTTACAGCTTCTTTGGCACAGCTCTGGAATCGAGTGTTCAGCAGTGATTAATGACCAGGAGTACATGGACCTATTGTTGAATGTAGGATCTCTCTAATCTCTGCTCATTTTCTTTCTTTCATTTCCAGGATTTGTTAACGTGACTTCTGTGAACAAAGCTTCCTGGTTTCTTGTCCTACAGTTTGTACTGCTAGCAGTTAGCATAGTGGCAACTAATGATAATTAAATATCAGTTGTCTTAATTCTTGCTTACTATCTAATCTTTGATGCTCCATCTCTGCCCTGCAATTTTTTATTTAGTATTTAATGCAGAAAAGACTTAAACCTGGCTAGACTTTTTTTCTAGTCCTTCCACACTCTACAATCAATTAGTACCTTTTGATATGTTAAGCCAATTAAGTGATATGTGAGTTAACATAAATATTTAATTGTTAAAGGGGAGATCACTTTGTCCTAAAGCCTTAATTACATTAGAAGCTGTTCAGATGATTGCCAAGATGAAACAGTCCATTATGAACATTTGCCACTGAAGGAGATTTCTGCTTATTGAAAGACAAAAGGGTAATTTCATCTAGGATTGTTGCAAACTGTACGAGTCCTTCATACTGATAAGGGAATTCTCCCTCTTTTAACCTTGATATGTACTGTGGTAATGAATTTATGAATCTTTAAAGTCAGTCACATCATTAAAGTGGGGATATACTGTTAACACTGTCAAGTAAATGATAAGGATGAAAATGTACAGAACAGTTAAAGAGATCAGTCAATACTAATTTGTCAATAGTTTCTGTCACTTTAAAAAGCAAAAATAACATGATAAATGTAGACAGCTGTAGGTCATTATTATATTCCAACTGGAGTTTGAATATTTCCAGTGACATAGACTTCAGACAGTAAACTAAACTGGAGTTTTAGAAGAACTAAATACCCTTGACACTGGGCTGCTGAGGCACCTAAACTATAACTCCTATGAGATAACCTCCATGGTGACACAGTATGCATATGTTTCCTTCAATCCAAAATGTTTCTGGTTTGGGATAAAATATTCCTTTCTTGCAGTTCTGCCTAATTATCCGAATGTCTTCCACAGATCATAATCTGTTTTCTGATCTGCTGTAGACTCTGTAGTCATGTGTATATCTCCCACTGAAAACACGTCACAGCAGTTTCCTTCAAAATATAGCACAGCTATGCATAATGTATGATAAGTGTTAGAGATGTGGTATGTGAATCAAAGTTCTAATGTCCTAGTTTTCTCAATATTATTATCTGTTCTCTGAGTTTTTAAAGGAGCACTGATTAAGAATTATGTCAGCTCTGACAAGCCATAAAGCCAAACAAGACTTTCAGAGAGAACCCAAAAAAGGCTCTCTCTTTACATGTTTTAATATTAACATCAGATGTAGGGAACCTTGTTCTTATTTGCCAGAAGGATAAGGAGTGTATCAATAGAATCCTTGCTGCCAGCATGCTGCCACTGCAGATCTTAGGGTTTGGAAATTCAAAGAACAGTGGGTTTCTTTTTGTCTCTGACATGGCAGTTCTTATTTAAATAGTTAGTATGTATTTGCTTCTTTGTATTTGTTTACTAGGTCTCCTAAAGAGACAGTATAAAATCTCAGCCCTCCTTGCCATCTTAGAACATCTGATTAATATCTATAAATATCTAAAGGGAGGTTGGAGGCAAATGGGAGGCCAGGCGCTTCTTGATGATGCCTATTGATAGAACAAGGAGCAATATCCTAAAACTTGAACATAGAAAGTTCCATACAAACATGTGGAAGAACTTCTTTATGGTAATGGTGACAGAGCACTGGAACAGGTTGTCTAAAGAGACTGTGGAGTTTCCTTTCGTGGGGATATTCAAGGCCTGTGTGGATACCTACCTGTGTAACCTATTGTAGGGAACCTGCTTTAGGAGGGAGATTAGACTCAATGATCTCTTGAGCTCCCCTCCAACCCTGCAATTCTGTGATTCTGAGAACATACCACTTGGTAGCTGAATTACCTGGCTTGACTTGAAGTCTTATCTGTCTTCTTATCTGTAAAATGATTTAAACAAAAAATAGAAAACTCAGTTTCACACCTGAGTGCAATCCTGTTCTCACATTAGCTGTATTATTTCCTTTCCCTAGTATCAAATTTTTATTATGAGTAGCCTAAATTTTAGGCTAAATATAGTTCTTATATAGACTGTGACCTTGTTGACATTTCAGCCCTAGGTGCTTAATGCTGGAAGTAGACACCTTGACATTGTCAGGACTGGATGATGCTAAGATTTTGTCTATGTGATAATGCAAGTTGTACCTCAGATTAAAATAGAAGGAAAAGTCAAAAAACTTGAGATATCTGCAGGAATGTTGGAAAGGATTCTCTGTGAGTTGAGACTGGAGGCACTCAGGCTGCCCAATCTGGAGAGGAGACTGAGAGAAGACCTCACTGCTTTCTGCAGCTCCCTGGAGGGAAGCAGGATAAGGTGCTGGACACTGGCCTGGTCATTGATGGCAGGACAGGAATGGCACAGAGCTGCCAGAGGAGGGTCAGGCTGGGCATTAGGAAAGGTTTATTTACCATGAAGGTGGTCAAACACTGGAACAGGCTTCCTGGAGAGCTAGCTGGTGCCCCATGCCTGTCAGTGTTCAAGAGGCATTTGGACAATGTCCTCAGTAATGTGCTTTAACTTTTGTTTAGACCTGAAGTGGTCAGTCATTTGCATTCAGTGGTCTTCATAGGGCACTATTCTGTTCCAGTAATGTGAGATGCTCTTCTGTTTTGCTGAAGGGCAAGATGTGAGTGCTTAAGCACCAGTGAGGTATTTCTGTTGGTCTTCTTCAGGAAGTGAGGAAGGAGCGGATTTGTGGAAGTGGTTTTAGAGTCCCAGTCATAGAACAATTCTGAAATGAATTTTCATAGGTTCCAAGATAATTATGCTGTCATGTTTTTGTTTAATGATAACTGTATTTATTGAACGGTATGTTATTAACAATCTCTTGAGCAATAAACACAATTTGACGGTTTCTATATTTTAATAGCATATGGTATAACTGCAAAATAGAGGCTATGCAAAACAATTTTATATATTTGAATGAATGAGAATTTATTCTATATTATTTAAGAAATTTTAGTATAATTAAAAGTAGTAAAATAGAGGGGATGCTATTTGGCTGAGTGCTTTACCATCCACTAGCAAGACAGCTACTAAATCTCTATTGAAAAATCACTCTAAAACCTAATACATGGGATGAGTGCTTGCTGGGTTATGAATGTTCATTGTTCAATTTTCTAGCTATATTTTATTGCTCTACTGGGGATAGTAAAAGGAGAAGAGGACTGGTGGGAGTGCAGGAATGTGAGGGTCAGCATGAGGGTCAGATTGAGAAAATAGGAGGAAATGAAACCAGAGAGGAGACATGCATAGGTGATCTTGAAGATGTGAGCAGAGTCAGTGTGGTCTCTGGGTAAACAAGAGGATATGTGTATTTCATAGGCTGACTTTTCAGACTGGAATTATTGCAGTTTTGCATTCATTGTCTGAAGAGAGGGAAGTTAACAAGTCACAACACAGATTACAATAACAATATAGATTTTTTTTTTCTAGAAAACCATCCTGATTTTTAGTAAAGTCAACATTCCGCTTTTGGATCTACTGAAGTTGAGAGCCTTGGATATCTAAATCCTTTTCCCAGCCCAACAAGGATGGCTGGACAATTCAGTTTCTCTTCCAACTGCACTAAATCTCAGTGGCTGCTCTGACTATGCTGCAGCCTGAGCAGATGGACTGGCAACCAGAGTGATGGGAGCTGCTCAAGGGACACTCCTGATCAGCAAGGGGACAGGGAGGGGAGCTCCCATGAGACACAGGAGACAGAGTGCTAGAGAACGCTCCAGTGGGAGGTGCCTTTATAGACACTGAGTAGGAGAGCAGAGTCATAAAGTGGGATGAAATCAGAAAAAGCAGGCACTGCTTAATTTGCCCAGTTTCTCATTGGAAATTATGGGCACTGCTACCCACTTCCCTGCCTTTGCTAAGTGGCAGTGACAGAGCTATTTTAATCTTGCCCACTTTCCTTCCTCCCACTGCCCATGCCGATGCATGCTGCCTCTAAAAGGAGTATGGCTGGAAGACAAGGGTTGTCCACTCCAAGGTGTGAACCTCTCATACCAACAGCAACTGTGTGGCTGTTTTTGTCAGGGAAACTGGGAACAATGGGACCAGAGCTGGCCAAAGGTGACCATGAGTAGCCTCTGAATCTGTGTGTAGACAAGAACATATGACAATACAGAGAAAATTGTCCACAGACACTAAAGATGCAATTATCTTAGACATCTGCCTGACAGCTGACTTTGGTTGTTGGCTGAGACATCCACCTTCAGTGAGATTCCCTGGCTATAGCACATGAAAGGCTGCATGGGATCTGCTGTGGGTTTGCATTTGATGCCTTCTTCCAGTGGAAAGGGAAGCGCAGTGTGCCCTTGTTTATGCCACTTTGCCTTCCATCTTCCCATTTCTTCATTATTTTCTTTGCTACTGATGCACTCGTTCCTTAGCTGAGGAAAGGGTGAGGCAAAATAAATGTCAAGGTTCGTGCAGATTCAGCAAAGTGTCCTTAATGGCTTCAGGCTGAGTGAAAATGCTGCTACTCAGGGGAAATGCTGGACAGGAATGGCTCATGGCCTTCTTCCTCATGACTCAATCTCCTGGGGCTGCACAAAACTATGTAAGAAAGTGTACAGTGCTTTTAGCTGGTTGCAGAATCTAATGCCAACCATCTTGCATTGTATAATTGTTCAATGTGGGGAAAGCACAATGTTTGTCATGTTTTAAGAAAGACACCCTTTAAATTAGAACTTGAGCCTGCTGAAACTAATGACTTCTATGAAAATGGACTTAGCATCCTAAAGCAGTCATGCCACATAGTAAGCTAGACTAACCTGAATACTATCAAGAATATGCCTCTAGATAAAAGATTCAGTTTATATAAATGTTATTCTCACACATGAAGATTGATACCAGTTTATCACATTGATGGGATTTGGTGCACACGGTCTCTGCAAATAACTGCATATTCTTTGCAAATTTGGAAATCAGCTGAAAATTGAAACTTGAACAAATTCTTCATACCTATGTACTAAAATATCTCTGGTGCCTTGTATAATGCAGTAAAGAAACAGACAGAATGCTGTTCTTTACTGACAGCATTTGTATCTTTTATAGTCATATTTATGTTGGCCCTGTGATTCCACGTGATGTGGGCAGATGTTTCTATTAGTACACAGGAAACCCTTGAACATGGAAAACAATGCTTAGTAAAATAGATCATGTTCCCAAGAGAGAAACAGCAGAATTACTTGAGATTCATAGAATAAGGAATATCTAAAATAGCCCAATTATTTAAAGTGAAGCATTTTTCTATCAATGTAAGATCTTGCTGAGCTTCTGGAGCATGACTCAGAATAGGCATTTTGCCTGCAGTTGACAATATAAATATTTTAAATGATCTCACGAACTACTAGAATAATAGAAGTACTGTTATTTAATCCACTCCTAGCAAAGCAGATGCTTACGAGAATGCATAAAGCACTCAAGGAACTGTATTTGTTGTCGTTGAATTGTGTTGGTAGAATGATTTATCTGAAGTTAGATTCCTCATTGTGGAAGTGGATTTGATGGTGCTTGTGAGACACAATTCAAGATTATGTTGAAAACAGAAAAAAAAATAAGTGCAGTTGATTGAAATTTTGTTCATTAAAGGATGAAAAAAAGCCTACCTAAAAGTTAAGTGGGTAAAACAGTAGTCTTGTATGGGTACAGGGTCAAGGTGGAGGCTATGAGTGGTTCCATGAGGTAAATTCTTCTGGTTGGATATATTCAGTCTGACTGCAGTCCATGGGTCTGAGGTCAGTCTTTGGGTGTCATGGGAGCTAGGGCAGATGGCCCAAAGGCTGCTTCCTTATCATCCATCTTTGCATTGTGGGGGAAGGTGAGTACTCATTGCCAAGCACCACAGTTTTGCACACTTGATCCAGGGTTAGTAATTAGAATGGCATTGATGCTAAAATCCTATAGAAGACATTTGTTGTGCAGTGCTTTTCCTGTGAGGTGACTGTGCCTAAATGTGTTAAGCAAAGTGAATGGTAAAAAAAAATAATTACTAAACCCGCATTTGCTAAGTGATACAGTATCTCAGTCAGCACCGTTTTATTTATTTACACTTTGCATTTCATGCTTATTGTATCTTTTATTAATGTGTTTGATAACGTGGCTTCAGCTGGAAGGCATATTTTTTAAACTCTACTGGGGTTTTTCTAATTTTTTTAATACAGATTAAAAAATGTGATCTGCCCCTGGATTAATAGGCTTGAGTTGGAATTTTATATGTCATTAAAAAATATTATAATACCAATGAGCCAAGCAGAAGAAAGGGAAATTTATGATAAGGGACTGTTCTGGCAGTATGAATCTGACTCATGTGGGCTACAGGATGAATCATCCCTTTTTACCACAAGGTCTGCTGCTACTGCTAAGCACTGACAGCAAGCAGGACAGTCAAACATCTGTGGGGCAGGGTAGGGAGGGGTGCACATGAAAGGGATTAGGAAAGAGACAAAGAAAGAATGGCTATTTAAAACTGGACATCACAAGCCTGGCTGGTAGTTCATGTTATATATAATTCAGCCAATTCCTTGGGTAAATCATTTCATATGCTCCATGAAATGCAATTTGCTTCCATGGCCAAGCATGACAAAGGTTTCACAGAATCGCAGTCAGCAAAGAGCTCTTCTAGGGTTGTCAATTCAGAACCTGTGAGTTTGCTGAGGCACCTTGTCAGAACATTAAATAATCACACTATGTCATGAGGGAATATCTAATTAAGAGCCCAATTTCTCAAGGGTCCAAGTACCTGCTAGTTTTCTGAGAACCCTTAATTCCCACCAACAAGAGCAGCAGCTTAGGGTGTTCCCAGCAGGCATTTAATAGGACTGTACCCCTACTTAAAGTCCAGGCCAGACAGGTGAAACAACAGTAATCAGGCAAGACAAGATAATGACAAACAAGGATACATCCCAGCAGGAATGTTATTACTTGGAAATAATGGAACATTTTCTATGTGAAGTTCCTCTAAACATCAGGGCTGGATTTTAGGATGTACCCTCAGGGACTAAATTTGTGGTTTTGAGAAGGTCTAGCTGTATTCACACATGCAAAAGATTGATGAGAGGCGACGTACCCTTTGTCATCCCTGTCTGACACCCTATAGGAATAAGCAGCTGAGTTCCCCCCCACTCTTTGAACCCAAGGTCTTCAAGGATTTAGACTACTTTGCCAAGGTTGTCTGCATTATAAAGGCAGATCGTGCTGCGTCCAGTCCTTAGGAACATAGTGCTTGAGGAGGATCTGTTCAGGGAAATCTGAGAACCACAGTATCCTGAACAATGCTCTTGGCTGGAGTCAAGCAATGGAAATTAATTTGAGGTGGGTAGGTGGAGACCTTTCAGTGAGCATTCTTATACACCTGTAGCTGTATAAGGAGAAGAATGCTGGATGCAATCAGAAGAGAATAGATACTGTATTTTGATCTATGATATGTCTCTTGATGAAGGTAGATGAAAGTAGAAGTGGTGTTCTTTTCCAAGCATGAAGTGGCATTACAAAAGGAGTAAATGAAAAAAGATCATACTATTATGCTAAGCACTTTTGGGAGAGTGGAAGGTTAAAATGAATCTCTGTGTTATCAGGCTCTTAAGTGAGGGATGATGAATTAGACTACCTGATTTTATGTGATTTGTTGGGAAACCAGAGCTTCTGTGCTATTTCTTGAACAGAATTACAGGCTTCATTTAAAGAAAGAAGCAAAGCACACTCATCATTCTGGAAGAGATCAATGTAAGCATTTTCTATATCATGAGTAATGTTTACTGGAAGAAATCAAATTACTGTAACACAGACCATCTGTTTTCTTTGCATGCAATCATGTAAGTGTTTTAGGACAAGCCATCCTATTTAATCAATTGTAAATCTCTTATGGGAAGGCACTGCTTTCTGTAATAAAATCTATTTTTGTGAAAAATGTAAAAGTTTTAAATACTGGTTTCTTCTGCATAAATATAATTTACATACTGTTCATAACATAAAGGGTAAGAGTGTACAGCAGTAGCTATTATCTGTTAAGAACTTAATATTATGTCTCTTTCAGTAGGCATTTTTGGATATTTGCTGTATCCACATTTCATTGGTGTTCAACACTTCTGGGAGAACAGCAAAATAAGTAATAATGTTCATATATAGCCTGGGAAGTTGCTTTCTGCATATAATAAATATAGCTTATATTGTTTCTATTTTATTGCACGTCTACCATGACATAAGTGATCACTGGGGAAGTTATTTGTCCATTCTCTAAATATTTAAACTTGGAACGACGGAAGGAAAAGTGAACTTTCTTGAAAATTATTCTGTAGAGTGACATTAGAAAAGTCTCTTACACCACTGAAAAGTTGTGGTGTAAAAAGAAGACAACAATGAAGTGTGTTTACTTTGCTTTTAATCCCTGTTAGCGGATGCATAACTGAGCACACCATCCTATTTTTATATCTCTTATATCAGTTTCCTGGATTCATATATTGTCCTCAGATGCACATAAGTTGTTTTTAATAGCGGAGGAAGCTGAGGGCCTGCATCTTAAGCAAAGTTCTCTGATTTCAGAAGAAGCTGTGTGTGCAATGCCAGAATTTGTGCTGAATTGTATCAAATGACCCTGAAATAAAAGAAGGGAACAAGCAATGTAAGTAGCAGAGTTGGAAATTCCCTAAGAAGGTTGAATGTCATTCTCAATGAGGTCAGCAAGCCAGAATTTCATTTGTTCAGACATTTCTAAATCAATGGTATATTGTCTGAATAATTAGGCTGCTTACTCAGGCTTGAAGAGTGTATGGTGCAAAATTCTTGCTTTTTCTTAGGTAAATGGTAAGAGGCAGAGAGGGAGAGACAGGTGAAGCATGCACCTGAAAAAAGGATGGTGCCTGTACTCCAGTGCTATCCTATGGTGCAGAGAAATCTCTCCAGCAAGGGGAACATCAGGAGAAATGAAAGGCCCCTAATAATACCTCCCCAGTTCATTCAGTTAAAGTACATTTGTGAAGGCTGGGCTCAACAGCAGGTACAGTAAACATTTCACAGAATCCTGTTGGGTACAGTGGATCTCTGTAGTGACATCCTCTGAGTCTAAGAAAGGCAAAGTTAGATCAGATTGGTCAGGACTTTGTTCAGTTGAGTTTGGAATATCTCCAAGGATGGAGATTCATCAGCCTCTCCCAGAAGCTGGTTCATCCGTCTTCCTTTTGCTGCCAGTGTTTCCCTAGAAGCTTGTCCTGTTGCCTCTTGTTTCTCTCACCTGTTTCAAGTCCAGCTGTTGTCTGACTTCCCTAATTTGGGGGGTGCCAAATGGCCAGAACAGTGGTGTTCTGCAGTGCTCCCAAGTAACCCTCCCTGCCTCTTTGTAATGTGTTTGTCTGTGCTGTCCCTCTGCTGTGATTTATTTGGAGGTTCATGTTTGCTAGGGAGGTAGTCTTCCATAAGCAACTCATTCATCTGGACCTCTTTGCTGTCTTGTTTTATTTGGAGACATGCTTCAGGTTGATCTGTCAAAAAAATCAATACAAATGATGTTTTGATATTTCAGATCATCTTCCTACCATGATCATCTTCATTTTCCAAATCTTTTAAGCAAAACATGGTAATGTATTCTGAAATGAAGTTAAATATATTATTTCTGTGTTTTTTTTTTCTTTTGCAGTTGCAAATGAGTAAATTTACTAACTTTTAAAAAATATTTATTTGGAATTTTTCAAGATTTTTTACTTTTTCTGGAAATTTTTCTTCTGAATCAGAACTTTTGAACAACCACTGTGAGTTCTTTAATAGCTTCAGTAGATTATATACTGTGTTTTCCAGTTGTACGGTCTGCTTTAGTCAAGAAAGATGTATTGCTATATTTTAAATTGTCTAAGAACAATAAACTCTGGCATTACTTCTTTGAAATTTTCATATTCTTAATACTAAGAAATAATTCAGCAAAATGACTTCATTTGATTTGTCGTAAACAGAGGGGTAAAATGAATCACTGTAGACAAAATTACAGTACATCTTGATATAGTGGTGTTCATCCCCAAACAGTTATGATATAAATTGCTCAGTGAGCAACTACAATAATTATGTTAAAAGTACAAAGTCCTGACTCCTTTTTAAGTGCAAATAGAGAGTACTGCTGTTTATTTTAAGAATTTCCTGTGTCTGCAGTGCTGAGTACACTGAAATAGGAATCAATGACAAGGTGCCATATAAGAGACTTTATTTATAGTAGCTTTATAATGGATCTAAAATGATACAATAGATTTTGATACTCGTGACCTTTAATAGAAAAATCTCTGAAGAGAATTTTGCAATTTTACCTCTGAAGTTGCCTCTGTTATAAGTTCTTTGCATTTTAGGCTTTGTGAGGCAATGAAAAATAATTCTTCATTGGTTCCTTTTCTTTTACACTATTCTCTCTTGACTATTCAGTAGACAATTTAGAAGATTATTCAGGGGAGTTCTGAAACTGTCAAAGCTAGATGCTTGCCTATTTCTACCTTTAATAGTGTTCTTAACTGCAGTATATTTCAGGTGGTTGCATGTTTGCTTTTCTTCAACTGACCCATCTATGGCTGTGAAGTGGTTGTAGAGGGTGTGATTCATCTGTAGGATTCAACATCTCTTCTTCCAGTTCTCCACCAGATGCACCAAATTTCTGAAGAAAATGGAGAAGTTTCGTAGGAGATCATCATGTTTAAATGGTCTCTCATAGATTACTTAGTGCTCTGTGGTAGAAAAGATGGAAACAGAAGTGTTTGGTGACTATTCTGAAATATATTCTGACCAGCTCATCCCAAAAGTGGAAGAGACTGCAGTTCAAAAAAAAAAAAAAAAAAATTAGTAGTATTTAAGCAAGACCTTGGTAAGTGAAAAGCAAGTGGAAAGGATAGTTCAGATAAGCTGAGAAGTTACAGGAAAGTGAACATGCTGAGAATGGTGGAATTGAACTGATATTTCAGACAGGATCACGGCCAGCTGGATAGAACCTTAAGAATAGATACATTTACCATAGATGAAAGGAAAACATATTTGAAATGTGCACAGTTACCTAGTAGACCTGATTTCTGTCAGATACAGGAAGATTTTGGAAACTCTCCTCACATGTATTATCTTTCCACAACTGAATGGGGCAGCTTAAATGATTCTGGCACTTTCTAAGCTATGATCCCTGCAGAGAGCTTTTACAGGAACTCTCTTGGTCATTTTATTCCTCTGTATTAGCTAATGTTGAAGGCAGGAGGTAGGAACGACTTGAATTATGATATAACTGGAAGTGGTTTTTTGAACGTCTTCATACTTTATTTGGTCTCTGTATCCTCTCTGTCACAGGAAACCATCTTAAACCCAGGGCAAGAAACGTAAAGTCACTTGGCTGTCCCTTATCTGTAAGGGCACCTGATGCATAAGTGGACTAGAGAAAGGAAAGAAAGAAAAACTCCAAAGACCTACAGATCATCTTGCTGGCAGGGTGAGTAAATATCCCTGTGTCTCAGTCTCAGATTAGATACACAGCAAGAGATCCTGTTTGAAGAGTTGCCTCAAAATTTTTCTCTCTAGTAGTTTTGGAGAAAAAGGTTGTAAAAATTTCCCACTGGAGCCTCATATATATGTTCAGAAATACAAAGACAGATACCCCCTGTATTTTCAGTTTAGGCCTAGAGCATGGATTTAATAGAACAGATGATTCTGTGTCGTGTTTCTTTTAATGTGTGTTGTGCAGGCCCTTTTCAAGTTGGGTGGGGATACAGGAATATATAACTATTACTGAATCTGTCTGAACTCCTTGTGATTCAAAAAGAGATACAAAAGAAAAAAGAGAGTAGGAAAATTCATTTTTCCTAGTCCTTGGTGAGCTTAGAGTCCTGTAGATCTAGGCGTGTTCCCTGTCTTCCTTAGGCAATGCTTTCTTCCTCATGGAATGAAATGGAAAAATTATCTCAGTGAGAAGTCTGTTTATGTGATAGCCAATACCTAAGTTTATGTTCCCCTTTTTTTTCTGTGTTTGCCTATTCCAAAATGCCGTAGAGGTACAGAGCTCAGCAGATTTTGGAGTATTTCCTCCAGTGCATAACAAGCCAATCCAATGCATTCAAGAGTTCTGTCTACGGATTATTTACTTTTCAACAAGATTATGATAATCTAAACATATGACTAAAATGGAAGAAAATCCAACTCAGACCTGAAGATTACCTCAGAGCAATTCAACCAGCGGTGTGTGTCTCTGCAAAAGACAGTAATAAAAATGTTTAACTCCACCAAAAGTCACTCTGAGCATATACTTCCACTGTGTTTGGTATTGCTCCCTACACACTGGCAAAGTTCCTGCCTGCTTCTGTGTTCTGTGCCTAAGCTGAATAATGAACTCATCTTCTCTATAACACAAACCCAGTGCACACAGGGTTTTTTTTTGGTTTTTTGTTTGTTTGTTTTTAAGAAAAGGTAGAGCTGCTGAATTATGAATTCAGCCATGTGTCAGCTCACCCTACCTAGGAATCTTAAGGCAATTTGTCAGAGCTTGCAACACAATGCAACAAAATGAAGGATGCTCCAGAGAACAGATATTTTCCTGCCTACATCTCCCAGATATGCAGTACAATATCCAACAGTGTAATAGTGCCTTTACAATTGCTACTCAATGACGTGTTTAGTATAATACTGGGCTATATCTGTTAGCATATAAGCCATGTTCTGACTTTGAAGAAAGTCCACTTTTTTCATACTGAGTGTACTTCGAGAGGGACTGTGTAAACATAACTTGTCTGTGATAGTCTCCAATGAGAAGGCTAATTTTCTTTCTTTTCCTTTTTTAATTTTTTGAATTTTTTTGTTATGTTTTATTTTGTTTTGTCAGTAAATAACTGAAAGATTATGCTGTTGCACATATTTTTTTTCAGAAATCAAGTTATTCCCTTTCCAATTCTGAACCCAGTAGCAACAGAAAAACCAGTCCCACTCTCTGCTGTTGGACACTGGAATCCATAGGAAAAAGTGTTAAGGGACTGGGGAGTCATTTTTCTCCTCTAGCAGTAGTTTCTTGCCTCCTTTTAGAAAAAGCAGTAGAGCAGAAACAGCCTGTGGGCACGGGTTTGTCAGTACTTCATAAATAACACAGTGTCTTCTTCAGCAATGCAATTACGCTCTGTGGTTTTAATACTGCAGTGCACTTTCTGAATCACCACTTATTTCCCTAGTTCTATTTCATTTTATATAACATCTGTATAGTGGAGATGGGCCTGACACGTATTGACACAGTTGTGTCATTAAGTGAGGGGCACTATGACTGAGAACAACAAGGATGTTCAGTAAACGTGTCAACATAACTGAAGATTAAAGTTAGTATTAATTTTATTCTTAATACCATCTCTGTGTGCAGAGTTGGTTTTAAAATCAATGTGTAAAATACAATCGTCCTCACGCTGAAAACTTATTGAAGCTTCATGAACATTACTGCAGGGAAAATAGCAAGTTGGTAAATGATTAAATGTATAATTAAAGGTTTCACATTTAATCCTGTCACTGCAGTGATTTATGGTTTCTATTATTTCATCTAAGTAATGCACTTTTTTTTTCTAGTGTTTGTTCTTTTCTTCATTGTTGTTACTGCCTGTAATCTTATGCTAAGGAAATTTATCACAAGAACATTTCTGTTCTCAGCTGCAAGGTACAGAGAGTTAAATCACAATATAGCAAATGCAGCACACTTCCCATTGCAGTTGGTGGGAGAATTGTGAAATATTTACAGTCTTGGGCCAGAAATGCTTTACGTGTGAGATCAAAGGGAAAGATGTAGTCTCTGTGCTTCTCTGCTGTCATATTTAGGACTGAAACAGGTGCTTTCAGCAGCCAGTCCCAGGAAGGCTCAATAAAGACATGGGGCTAGGACACACAATCTGCCTCTGTAGTGCATACCATGATCGGGTGGAAACCTGCAAACACAGCAGAACCTGCTTTGAAATAGCCCATAACAAATGCTGAACACAGCCCAGTGCCTGCCAGCTACAGAGTCTGGCCCCTTCTCCAGAGGTAGGTCCCCACAGCAGGGTCTTTGGATGGGTCTCACCAGGCTTAGCTATTGTCATTGCGTCTTTTGGTTACTTCGGGGCTCATTGCTTGTGCCCTTACTCAGAAAGGGGAACATGAACCCAGGGAGTCTGTGCTGGTCTCAGCTTGAGGAGGGTCAAACACAGACCCCTGAGTAGGATGCTGTAATCTTTGGGCTATGGACACTTCTGTTGAAGGAGGGATGGTGAGGATGCAGGGTTCAGGGGAGCAGAGGGAGACTTCACAGAATGCAGCTTGCTGACAATGATGTACTCTGAAGTGGCAAACCTGCTCTGAAGCCTCACACCTGTTGCACATAATGCTGGCCTGGGCTCTTTCCTTACTCAACAAGCTGCCCGGACACTGGCTGTGCTCTTCTCTTATGAGGCTTTCAGCCAACTGTGTGCTATTTACAGCATTCTTCACTATGGAACTGCTGCAGTGAGACTGACGGGCCATTCTCTATTCCTGTTTTCTAGTTTAGCTTGCACTTCTGCTGGGAAGTTGGTGCCCATGCCAACCCAGGCTAAAGAGTGCCTGGGAGTGAGATCCCTCAAACACCTAACCCTTGTTGGGTGCATGAGGAGTAGATTTGAGTCTTTGAGGCTTAAATGTTGTGTCAGGATCTCAGCAGTTGCTCAGTGTAATGTTAATACCTTGTTGCTGAGGTAGTGATGTTTGTGGGACTTCACAAACAAAGGAGTAATGAAAAGTGAACTTCGGCATCCATTGAATGTCAGTTTCTTGTGGATAGTTTTCATGTTCAGAGAAGTTTTCTTTCTGGTTGGCAGTCTGAATTCACTCACATGTAAACTTCCTGATGTTAACCTGAGTGAAAAAATGTTACCTTGCTTATGGCTTACAGATGTACTCAATGATTTAACTGAGTTTTTAATGCAGCTTGATTATGCTCTGTGGAAATTGTTGTAATTTATATTCTCCATACCATTGGATAATATTATCATGTTCCTTTCTATTCCTTGTGTCAGAGAAAATACTTTAGTACTCTGCAACTATTAAAGTACAAATTTCTGTGGAGAAGAGATCTCTACAAATCGTAACAGGAAAAAAAAGAATAAAAGTATTCTTGAAAAGAATGCTCATAGAGAAATGGATAAATATTTTGTCTTTTTGCAGTATGTGTGTTCTTTTTGACTAGTTTTTCATTTCTAGTATTTTTCATCTTTGGGGTTGGTTTTTATTTTTGTTTGTTTTGTTCTTTTTTTTTCATGCTATGTTATTTTAAAGATAGGAAGCCAGCAAGAGCATGGTGTTCTGGAAAGTTATAAAAAGTGATAACTTCAATATTGCCTTTCTTAATATTATTGTTTGGGGGTGCGGCTGCTGCATTTTGAGAAATGCGTGTTTGTTTTAGTGAGGGAGCTTATTCACAGTGAAGCTTTGTGGTTTTCTTCCTTACATAATAATAGCTAGCTGGAAATTTAGCAGTCCAAATAAGAAGTTTCTCTTTCTCTACACAGCCATCAGAACTCTAACTGGCCTTTTCCCTGTCATTTCTGTCCCTGTTTGGATCAGAGGTCCCTCAACACTTCCTAACAGCTTTCCTCTGATCTCATTTGACATTGAGCTCATTACCACTCCTCACAAAAATAATTAAACATGTAAAACTAATCCAGACCTACGGCAGTACTGTGTTGTACATTTTTATGCACCTCTTTTATGTTAAAGTTCTCTCTGTGTAATTCATTTTTCTCTGCCATGAGTATAAGAAGTAAGTGTAACGTCAGCTGCCCTTTAAGACTGGTTGGCTGTATTTCTAGTCTTGCATTGAGAACTGCAGGTCTAGGAAACATCACAGTGTGATAGTGCTCCAGTAATTTCATTGGGCTCCCTTCTGTGAGTCAGAGTTTAAAGAGTGCAGCATTTATCTTCTGCATGAGAAGCTTCAAAAAGAATATTGCTGTGTCCCGCCATCCACAGTATTTAGCCTTGCATGTTCTTAGGAGTGAATAATTTGCATTTTGGAACTGTCATCTACATGCTTATTTTGACAACACTGCTGGTTTATTTTATTTTTTCCTTTTTTCTGAGCCATAGAAACCGAGCGTGTTAATTCCTTTAAGCTTGAAAATTACTGCCCTTTGGTGTTTATGATCAAAAGCATTAGCAAGACACTTGGGTCAAAATCTTTGTTGGAATGAAGTGGCACATGTTATTTGAAGTCAGTTTGCTGAACCATTCCAATAAACAGCAGAGAGGAACTTGGCCACTTGGCCACGTGATAGTGGACCATAGTGGTGTTTTTACTTACACCATGGGCTTATGAAAAGGTACAAGTTTGTACACAGAATATTATTTTTATCATATGCCTGGCTCAGTGTTGGTTGGATTCTCTATGTGCCACAGTGTTAACTATATCATATTTAAATTTATGAGATAGGCACTCTCACAAAGTAGGAAACCACATACAAAGTTTGAGACCTGAATCACAGGTTACAACAATTAGATCTGAGATCACTGGGAATGCAAGTTCAGAACAAAAACTTCACTGCCCAGAGCAGGGTCCAGTTGAGATAGTCTTCTTCATATGTCTCATACTACATCTTTTTGCCTTTTATGCGCACGGTTCTTATGCAACATTATGGCTATTTCTTCAGAAAGCATGGGATAAAAATGACTTCTGTAGATCACAAGGAAGAGTAGCTCCAAGGGAAATGGCTCTCGCTTTCTAAAATATATATATATTCTGTTTTGCATTGCTGAATAGTAGGAGCAAGCAGCTAGGATAGAAGAATTGGTTTGAAGAGGTTATGCAGAGAATATTTAGTGCTATGATGTGAATATATGTATGATTTTTTATTGCTTACTGGCTTTGAGGCTTAACTTTAACATCACAAGCCATGAGAGGCCATGAGTCTAGTTTTTCTGAGAGGCTTATCACTTTATTTTGATCACTAATTTATTTAGGAAGTTTGATAGATATTATATAAAGCTTCTGACTGAAGCAGTGAACCTTTAGTTTGACTTGGTAAGCAGAGCCACCCGTAGAGCTGGACCACTGCCTAAAGCCTCTGACATGCCACTAGGCAGAACTGCTCCCAGAGTGCAATGCCCACGACTGTTTTCTGCCACTTCAGTAAGTGGTCAAAAAAGAGACACTGAAGCTATTCCTTTAATTCTCTCCTGTGGTGTTGAACCAGGCAATATAATCCACCTGCTACCATTTGCCATGAATAAAACATAATTCCCAAGAGCTGCTGAAGTTGTTGTCCTGGAATTTCTGGTAGGGACCCCACTGTCTAGTAGCACCATAATTCACCAGATTGAACATTTTTAACAGAAGGCACTCAGAACAAAAAATAAATGGTGTTAAATTCAGTGATTGCCTGGAAATACCCTGATTCTCACTTTCTGAATTTTCAATAAAAACCCATACAGACTATTTAATAATAATAATAATAATAAAGAAGTCTATTAAGAAAACAGAAGATGTGAAGAGTTTGTAAATATTAGGGGGATAACCAGAACTTTCAGTATTCAGAAAAGCAGCACAAGAGGTTTGGAATTTTATAGCCAGACCTTTTGATGTAACAGAAGGGCTACATTTCCATTTCTAATCACCTAGTCCATACACAAAGAAAGGACTAACAGAGATCAATTTCTTATTTCACACAAGAAACAGCTACCTCTCTTTGCTTACTTCCCACTGCATCTGCTTTCATACATTCAGTCTTGCTAAAATATTAGAAAGAAATAATTAGTATTTGTGCTCAAAGCAATTGTGATAAGTACTGAATTAAGGAGGAAATGTTATTTTATTCTCTGTTTCTGGCAGCCCAAGGTTGTACATAGAGATGAACTTTATTATGTTCCCTTTTTTTCCTTCTAAGCAATAAAAATGCTTACAAATAAAAATGTTTTGCAAAGCAAATAATGAACTTGGGGAACTATTATTTAGCAGCTTTCAAAGATTGGCAGCAGGGTAAATAAATGGCAGTGTTGTATAACAGAGTTTTAAAGGCTAGCCTAGTATATAATCATGTTAGTTGATGGATATGAAATAAGACTGAAAAGTATGGCAGCTGTTTCAATGATCATGTTCCTTCTTTTACCTGGATATATAGTTTGGGATGGAAAGTGGTGGTGGTAGATTGAATGGAAATCCATGGGAATGTTTGAATCTAAATGGAAGGAAGAACATTTCTGATAATTTGGGTACGGGAAGAACTGACTCCCTCACTTTGGTGACTGTCTCTGTCGTGTGTTTAAGAGGCAGTAAAACTTCATTGCAGGCAAGAAAGAGGCTTTACGATGATAGTGGCTGAAGGTTAATGAAAAAGAGAAGTATCTTAAGTAAATAGTGAAAACCTGTGAAAAGGCCAGAGTGGCTGGAGTGATATTCAATTGAATAAAATAACCTGTGGAAAAAGTAGAGTGTTATGATGGGATTGAGAATATTTTTGTCCCTATAATTGTTTGGATTTATCCCCTCCTTTGTCCTTATGCATATAAACATACTTCCAACCAACCCAAGCCTGACTCTACTCAATTCTTTCATTTTTCCTTCATTCCCCTAGAAACATTGTGAGAAAACAAACAAAAAATCATACTCCTCTCTAAATTACAACCCAGTGTAACTGAAATGGGTTTCAGTTAAAACCCAAATATCCTTAAGGAAACAAACTGAATATTTAATCCATATGCACACAGTACTCTAGCATTTTGGCTTTCTTTTTCCTCAGGCAACCTTGGACTAGCCTGGGAGATTTTACTGACTTCAAATGCATTAAATATATTGATTTGCAGAGAGCTTTGGCGTCAGGCTGTCTGTAGCCCGTGTCATGCTGTTGGAGAGGAAATGCTTTTGCCTCTGTCTACAGAAGAAACAAAATGAAAAACATTATCAGAGTTTCAAATCACTGTGGGAGCTTGAGAGGCCAGGGGAATTGGCTAATAGCAGCTGTGTTGCAATTAGTGAGGAAGAACTTGGTTAAGAGCAGCAATGATTCTTTTTAGCATCTGAGAAGTCTTTAAATAGCATATATTTTGGAAAAAATCATTTGTTCAGAAAAAAAAAAAAAGAAAAGGAATAGTAGTCATAGTATACCTTCTCACAATGACCAGCAATTTTTGGAGGAGATGCTTTACTCGTCCTTTCTCTTTTAAAACATTATGTTCATTTGTCATAATGGCGCACTGTTGGTGTCAGTGCAGTCTTCACTGAGTTCTAGAGTAGTTCAAAGCTGTGAGGGGATCATATAAAGTCACTAAATGTTTTTCCTCCTAATTTTTTTTTAATTTATTTTATACTAAGTTTCTTGTTCAACTATTTGCCCCATTAGTCTTTTTTTTAGGGCTTTTTCAGGTGAAACATTATGCAAATATAATTCCCCTTGCTCTACCAGCTCTCCACCATCAGCAGCAACTCCATCAGCTCCTTTGCCACTTTCTCACAAGAGCACTGAGTTCAGGCTCCATCAGCAACAAAGATTGAATGGCTGTATATTTTCCATCCAAGAGTTTAACTGGAAAAATAAAGTGCCTCTTCAATGATTAAAAACAATCACATTTTCACCAAAAAACAGTTAAATGCTGAAAGTGAATGGATATGGTTCAATCACTTCCTACTTCATTAAATAAGAACTTTTTTGCCCCACAGAATTGTATGAATAAACTTTTCCTTTAATTAAGTCCAAATAGGACTTTCAAGCACCCTTTACTGCACCACATAATTGGTACATCCCCTTACAGCATCACTCACTGTAACATCACACATTACTCTGCCTTGCCCCTACCAGTTCTGACATGTATTACCACATTTGGCCATACAGGACATCTTCTACCTGCCGTTACCAGCAGCCCTTGCACATACATCGCTGCAAATTGTGGGTTTCCACCAGCCATCACTGCTGTCTCTGCCCTCCTTAGAGCTAGCCCCATTGGATTTCAGAATTAGTATGTCTCAAAGTTCTGTCCACTGCTCCAAGGGATGTTTGTCTGAATTTTGTTGTGGTTGTCTTTTTTTTTTTTTTTTAATGTTTTCATGTGAATATACCACAATTTACTTGTCTTAATAAAATTTTTCTGTTAGTATTTCCACTCTTCTGGAAGCTCACATTACAGCTGCTTCATGGGCTTTTTATTCTATTTAGGTAACATATACTCTCAGAAAATTCTTGCAGGCCTCCCTCAAAAATTTCTTTAGCAGTCCATTTTTCTGAGTAGCACTGCCACCTCCACAGGTGCTGCTTATTTTCTTGTGCCTCCTCCACAAGCACTGTTTATTTGCTTTCTTAATTCTTATACTTGGTTGTCTGCCTGAAAGGGAAGAGAGTTTTCTTGTAACTCTCAAGTAGGAGTTGTCTTTTCATGACAGTCAGTTCCTTACTGGTTCATAAAAGCCAACAACAGAGTTCATTGTGCTTTATAAGTAGCAATAGAATGGGTTGCCTAGCTTTGTAATTTGTTATTATGTTGATGTAAAACTATATACGTTTATATCTATCCATCTCTCTCTATATATATATATTTAATATATATATATAGGATATCTAAAGGGAAATTTTACCAGGGTGGTTTGTGTTATTCTTTAGTTTTGAAGTGCTGTATCGTGCAGTGCATAAATAGGAGTGCAACCAAAGTGAACTGAACTTATTTTCAATGGTGTAACGGTTTTAATGCATAACTCTTCTGTGAACAAGAAAGAAAAGGGATTAGTGCTCTTTCTTTCTTTAGTATCATGGCGGAGGTGACAGTGAAAGAAAGCAGGAGTTTCTTTGTATGTCCGTTAGTAGCAGCTTATAGTCAGATGAAGGTAAAAGAGTTTGTGATGAGTACAAAGAGGAGATACTTAAAGTTGAATCCTGAATTATACAACCACTGCTGCTAATTGTTCTTGGATCGATGTGGCCTCTGCTTTATTTAAATTAGGAGCAGAGGAATGTAAGGGACCTCCTGAGTCACTCTGACTTTCCTCTTACCATCACAGCTGCTGTTCTATACAGATCCCTTTCATAAGGCTGTCATAGTCCATCTTCAATTTAGCAGGGCTCTTTGCCCTTTTATAGGCTGAACTCCTGTGCTAATGAGAAGCCTTCTAATTTCTGGTTCAGGTAAATTCAAAACCAGTTTATTCTTATTTGATCTGCTGCTAATATGGTCCTCTAGCTTAAATGGTTTTTGCCTCTCTGATGACTGTGAAACTTTCTCAGGTTTTATTTTGTGATTTTTAATAAACCACATTCTTTGAAATGTGTCTCTAGGCAAGTTTTTTCTTTAGTTTTCTGTTTTGATAGATATTCTGTTTACTTTCTCCATTATTTCTTTTTTTTAATTATTCTTGCTTTAGGGTGCATAGAAGTTTGATAATTCAGTATTTCAAAAGATTTTTCGCCAGTTTTGATGCATTCCAATGTAAACAAGTTGCCTGATGTGTTTTGGGCTTTCCTACAGAGAGATTTTGAAGGATTCTTGAAGAATAATCTCATAGTTCTTCGTGCCTGAGCTAGTCGAGGACTGTCTGTGTAACCGACTGGAAGAAGGAGACCTAGATTGAGATGTATCTGACCTATTTAGGCACCTAATTTAAGATGAAAGGAATCTCACCCTTAATGTGTTAGAATCAGGGAAGCCTGAGGTGACATACATTGATGTGAACTACAGCATCTAATCAGAATAATGCTATGGCTTCTGACCAGCAGGTTAGTCCCTAATTTATCATGGTAATTTTTATAACCCTCTGTGAGGGCCTGGCCTATTGTGTAACCAATGAGAACAGACTAGAATGTAATGGTACTGTTTCTTAGATATTCATATATGTTAGCAAATGATGAAGGCAAAGGCTAAGAAGAGTGTTTATGTAGACTTAATTGTACAAAGTGGAGTTATTTTTTATATGCTTCTGGAGGAATACGTATTGAGAACCAATTCTCTATTTAATTTTATGAAACTCATGGGTTCTTGAAGTTGTTCCAAGACTTTAAGGCAGAACTTTATGTTGGCAATCTCAGATGAGGTTTAAAGCTGTTAGAGGTCAGGCAGGGCACTGAGGCTTCTTAACTTCTGCTAAGAAGCAGGAAGATAGGTAGCGTAAAACTGTTATTCTTAATGTCTTCAGGAGAATACTGCCTTTTGCTACTTGACCAACTAGTTAATATTCAGATAATATTGTTGAGCTACAGTAGATTTTAAAGAATTTTCAAGGATAATCATTGCTATACAGACCTTAAAAGAAGTGTAAAGGTGTTCAGAACAGTTCTAGAAGATCTTTGAAGTCAAGGATCAACTTGTTATTTTACTGATTTGATGTTCTCAGTCAGTCTCTGTCTGATGAGGCTAACAATGCCTATGAAGTCCTTCTGAATGACAGTGTTATTTGTAGCATACTACTTGGAAATGCTTTGCAGTTCTATAAAAGCCTTGTAAGCAGTATTTCAGGAAAAGCACATGGAGTTTAGGAAAAAAAAAAGTAAAAAAGTAAAATCCAAAAAATATGCTCCAAAAATATGCTAATGTTCAATGTCAGTGATAATTGTTAGAGTCAGTGAGACTAATGCTAAAAATGTCTACTCCACCACATGCCTCAAACTGAATTTCCCCAGAATGATTGGTCCTTAATCCAAGGAATATTAGCTGTGCTGGAACAGGGGGCAGTGGAGGCTGAAGAAACACTTCTTACTTTACTGGGGAAAGAGGAAGGATGTTGTTTTGCTGGCAGACAGAGTCTGCATGAATTGCTGGGAGAGGTGCAGTTGGGAGTCTGAAGTCTCACTTGAGCTGGTGCATTATGTGGTCCAAGGTGGGGAAGACAGTTGCTTTCTGTGGTACATGAATTTATTCAAAATAAATCAAGAGGCTGTTATTGTGAAATATAAAAGGAGCAAAGTTTCATGGAGAGTTTTTAAAGAGGCTTGGTTTATGTATTGTGTTTTTTTCACTCCATCCCATGTAAAAAGTCATCCTGTTTATGGGCCTTTTTTTTTTTTTTTTTTTTGCCAAGGCAGAAAATGGAATGCATAGCTTTTGTGTGTTAAGAGTTTTGTATGTACTGATTTGTTTACTGTCAAGGCAGAGTAGCATTTTCTGAAATAATTATAATATTCAGCTAGTTTGTATCTATTGATCTGATGGCTGTGTTGTAGTGCATCAACTTAACAGGTTATGATTGGGTAGAACCAATTTTGTTGCCAAGTCATACTCTGCTGTTTGACTCTGTATGATGAATCTCAGTGCAATTGTACTTTTGCAGGGCAGAACTAACAGATGGTGTCCAGACTTCATGCTCCCATTGAGAAGCAGCTTCCACTGCTTTTTGAGATAGAATTTCTGTTCTTTATACTTGCAGTTGCTACTTTGATTATAGAACTGAGGAATTATTTTAGGGCATCATAGATTGTATAGTATTATGTTTCTGCTGCTCAAAATGTAGAACTTGTGTAGGACCTACTTATAAATTGACAACACTTTGTTGTCTGATACTGCCCTTCTGAATTCATATTGTTCCATTTTCTTTTTACTATTATTTCTTTAATAACAAGTTTACCTGAAGTCTTTCATAAGCCAGTCATGAATTTTGTCTCATTTGGCTATACCTTCTGTCATAGAATGAAAGCTTTATGTGTTGCTGGTGTGTGATTGCTTATCCTTGTTTCATTTCAACAGTGCTTCATGTTCTTGGCTCATGGAGTTCTGCATTGCAATCATTTTGTTTTACCACGGGAGTAGTATCTGTTATAATTATAAGTAGTGAAGTTGTTGGAGTTTCACAGGGTAATAATGTTGATGCTATTCATCTCTTCTCTAACATTGTCCACTGCTGCAGTGTAAGAATAATTATTTGCCTATAGAAAGCTACCTTTGGGGTTTGTCTTGATTCCTTTTTCAGATCTAGAATACTGTATTTGGAACATGCTGATTTTTAAAGCATTTAATTATTGGAAGAAAGAGACATTTGGTAGTGCAGCTTGTGGACTGGGTTCTAAAACTGTGTCTAAGAGTTATCCTACTCATCTTAAATCTATTTTATGACTACTGTATTGTCCAATGATGAAAAGTTTCACTGCAAAGCTGTAACACTTCCCTTGTTTTCTGTAGCTCAAGTCTTATTAGTAACACCTTTTCTTGCAGTAAGCTAAAAGGGGCTTCTCTCTTGCCTTGTGAGAATCATCTAATAATAATTTCAGCTTTCCTGTACTGGAATTAGAATAAATCCTTCTAGTTACTGTAAAATGAATGAAGAGAAAACCAGATGGTTTCTATCTGAAAAAGGGAGTTGAATACTCTAAAATCTGAAACAAGTACTTCAGGATGCATTCACTTAGATACTACAGCATTGCTTCATTTCAAACTTGTAGCATTTTTCAAATTTAAAACCTTTTTCCACATTGTGTGGAAGTTTGAGTGTAGTTAAGTGTTAGTTCAGAATCATGTGTATACATATGTGGAAACACAAGCTGTCTATTTGGACTAATTAAAGCTATAGTTGCTCAGAACTTTTTTAAAGACATCCTGATTCTGACCATGTCAGCTGTTTTCTTCAGTCCTCTAGCAGTTTTCCCTGAATTACAGATTTGTTTTCCCCAGTGAACTGATTTTTTTCTCAGTTCTTGGATTTTTGTAGAGATACTGATCCTTGTCAGACAATACTTGGGTCAATAGAAAGAGCAAGGTGAAAAATAATGCAGCTTGAGAAGAGAAAGAGGCCAGTGCATACAATTAGTTTTCCTTATGGAGAAAAAAAAAGAAGTAATAACGGTACTAATTTATTACTGGAAGAGAAGGAGCTGTGATTAAGCGTAAGGTGGTTTGACTCTCACAGTAGATAAATTATGAGTTTAAGGAGAAAATATTTAGAAAACCTGTTTACAATGAACTCTTTTCAGATACTTTGTGGGGGGAGCATCATGGATGATTCTAGTTCAACTTGAAGATAGATTTCAGAACCTCTTAAGGTTTCATTTTGTGCTTGAATTAAAACACCCGTAGGCAGAGCATAATCAATTAATGTTGAAAAGATCTATTTTAGTGTTCATGGAATTAGAAGTAGTAAAGTGCACATCAGCTGAGCACAGTATGAGTGCTTTGTTAACGAAGCTTATTTAGATAATCAGTAGTAAGAAAAAATCTAAATAATGTAATAGCAAAATAAAACCAACTTTGGTTTTACATGAGACTATTAGGTGTTCCATTTTATGTTGATGGATCAAAATATTAAAGAATATTTATAACTTAAGAAATCATTGGATAAAATTAAATGGATTAAATAAAACTTAAAAATTCATAGGAATAATTATTTCCTCAAGATGGATTTGATGTTTGATATTAAATTTCATAATATTTATGAAAACTTTCTAGCAAGAATATTTCTTCTGCATTAAAATATACATGCTACTTGGCCATTGTAGTCTAGATAGATAGCCCTAAGTTTGGAAATATTAAATTGAGGTTTCCTGGAATAAAAATGGAGTGGGTTTGTTTTTTTTTTTTTTTTTTTTCTACTTCAATGTACAACTTATAGGAATGGAAGACTTAACTACAATTTATCATCTGCTTCAGTAGTGAAGGATCACATTAATCTTGCAAGAATCACCCATGTTATTCACTCAATTCTGGTCTTTTTTCTGTGCCCCAAGCAACATTTTGCTGTGAGATCCCAATGAGTTTGATATCAGAAGGCCATTGACCTAGGACAGCCATAAATGGGTTGCACTGGGAGGAGTAAGAATGGAGAGGAGTTATATTCTGTATTTATTCATTTCCCCTACAACCCTCCCTGTTACTACTACCACTTCCTTACATCTTCTGCATGGCCTTGCTCTGCTTTTTCTGGGTGGCAT
Source organism: Cyrtonyx montezumae (assembly GCF_038088225.1). Classification (NCBI taxonomy): domain Eukaryota; kingdom Metazoa; phylum Chordata; class Aves; order Galliformes; family Odontophoridae; genus Cyrtonyx; species Cyrtonyx montezumae. The sequence goes on along the minus strand of NW_027072089.1, from coordinate 60,893,750 downwards.
CTACATTATCTGATGCAAGACCTGATATGGGAAGAGTTTGTGTGTAAGATTCCAGAAGAGTAGACTGTGCACGATCCATGTTTTTGATTACTTTCATACAACTCTGTACAGAGTCTTGCATCTTACTGGATTATGTGTGCTGTTGTACTATTCAAGAACAGCAATTAGTTACAATCTTCATTTAGAACTAAGTGTGTTTAGTATTATATTAGAACCTTGAAGTATATTTTGGATAGAAATGAGAAATCAGTTGACAGTTGACCTCTTACTCATTTAAACAGCAAAGTTTTATTCTGTCTGAAGCAGAAAAGCTGATCACTTAAGAAATTCATAGAATAGCTTAGGTTGCAAGGGGCCTTGCAGACAGGTAAGCTTCAACCCCTAGCCGTGGGTGAAGATGTCAACCCCCCAGCTCAGCCTGCCCAGGTCCCATCCAAACCTGGCCTTGACCATCTCTAGGGATGGGACACCTACAATTTCTCTGGGCAGTTGGTGCCAGGGCCTCACCATCTTCTGAGTACAGAATTTCTATCAAACATCCAACCTAAATTTCTCCTCTTTTAGTTTAAAGTTGTTCTCCTTTGTCTTATCTCTATTGGATAGTGTAAAAAGTCTCTCTTGTGTTAAATTCTTGAAAGAAATCTATTTTGTTAGGTCAGTGAACAAAATATTTTCCAGTGTTCTCCTTCTGTTTCCCATTACCATGTAAGACTATGTATTGCTGTTGTGTAGCTTCCTATGTAAAATCTGCCCAATCCTGAGTAAAAAGGATTCTGATCAATACTGACATGTTCATAAATACACAAAATATAACCTTTAAGATAATGAATCACTTCAGAATTCTGAAGGCCTAAGCAGAATAACATGTAATACAGACTTCTTAGCCGTGTGACCCCTCAAGTTGTGCTTGTGCTGTTGTCATACAGCTCCAGTCTGTTTCCTGGAGGCTTGCAGACTACGTGTTTCCTTGCTTGCATCAGCCAAAATCATAAACATCTGCATTAAAAAAAATGTATTCCTTTTCTTTTCTTATGAAGCTCCATGACTGACACAGCAGAAGCCAGTTATCCATTTTTGTCAGGGCACAGGAGGATGTATCTGGGAAAAGTACTCATACCAAGTGAGGGAATTGTACCGGGTTTGATTGTGTTAAAGACAAGGTGTTCTTCTTCATGTTGAAGACCTTTCCTATCTGATACCAGGATCTCACATCGGTTTTTGATTTCTAAACTTAATTCTTAGTAATGCTACTTAACTGACAGTCTGTGCTGAACAAAACAGATCACTTAGCTAGTAGGAATGGAAGCGTTGATACCTCTTGCTGTGATGTAGAACCAAGAGCCCCCTTTTGCTGTTAATGAGCTGGGAGGGTAATAGTATTTTAGCTACAAAGAGTGACTGTGAAATTCTGGCAAGTGTTGTCTTTTAGTTTCACGTTTGTATAGCATCTATTCAATGACGTCCTGGCCTTCTAAATGGACACCTAAATACTATGGTGTATCAACAAGTGGTTGCAAGGGAAAATTTTTGAAACTGACCGCAAGCTGTTTTTTTTTTTTTTCCTGATGACATGTCTTCTTAAAAGTGTTTATCCTGTGGATTTGAAAGCTATCTGGGTGATTCTAATCTAGCCAAAATCATAACTAACAATGGCTGACTTGGTGCCAGTCAGCAGACCTAATGCAAGGGAAACCTTGTGTAAAATGAGGCCTTCTGCTCATTTAGTCTAAAGAGTTGAAAAATCTAAGGCCTGTTCTCAAGCTACCCTCTGCCACTTTCCCTCAGCTGATTAGCTGCCACCAGATTCCATTTGCGCTTCTGATAAGGCAATTTCAGTTTTATTAAAGTTCTCATCATCTGGGTTACAGTGAAGAACTGATAATGTTTTATTTTGAGAAAAAATCAGGAGTTAATAGGAAATCTGCCAGAAGGGGGAATTAATGAATGAATAAATAGGCATGAAACATTTTTTTTTTCTGAATACATAAGCTGCCTTCACACTGCCTTTTCAATGAGTAGTTTGGGAACTAAGGGAAAAGTCTGTTAAAGTTGACTACAGATTTCCTAAAAGACAAGGGTGAAAAAAAAGAACAAAAAAAACCAACCAACAAAAGCAGTTCAAGTACATAGATATAACAGAACAATTCTTAGAAAGTATAAGGACAAGTTCTATGGAGGGGCTGGGTATTTTGGGGTGCCTGGTTTTGTTTGTTTTTGTTTACTTTTTTAACAGAAGCTATGTACTATTCCTCAGGGCCCTAATAAACTGTTCACATTTTTCTCTTTGTTTCCATTCTGAAGTAACAAGAAAATAATTACCTCTTGTCTCACTTCCCTTCTGTGATCATAATGTATTTCATGGGCATCTTTTGAGATAAATGTAATGTATTAGCATGTAGCTATTCAATTTTCTAAGACTACACAATAGCTCTTCACTTTGTTTCATTTGCATGTGATCTGATCTTAAAATAAAGCACCTTTTAACTGTAACATCTGAAAATCCCTCCCATTCTGTGTTTTCACCATTCTATTCCTTGCTAAACCTTGACTGTATGAAATAATATCAGTATCTACTTCTCTAAATCCATACATGTGCAACTCAGAATGTTGAATATTCTCTTCTTTGTCTCCTATAGTTTCATCAGGGAATTCAGTTAATATTGTTTATTACTATTTTTTTTTAACTTGTTCCAGATTAGATCCAGAGTCCAAATGCTGTCTCAGTCATGTTTTGCACTTGGTAGCTTAAATCTTTACTGACTTTGGTCTCAGCTTAGTGCCTGTTTCCCTGTACCACTTCAGACTAATCTCCCTTTAAGATCTGTTCTGCACTTGCTCATGCTGAATCTATTCCTTATCATGAGTGCATAGTAATGTATTATTTTTAACCCATTAGTATGAATAATGCATATGACATTTTTTTGCGTGAAGCCCAAATTTTTATGTCTGTTGTTTTAAGGTGAGAAAGCATTTTATTGTTGATTTGAGGCATTTTCTCTCCCCCACCCTCTTTGAAAGAATGAGGACCCCTGTTCTGCCATGTCTTTAAATGCCTGCCTGTCCTTCTTTGAGTTAGTTTAAACATCTCTCATAAAAACATAGTTCACAAAAAAAAAAAAATCCCTAAAAGATACCAAAGTGTCTGCTGGCTTGTTTAAACTGAGGATCAGACAACTTCTTTTCTTTCATCCTACATCTTCAGATCCACAGATGATGTTTAATCATAGTCCTTGTTTCCTAGAAATAAGCTTAACTGTCGTCTTCGAAAATATTTCTCAAATATTCTTTCTCTCCTGCTCTCTTCTGTCTTTACATCAAGATAATTACTGAAATTCTCCAGTAAAGACTTTTATTTTAGTAGTAATTCCCATTCTAGAAGGCACTAAACTATGTTCACTTACCGTTTTGTTGTTTGAACAATGTCACTATTGCTGACACTAAATGCCTCTGTTAATACAAAATGAACCTTGTATTTAACTTTTCAACTCACTGTCTCCATAGTAATTGAATAATTCCATAATACATCTTTGCCTTTTCCTGAAGTGACCCTTAAGGCCAGATGTTGTGTGGAGTGTGGTTCTATTGTTCATAAATCAAGTGATTTCATCATTCATAGCTTGCTTTAGTAGGGGAATTTGCTGTTATACCAGCACACTGACTCCTAACACCTTTCCCTGCCAGTGCCTGTATCAGCTCTAGTCAAAAGCAGGAGATCAGAGTCATCTGATCTATGACAGCTGGGCATATGGAGATTTAAAAGTCAGGTGTGTTTAACAGTAGTTTTAAGGTATGTTATTAATATGAACAACAGAGAAAATGATTTTGTACTGTGATTTCTGCACATATGTTCAACTTCTGTATAATCATAGTAGTCAGTTACTTCTAGAAAAACCTTGATATAAACTGTTCAGTGAAAGGAGTCTGCTCCTCACACAAATAGAAAAGAAGCAGCCTGGCTTTTATCCCTCTCTCTTTCTCTCCTCATTCTTCCTAAAGAGCTGAAGCTTAGGGTCAGAGTCTGATATCTGCCCTCAGTTCTAAGCACAAGGCTTGGGCTGTGATACAGTGAGATTTTGAGTAATGATAGGGGTGCATCCTCCCATGCTTCTAACAGGTAAGTGGTATCATGTATTTTATGGCCCCACAATACTAGACTCACTGATGGATGCAGCATTTGATTCTATTTCAGAAAGAGTAAAATATCAGTTTCTTAATACTTGCATCATTTGTAGTTTCCAGAAAAACAATTTCAGATAATTTTAGGGAATATAAAAACATATTAGTAGGAAGAGCTTGACAAAATGTGACTTGTGCACTCTTAAAATATAAGACAAGCCAAAATTATCTTATGATGAAGAAAGTAAACAGTGCTGAAGCTGCAGTATTTTACAGTTATTAGAAGTAAAACATTTAGAAATATTTCTAGGGAGGGATATATCACAGTCTTTATTCTGATCCTGTAGTGGTGTGAGTTAAAGACTGTGGTTAAAGATTGAAAGTCCACTCTTGATTATTCTGGAACGGAGTGAAGAAGTAACATCAGTGTGGTCTGAACTGTGGCATTTGCTTGAAGTAACTTGCTTCTAACTTTGATGAATTCAGTGTGATTAATGAGGTATTCACTGAACCATCTGGCCCCAGTTCCTGGATGAAACTTCTAAGGTCTGTTATATAATACAGTTTAAATGCAGTGTACTAATGATAATAATAGTGGGTGAGGTTGAAATGGACCTATGGAGGTCATCAGGGCCACCCTAGCTGCTCAAGTAGGGTCAGCTAACATAGATGGCCCAGAACCTCCTGGCAGTGTAATCCAGAATGATATTGGTCATCTGTGGCGTAAGAACACTGCTGGCTAAATTCAACTTTTGCTTCACTAGGGCTCCAAGTTCTTCCTTTGTGCAACTATTTTTTAGTCTCTTGATCCCCACCATGTACTGATGTGTGAAGTTATTTCTCCCTGGATATAGGACTTCATACCTCGGCTTGTTGAACTTAATGACATTCCTCTCTACTCATTCTTCAAGCCTGTCCAGGTCCCACTAAATGGCAGCAAGGCCTACTGATTTATCAGACACTCCTTTTTATTTCATATCTTCTGAAAACTTGCTGAGTGCACTCAGTCTCATAATCCAGGTTATAACTAAGTGTTAAACTGTACTGGTCCCTGTATGATGCCTTAGGGTATGCCACTAGTGATTTTCTTCCAGCTGGACTTTGTGCAGCCCTCTGTACCCTCTCTGTTCTTGTGCTGTGGGTTTACTTGTTTTTTGTAGCAGAAGCTATATAATTTACCTTGAGGCTGTAGTAAACTGTTCACATTTATTTTTGTTCCCATCCTGACCTGACAAGAAAACAATTCCCATTATTTCTCACTTCCCTTCTGGCTTGATTATAATATATTTCCTGGACATCTTTTGAGAAAAATGTTACAAGTGTTAGCACCTATCTATTGAATCTTCTAAGACTGCAAAATAGTTCTTTATGTTTGTCCATTCACATGTGACCTTGTAATAAAGTACCTTTTAACTATAAAATCTGTCAAAGATGTATGAAAGTCCTCCCATTTTGTGTTTTTCCCCATTGTACTCCTTGCTGAGCCCTCTAGGCATAACAGTTTAGCCAGTTTTAAATCTACCTCAATGTATCCTTATCTAATCCATGCTATGTTTGCTTGTCTGTGCGGGTATTATTGGAAGACAGGATCAAAAGCCTTACAGTCCAGATAAACAATATCCGCTGCTCTAACCTCAGCCACCAAGCTGATTATCTCATCCCAGAAGGCAGAGAAGTTGTTTATGTATGATTTTCCTCTTTGTAAATTCAAGCTGACCATTCCCAATTACTTTCTTGGAAACCACTTCCAATCTCAGGAAAGACAAGAATAGTTGCTCCATTACCTTCCTAGGAGTGGAGGTAAGGCTGACTGACCTCAGTCCAAGTCCACACCCAAATGTGCTGAATGATTCCTCCTATATACAAAACACATATCACATTGTCCTTTGTGTATAAAAAATAGTAGCAACGGCAATAACTGTCAAGACTTCAAGTGTAGTGACTTGTCTTTTTCAGGTAGAATCACTCTTCTCTGGCATGTAGCAACTGTACTGATCCAGCAGGGCAGACGTTTGACCAAAGGGAGTTTTCATGGTATTTAGAAGCACTTATGAGAAACAGACAGGTGTCATACACTGTAAATGGCATATCCTTAATATTTCTCCAAGAGGAAAAATTGGCAACAAGTTGTTCTGAACATCCTACCCTATCTGTTGTTACTGTACATGTGCAACACTTTGCTGCAGATGTGCAATGGGGCAGTGGGGGTTCCTAACCTGGTCTACATTTCTGGCTCTTGCAAGTCTCATTCTCATGTATTCTGCAATTGCAATGGGCTAGTTGATGTACTTGAGGGCAGCTACCCTCTGGGAGCACTGTGCCTCATTAAAATTTATTTTGAGCCCTTTGTAGCTATTTCTCATCTGAGAGAAAAGCATGGAATTGCAGTCATTGCCTGTTGAGTTGTTCTCTTTACGCAGCAAGGTAGAGAAGCTTTTTAAAGTGGCTATTTTGTCTGTGCAGTTTCATAGTTTTAATGCAGCAGCACATTTTATTATAAAATTTAAGAGGTCAGTAAACAGCTCAGCAGTTATTGAACAATTTAGACAAAAGCTTCCCGTCAATATTTGATGCTTGGGAGGGGGAAGAGGAAACAAGAAAAAGGGAGCCATTGTTAAATGTGTTACCAAAGCATTTTTAAATGCTCTTGTTTAATACAGATAGTAACTACCGAGTGACAATGGAAGGATTTTTCTTTTCAAGATTGTCTTTGAATTTGTTTTTCAAAATTGATTGTTGAAACATTGCCACAAATGAGTTCTATGTCCTTCAGTGAATTCAAAAATCTGCGAATCCCCTAGGGAATTTACAAGTCTGAGTTGGTTGTGTAACACAGTATGAAGTGATTTCTTTTTTTCTTCACAATTTGCATCAGAAAGGCATATTGTGTCCAGCTAACAAAGGATATCAATTTATGTTATTTTTGTTTTACTTAAGTCCTTTAGATGCTCTTTTCATGACCTAAAATTCCTTTGAAATGTTCAGTCTACAATAAAGCTTTGATTAATAAACCACACTAATCTAGCAATGTGGCTTACATTATTCAAAACTAACAAAAAAACCCCACCATGTCAGTTGTTAGAAATCTGATAGTTGTCTGTTTTTTGTGTGTGTGCTACCTGATCGGAGTTTATTTTTATAGGTTATTGGTTTATGCTGTTGTTGTCTAGCAGAGGGATGGTAGATTGAAAACACGGAATTTAATTCTTCTAGCTGTTCATGTACTGTGAACATATTTCTTGAATGAATTTGACCATTTTCAAGGTAAATTTCAATATCATTTTCAAATTCTGATTACAGATTTGTTAATTTGATAATGCTTTTAAAATAAGTGAGGATATATCATTGACAGACAAATTTTGGCACAATATTTCATATTTGCTTATTTAGATTGAAAGTCTCGAAAGCATATATATCAGTTTTGTAAAAAGGCAAACTACTGTTGTCAGAAATTCAGTAGTGTTTGGTTCTGAGAATTTGGGTCTGACTTTTACTTGCTTTTTCACAAACTTGCAACACAAGGATCAATCATGCTTGTGTTCAAGCATAGGTGTGCATACCTTAGGAGGTAGGGCAGCATCAATTGGGGTGAGGCTGAGCAGGGAGGCAGCATGAGGATAGAAGATAAGGTGACTGTCAGTCAGAGCAGGCACTGTAGTGGCACCAAGCCCAGCTAAAGGATGTTGCAAAACCTTTCTAATATCCTACAAGTACACTAGGCCTTCCTCTTCTCAAGCGTGGGGACTCCATGGGGAATTGTTCAGCAGCATCTGTCAGTGACACGGATAAAGTCCTGAGCCGTTACTTTTAAATTGCTTTTTAGCTCTAGATTTTGAGGCAGCTGCCAAAGATGTTTATCACCTCCAGTAGCCTGTGATTTTACACCTGAGCAGCACTTAAACCTATGATTTGTTGAGATGAAGCTGAAGAGAGGGTGTGGTGATTACTTTCTTTCATTTGTCTCTGATGGATAGGTAGCAGTGGTCCAGAAAGACGCCATCCAGTAGTGCTGTCTCTCAGCTGACAACTGGCAAGGCTTGTGGTTTCCCAATCCAGACCGTTAGAACTTGAGCTCCCCCTCAGAGATGCTTCAGTGTGGTTGCAGTAACTACGACTTTTTTTAAGACCTTGTTTGGAGCTGCAGTGCAATTTTGAACTGAATTTCCTGATTGTCCCCACTTTATATTGCTTATCAGTTTGATACACTACGTAATTTTAGTATATACAAACTGCATACATTGAAGAGGACTGTATAAAAAGCATCCTTTCAAGTGTGGTTTGACCTCTCATAGGAACAGAAGGCATTGATGTATCCTTTGAGTAGCTCAGTATCACTTCTGCACTGCAAACTTCCATTCAAGTGGTCAGGTGAAATGTAGTTTCAGGCTAAATACCCACCTACACCTAGCATGGGTGGCTGTTACGCTTTCATTACCATGTGTTTCTGTGCTATGCAAGTATGGCTGAGTGATACAGAGCAGATAATATGGACTTATTGTACATTCCTGTGCCTTATATCAACACTTCTACTTGATGCCTATAGCTGTGGTATACAGAAGAGATTACAGCCATTGTATAAAGATGAATTTTATAGCTAGAGTTCCTCTGTGATGATGGAAGCTCTTGGTATTGGTTATACTAATTATCCATTGGTTTCCTATAGTTAAGCTGAAGACCTAAGGGCATGAATATCACAAGTCAATTTAGTTTTAATTATGCAAGTGTTTGTTCTCATTGAATAATGTTCTGATATTTGAATGGTAGACTAGGTATTTCATAGGAAATACAGAATCATAGAATAGAATCATAGAATGGTTTGGTATGGAAGGGACCTTTATTTAGTAAATTAGCTTTCCTCCTCAGATCGTCGCCACTGTTTTGTTTCTAGGTCCATCTCCCTTTTCACTTTTCCCTTTCCCGCTTCCCCTTTCCTGGGGCATGGGTCCGTTGGTCCCCCGCACTGACTGTCACGGAACCGGGCTGAACCTGCCTGTAAACTGTTGGCAATAATCCAGATCCAACCCCCTGCTATGGGAAGGGACACCTCCCTCTAGACCAGGCTGCTCAAAGCACCTTGCAGCCTGGCCCTGAACATCTCCAAGATGGGGGCACCCACAACTTCTCTGAGCAACCCGTTCCAGTGTCTCACCACCCTCACAGTAAAGAATTTCTTCCCGATACGTAGTCTAAATCTACTTTCTTCTTTAAAACCACTTTCCCTCATCCTGTTGCTACCTGCTTTTCTAAAAAGTCCCTCCCCAGCTTTTCTTTCGGGCCCCTTCAGGTGCTGGAAGGCTGCTATGAGGTCTCCTCAAGGTCTTCTCTTCTTTAGGCTGAAGAACCCCAGTACCTCAAAGTAAAATCCGTTTTCCTAGCTACTTACTGATGCTTCTACTCTTGCAAATCTCCACCGAGCATCGCTTACTACCTGTGAATGAACATTTAAATATATAATGATAATGTTGGGAAAATACATATCTACACATGCCACATCTTCAGTTTTGAACATAAAGATTTCTTTATGAATTTTTTAAGAAATCATCCTTTATCAGGATGATATGAACATTTTCTTCTCCTGAGGTATAGAAGACATTAGTTTAGATCTCTCTTTTGCCTGAATGTTCTGGATCCATGTCTGCTTTACTTTCACCTTTCTTTGCAGGGCAGTGTTTCGGTATCATGTGGGAAGTGAGTGCTCTTGCTGTTTTTTATTACCACTGACTGGTGTCATAAATCTTAAGCTACTGCAATATATCCATTGTTTGTGTGTCAGGGTGGATCCACTGAAGATGTTGGATGTGTTTTGGATCTGTGTTAAACACAAGGGCATGACCTTTAGGCTAGCGATGATTTTGTTACATCTTGAAATGGACTTCATTTGTACAGTATGTTTAAGTCCTACCTAGCCTAAAAATGCATGAAAATTTTTTGCATGATAAATCTCTAATCCTAATCTTCAGTTCTCTCTCAGTCAGCGGCACCTGGATCAAGAGGAACTTTTTTGTTCCATTGTTTTATTTTTCTAGCAAGATACTGAATGGCAAATCAGAGGCAGCTTAGGCTACACTGTGGAAGCCTGAAATATCTTTTAAGTGGCTTCCATGCATCAGGAATATGAGAATAGACTTAGGCCAAAAAGTATGCAATAAAGTTGGTGTGAATATTGGAGCAAAGAGCTGCTTGAAGTTCATATTATGCTCTCTGAATAGTTCCCTAAATTTTAGTGAATAATTTTTGTTTTGCAGAGATATTACAGACTTTCTTCAACCTTTGTTTTGCCTCTGACATTCTGCAAATGCCACTTTATTTATGCCAGGGACACTTGGTTATTGGCATGGCTGGAGAGGGAGCAGGAAAGGACAATGACGCCGAGTGAAACACAAACACTGATAACATAAGTACAAAACATATGCAAAACATATTATAAAGATGCACAATGAAAGTGGAGTGGAGTTGGCTGATGTTGGTGAACTAATACCTACATGAGCGGGTTAGACGCTTGCCATATGAGCCTGGATATTCAGGCAATGACAGCTGCCTTCATGCCTGGAGCCTATGTAGTCTGGCACCTGCATGCTGTTCCCTGAATGATAGTAAGCTGGCTGTGTTTGAGATCAGTGTTTTCTCCAAGTTTCTCCTGGGTCTTTGGTGATAATCTTTTTGTTTCAACCAAGTGTTTTTAACTCACTGTTTGGGCTACAAAACTCTAAATTTTTGGTAGAGCATTTTCTTAACTTAAAGATCAAATCAATATTGTTCCTAGAAACACTGATATTGCTTCCTGCAGAATGGGTGACATCTGAAGATTTCTGCTTTGGTCTGACTTGACTGTGTAAAAGTAGCATTTGGAGGATGTGGAGAAAACAAATCCATGAACATTTTTGGGACTTTATAAGAAAGCTATTGAGATAGAATTAATTGAAGAGTGCCAGAGATTAAATGAGAGCAGTATGAAGTGGTTGCTTTCTTTTTTCTTTTTTTCTAAATTTCTCATTTTAATTGAGGTGCACCTTCTTGTTCATTAAAAATTTTATTAATATGTGGAGCCTCAAAGTATACTTTTTATATAATGGAACACAAGCTCACAAAACAAAAGCAAATATATCAGCAATAAACCAAGGACAAGCAAGAACTTGAGGCAAGCTTGTGCCTATCTCTGTAGTGTGGGTGAAATGCTCAGCATAAGTTCATGTCTTCAGTGAACCAAAACATTTGCTTAACTATGTGTATCTTGGATAGAGGGGTGCTTCCCTGCTGAGTGTGCTCATGCACAACCCATCTCTTACCCTTTTCCTTCATCTTAGTTATCTGACTTTTACCGCAGTTACATCTGCAGAGTGGATGTATAGTGGCTTGCAGAACATGCTCTCTGTGGTCTGTCCTCCCACTTTAAGTAGTGATCTTTCTGTATTGGATATGCTGGGATATGATTTTAACTAAAGTAAGTCACAAGCTATGTCTCATCCCTTTGAACTACAGTGAGTGTCCATCTGTTGTTTGAATGCCATTTGGAATGCTTATCCCTTGCCAAATCCCTGTTGCCTTTGAAGTCCATCGGAGTCTTGCCACTGATTCCAGTTGGGATAGGATTTAGCTGACGAAATTTTTGCTTGCCTCTATTTCACACAGTTTGTATGTGGGCTGTAATAGAAAATAATGTATGCTTATGATTAGAACTGGATGATGAAAGAGAGGGTGTCTTGTCCCACACAGTAATTTTTGAGGGAGGTGAATCTTTTCTGACTCCTGAGCCATGCCTCCCCCAGTCAGCAAGTGGTCACTGCTGTGACAGTGGTCCAAGACTCAGAGGAATAATATGCATCAATTAATTGAGAGCTTTCTTCTCAACAACTAATAGTCTACCTGGAGGTAAAATTGGCTAATTTGCTAATTGGGATCAATAAGCATTACAGGAAAGATAATGTTTGACAATGGCTACTACTAAGAGTGAAAGAATAACAGAAGATAAAGGGAAAAGACAGAAAATGGGGAGAGACATACATATACAAATACAGCAAAGCAAAGCAATTCACCTCTCCTTGATCCAATGATGTCTTAGTGACAGATGCTGATCTCCAATAGTGATGAGTCATGTGAAGTTGTGTTGGTCAGTTGTCAGCTAGCAATGACAGTACAAGCTCTGTCACTAAGACAGATCAAAGTGGCAAGCGAAAGTGGCTGAGCCAGCCCTTTTGGAATGACAGCTTCTGGCTACGGGATCTCAGCAGGAACTCCTTTGTTCCCCTCTTCCAGGCCTTGCATATTTAAGTCAGCAGATAAGATGGACTGGGGAGATGCTAGTTTGTATCTTGCCTTCATAGGATGCAATGGTATCATCTCCCAGTATCCTGTATCAAACTGGAATCATTTGCTCTCACAAGTCTTCCGCCAATAAACACTCTGGTGCTCCTCCATTCAAAGGTAATCAACTCCAAGGAGATGCTTTCAATTGTAAAACTGCCCACAAAGTGACGCTGATTGACTCCTGTCCACATGAGGCATTCCTTACCAGCCTCAGACAAACCGTGTATGTATCTGGCCTAGTGATGGAAAGTATTCGTTCACTGTATTTTTTGAAGTCATAATGCTTGTTAAATTTTGATCTTGAAGTCTACCTTTTCTCAGTCCTTTCTAGAAATGAGATTATTTTGCATTTACTGTTGGCATATTTATGCTATGTTTTCACAAAGGAAAATTTAATTATGTGTAATTGGACATTGTACTAATTGCTTTAGAAATCAATTATTTATACAGTACTGCTTTTCCTGAACAGTAAAAAAATATATATATGAAAATGTTTAATCTTATTAGGAAAGACAGATGAGTGACTCCAGACACTCCTCATAGTAAGCGATTGTATGAAATATTTAATCAGTCCTTTAGAAGTGTGCACTTCTAGACTTGAGGAAAGTGCAGCCTTTTATTTTTGGATCACTTGCACGCTTGTTATGCAAAGTACACTTTTAAGCATCTGGTTAGATATTGCCTTTACTTGGTAGTTTCAGGTTCTGTGATTACACCATATGCTGCTGTGGAGAGGATTATGCTGTCAGGGTTGTGTCAGAATAGCATGGAATTACAGTCTGGTGCATAATTAGAAGGAAATATTCAGGAGCACTGCTCAGGTGACTGAATTCATATTGATTTTTCAGTCTAAGTGCCCTGTTGGATAACAGCCTTTGCATGTGTGTATGAAGTGTACACTTAAGGTGTTATGAGCTGAAAAAATAAAGAAGGATGAGCAAAAATAGTCTGTGAACCTGATCAAGAGCTCAAAACTGCTTAGGGAGATATGTTTTGTACAAAGTGATTTTGTGCTTAGTGGCTTCTCATCTTAATGCCAGATTGTTCTTGTCATTGAGATTAGAGATGGCTGGAGAGTGGGCCTGGAGAGCTGTGGAGGGTCACTGACATGTGCCTCTTCAGTGCTGGGTTAGCAAAAAGAGCCTGGTTTTCTATAGAATGTCTTCTAGATTGGAAGATAGTTAAGCTTTCCTAGTGTATGCTAGTTTTAATTGTGGTGGGATAAATCAGAGCTGCCCTAGAGCTTCCAGGAAGCTGACCCTATCATATCAGCTACTGCAGCTCTGGCGCTGGACAGAGAAGGATCTAAATCACCCAAAATAAAGGCTACTCTTCTTTCTGCAAGCAGAAGGAAATAATGGTTGAAGGAGGTCTCCATTTGGCTTCTGCTTTTTTTCACAATCCAGAAATACAAATGATAATAAATGGTGTGGTTTTGCTTCCGAGTCTCCAGCTGTCATTTTAAGGAGGCATTGTGAAATAGGCTTAGTATGTAATAGTTACTCTCAGACTGTATAAAATTATTACTTGTGATTTGAGATGCTGCAGAATTCAACACAAGGCTTCGGTAAGTTTCCAAATGCTAAACTTCAGTGCTTCAGTGGCTCTTCTCTAACTGATGTAAACCGTACAGCTGAAGAGCTTGATCTTGTACTTCTCTCGACAGATGGTAAATGGAAGTTTCAGGTTCTTAGTAATCTACAATTTGACCAAACGGTAAGCATAGTATGTTTTGAGAAGGAAGCTGTTAATGTTGAAGCCTTTGTAAGCATAGGGAGAATAATTATTCTTAATTGAAACAGAATTGGCTATGCTAGATTTGTTGTTCAAATCTCACCTGATTTTTTTATATCTCTGCTGAACTCAATGGAGTTTCTGATTTACAAACCTGAAGAGAATAAGAGAATTGTGGGTATTCTTTGCAAACTTGTGTGCAAGACTGAGCACAGTACTAGTCATAGTCTTTCTGTGGCAGCTATTAAATATTTCATATGAAATGCTGATTTCAGTATCCAGTTAATTATTTAAAACTAAATATGATTTTACTTTGTGTGTTGTAAGAGGTTTATTGGTGGGAAAGGCTAAATTGTGTAGAATCTTGTTGCCAAAAACACTTTTTGTTTGCAGTAATCTGGTAAAGCCAGATGTTTGAGTGGGAATGAAGATAAGATTGATCTCTTAAATAAAATTAGTCACTGCAAGTAATAGGAGGTTTTAAATGACTAGTATTAGACTGGCTTTGTGGTCTGCTTGGTTCACTGTCCCATCATTGCAACTTGCCACTGGACATGTTTCTGAGAAAGAAAATTCTAGAGAATTGATGAGAGATTTTGCTTATTTTTTAGATTGTAGCTATTAAAATGAATCCCACTGGTGCTTCTTTATTTCCAAATATAACTTGCAGAATTATTTTCAGCTCTTACACAGTGTTGAAGTCATAAATAAATAAAGACGTTTCTACTTATTGAAAAAAAAACCTTGATAATGTAAGACACAAACTTCTGTACAATCAATAAACTAGTGAAGCATCAATTACAAGATACCTACATGGAAAAAAAATTGAAATATTATGTATCTCTCCTTGTTGGCTGGCCCTACAGATTTTTTTTTAATTTGTTTCACTGACAGCATCATTTATCACAAAATCAGATCACAGGGTTACATTAAATTGCTACTCCTGTGTTTCTACTAACAACTCTTTTACTAGTATAACTGGTATACTGACTTCACTTTGTAAGTATTATACAGGATTTTTTTTTTAATTCAATTTATCTTTATGCTTTATATTACGTACTTTTCCTATTCTAAGAGACATATGGGTATTCCTTTGACAAAAAAAAAAAAAAAAAAGCAGTAAAGGTACTATTTCATAAGAGATTGAATACATTTGTAGTAGGATCTAGATTTTAATGTAAACAAATCAGATCTGGGTATTCAGACTGAGTATTAAGAAAATATATTCTCAGAGCCATAAGGCATTGGAACAGGCTGCTTGGGGAAGAGATGCCATTTGGATCACTCACCTTTTCCTGCCTGCCTTGGTGGCTAGTGCTTTCCATCCTTCAGCTCAGGAGGGCAGATGTGCACATGGCCAGTGAGCAGCACAAGAATCTTCTTGTTTATTTGGCTTAATTCACTTCGTCTTCAATTATTTTTTCAAGTAATTGTATCTGTGGGTTTCAGTATTCTTAAATTTAACCTTATACCCTTTATATCTTTTAAGTTGTAATGCATTTTGAAATTCAGCAGTAGATGAGAGATTGTGCAGATCTAACTGAAACCTGAGATATTTTTTACCTTCTTTTCATGACTATTTCTCAAGCTTGGAAGGTCTCCATAATATTCTATCATAAATAATGTATGCCATTACAGAAATATAACCAAAGAGAATAATATTGCACTAACTGAAAAATGCACATTGCTAGTTATCTGTGGAGCTCCTTTTTCTCTGTATGTGCTTGGAGACAGTTGAGATTTAAAGGTTAAATTCAATATAATATGCCTAAGAATGGCTTGGGAGAGGACTGAATTGCATTCTAATGCTTTTGATCTTTCCATATGGATACAGAAGCATGTGTTTGTGAGTATTGGTGACACGTGGAGCTGCTTAGACTAGTTGCAGCTGGGTGATGGGGAGTTTTCAAAAGTCAAAGTAGAATTCTTAATTACATTTTGTTGAGGAGTTGCTGACATCTGTGAACATGCACTACTTTTAAGTATCAGCAGCCTTTTTCCAGTTCTGTATTTGAACCGTATGACAAAGTGCTCTTGGTAAGTGGTGCTTGCCTACTATTCAAGGTTTTGCATCAGGTTGTCTTTCCCCTGGTCTACTGCTTCTGTGGGCTGGAAGTCCACAGAAGGAATTCTTCAGTGGGCTTTGCTTCACCTAAATGCATTCAGTACAGTAGTTGCCACTGTAGGCTGCAGGCGTTTTTTTTTTCTTTTTTTTTTTTTTCTTTGTAATATCTGTTGAGAACACAGCTTGCTGCTTGATCTGCAGATCTGTCAGTGCTTTCATCTAAAGGTTTCCTGTGAAGGGAGGATGCAAGTCTTCTGAAACTTTCACACACTGTAGTAACAGCCATTGCTCGGCAGTATGAAAGGAAAGTGAGCTTTCTACAAAAAAAGTTTAGTTTCATAGATCTAAATGAACATATCTGAGGGACTGTAGTACTTAGCCCACTTTTCATATAACAATTATCCATGTGGTGGCACTTGCAGCACCTGCACTGATTTTGACAATAGAAGTTTTATACATCTTTATGCACTCTGCAACTCCTTTCTTTCTATTCTGCTTTCCTTCTCAGTCATTCTTTTTTTCCCTCCTTTAAGCTATTGCATTTCTCTCACTGGCTGCCTACCAGCTGGCTGGCTGCTTTTGAGGGTGGGGCATCCGTAGGTGGCACAGGTCAAGCTGGCAGGTGTTCCCACTCTAAATTGAATGTCAGGGGAGTAAAGAAGAAAAGCTTCTTTTTTTCATCTTGGCCTCACAAGTGGTCCCTTCAAGAGCTGGGAAATGATAAGGTTTTGGCTCCTTCTATTTTACACTGCAGAAGAGAACACACCATACAGCTAGGCTCGGATTTGAGTTAGGTGTGATCTTTTACCTGTGCTACTCCATTCTCTCTCTCCCGAAGAGGACATGGGTTTGGCAACAGCTGCCCACGTGGGAGGTAGCACTGGTGAAACCCAACATGTGGCTCTCAAGGAAAGCAGGCAGGCAGCTTGTGAAGTGAGAGATGCTGTACAATGGGCATGAGGCCTACAGAAAAAGCAAACTTTGTTATCTCTAAGGTTGTGAATTAATTAAGCCTTCCCCATCAGTGCCAGCTGGGGTGCAGTGTAGCTAGCTGTGTGCCTTCCTGTACCTGAGGCTTCATCTGCTGTTATCACCATTTTGTACTGTCAGTGTGTTTTGTCTTTATTATTATTATTTAACAGAATGTCATCCTGTTCTATTCCCCTGGAGAATCAAGTTGACTAAGTGCTGCCTTTTGTGGAGATTTGTGCCAGGATTTACCCTTAGCAGTAGAGAATTCCCTGTTAGGCACTGTGGGTACATCAGTTTAGGTGGTGTACAAGCATTTGGAGCGTCACTGATGCTAACAGTTTTATCATTGATTTCTGCCAAGTTTGATATTTTCCATGTAGCTCTAGAGAGGGATGTGGCTTTGCAGTTGTACTTTTGTCTTTGTACTTAACTTTATATGTGACCTATTGTTTAATCTAAGATTCCTCTGTATAAAATTTTATGTATAATCTCTCTGTTTTCCTTTGTGTGTCAACTGTACTACCTAATCAAGGAGAGGATTTTTAAGCAATTCTTTGCTAGGTATAGGAAACAAGTGTGCTTAACATAACTACAAGTGTGAAATAAGCAACCCTCTGCTGAAAGTTCAAATGCCGAACACAGCTAATCCACCATATGCGTGACCTAAAAAAATAGAGACACATGGATCTTTTTCGCCCCTGTTGGCTTCTTGGCCTTTTTGTGACTGCTGCAATTGTAAGTAGCCCAGTAATACTATACGCTTGATCAACGTATGGGATCTGTGATGGTATTTTGCAGTTAGGATTGCTGCAATCCATAGCATGCCTCTAAGTGAAATGAAAGGAAACCATCAGCTTTTCAGCTCTGGCATGTGACCTCAGCAGTGGTATACGTTAAGGGCAAACAGTGAGTGGGGCTATGTTTCTGTAGCCCAGTATGTATGTTACATACAAGCATTATCGTATGCACTCAGACTTAGGGCTTGAATGTTGAGTGGTTCTGTGAGAAGTCAGGAGTTAGATTCGATGATCCTTGTGGGTCCCTTCCAACTCAGGATATTATACGATTAATCTTTTTCTTATTTAAGCAGTTTGTGCATTTGTGATGAGTTATCCATGTGGGGGATGTGAGTCTGTACTTGCCTTCCTTGCATCTGCTGCAGCCATGGATTTAGCCTGATTCCAGCATATAGGAGAGAGTAAGATCTGTAATGTCCTCGACTACAGGGGAAATAGTAAAGAATCCATATTTACAGAAAAGGATACATTTCTTGGGAAATACTTGAGGATTACATGGATTTCATGTTCCTAGGATTTTTTTCTTTGCTTTCAAACATCAGTTAAAAAAGATGAAGTGATGGCTTTCTCTGCACCACTGAAGTCATTTGAGTTCTGATCCTGCACAGAAAATGTCATCTAAGTGGTAGAACTTTTACTCATCTGCAGGTAGATTAACGCCTATCATCAATCCAGTTTTGTGACATGTAATTTGTCACTTCCTACATTGCTGCAGGACATAGTGTATTACCCATTTACATTGAGACTAGGAAAACAAGTAGAGTGCATACAGTGTCATAGACGAAGGGTAAGCATGTACTGCACAGCTTTTTTGTGGAGAGAATACAACATGGCTAAAGTGAGTATAATCAGTTCATTTGTATGCACATCTAAAATCACTGAAGAGTAGCTTACAGAGAAGGATTCATGTAGAGAACTGTGGCAACTGCCTAATTACCTATAGGTATGATTTTAATTGCATGCTGTAGCCAATAAAGAATGTTTTTTCTATGGGAAGAGACAAAGGAGTAGAACATGTACATGAGGCAATTTAATGCCTAAAGTAGTTTGCAAATATGAGCTACTAAAAAGCTAATCATGCTGGAAAATGGTCTCAAGCCATGAAATATTAATAGATCATTAAATTGTTGTAAGAGGGACTGATATATAGTGTTTATCTAAATATGTACTCTTTACCTTCCATCTGCTGTTTGTGTTCATCAGTGACAAAAATCTAATCTTTTAAGAGAAATTTTCTAGACTTTTTTTTAGGAAGAATCGAAAGATAACAATGTTTGCATTTTGCAGAGGGTGAGTGCATGGAAGATCGACCAATACTTAAACAGTGAGGAGGTTTGTGTTAACGTAATGGCGGCACTGGTGTTTAAGGTTTTTCAAAGCTACAAGAAAGTGGCCATTTCCTGTAAGAGTAGACAGAAAACCATGTTTCTTAAGGTGCTGTTGCAATCTCAAACCAAACAAATAAAATCTGTGATGTTTGTTGGGGAAAAGGCTAGTTTCGTTTATAGTATTGTTAACTTTCTATTGAAGGTTTTACTGCACTTGTAATATAAAGGAATACAACATAGATATGGAAATCAGAGAATGGTTGAATTTGAAGGAAAATATAGCTTTGTCTCAGGAATTTCAACTGTGTTCCATTGTATAAGACATGCTTGGAGGATTGCTTATAGCAACACACTTGATATTCTTTCATTGCATTGAAGCTTTAAATTGGACGCTTTTTTGACTGAATGGAAAAGATCAGTTTTATTTCTTCAACTAGTTGATAAATTTTTTTTCCTAAATCTTGAGAAAATTCATGTGATCTTTTATAAACAAGTACTAGTTTACTTGAAGAATTGTATGGTAGTTGAAAAAAAAATCCTGAATTCTCATCTAATCTGCAAATTTCAACCTGTTTTTTTCCCAGAAAGAACTGGGTCATGTTTAGCTTCAGACCAATCAATCTATTTCATTGCTTTTTTTCATTTCCAACTATTAATTCTATATTAATGTGGCTGTTGCCTATAAGTTCACTCAATTTATGGAAAATAAATTATTTGGATGTTTTGAAGAGACTTCAATATCAAATTATAGCTTTAGCTGCAATATAATTTATGTGTTCTTTCCTATATCACATACCCTAACAAGTCTCATTTGGAATAAAAGGTTTTTAGGAAAACTGAAAAATGAGAGCTTTGGAACAAACAATCCTGTTTTGATCAAAGAAACAAATGGCCTTATGCACCATGACATTTAATTTTTTTATGGGAGATCATTTTGCATGCATTCTGATATGCTGTGGTAAAGATCAAGTCACTTTAGGTAATCCAATTAATGGAGTGGGGATGACTGCTGCTTCTGAGGCATCTGGTATGCATATATTTTGAGGACCAAAGTCTTCAAGGCAAATAGACACAAGATTTGAGGAGAAAGGAGCCACTGGATTGTAATTGAGAAAGGTTTTGAAAATTTTTATCTGAGAAGAAGTATGTAAACTTTTGAATCTGTTTTTTTTTAATTGTTGTTTTTGTTTTGTTTTGTTCTGTTGTTGTTTTTTTGTTTGTTTGTTTGTTTGTTTTTTCAGCCAAGAAGGAAATTAAACACTCCTGGGTTAAATTTCAGAGCTGCCAGGCAGTTCTGTCCTATGAAAATCTGTAGTACCTTTCTAGCTTGGAGGCAGTGAGCTGAAGTGGTCATCCTTACAAAGTGTAAGAAGGAAGGCACGGAAGAGCTCTTCACAAGGCAGCAGAATCCAGAGAGCTTTGCATGCTCATACAGGGTAAGAGCCTCAGCTGCCAAAGTGTATCTGTAGGATTTAGACTGGGAGAGGGTCTGAGAATTATTTAGAAACACAGTGATGATTTTGTCATGTGAATATTAGATCTCCCAACTGCCAAAGTTGATATTGTGCAAGCCCCTCAGGGGAGTAAGACGGTAGGGGAGCCAGGGGAAAAGGTATTAGCTGATGTACTGTGGGACAATGACTTTAAATGTACAGTACTAGCTTGATTGCAGCTAAGTGGCTGTATGGATTTGCAATCTGTAGAAGTCAAGCGAAACAGCAGAGTGTATGCTAAGTTCTGCTGGTCTTTTTCTGCTCCCATTCACTGTGTTTTTAGTAGACAACCATCTCTGTAAAACTTTGAGTTGGATGACAGTCGGTTGTAAAAAAAAGGCACAAAACAGGATGAAACCTACATTGCTTAAATACTTAACATGCTGTACTAAAATAACCAACTGGGAGAAGTGTACTGCTGCATATTTTCCAAGGCTGAAGTCTGATAGCTATCTGTTAACATAAAGGAAACCTTTTTTCCTTTTTTCTGCATTTTCTCCTCTTACCACAGATACATTCAGTGTTTCTTTGCCAAGGAGAAAAAAATGTCATGGCTTGGATGGAGACACAATCCAGGGTATATTTGCAAGCTCAGAAAGCTGGATTTCTCTGTATGTTTTTTCATGTGCAGTTTTTCCCCTTAATGAATATAGGTTAATAACTTCTGATGCACTCTAGCTCTATTGGGACTCTTGGGTAGCTCTGATTATTCAGTTAGAAAGAGCAAAACATGACAAAATGACTCTAACATGAGTGTCTGACCCAGGGATCATAAAAGTATGAATTCCAAAATTACCATCTCCTGAAATGCACAAATATGCACATGTTAAAAATATTCTGTCAAGAGTGGAGAGGGGAGAACTCTTCATTTTCTTTGCTCAGTTTTCCCTTACTTCCCAATTCTTTTTGTTTTCAAATAGTTAAAGGATATTAGAAAATTTAGGAGGAAATGCCTGTGTGACTGACAGGTGTTAGATGCTCCTTTTATTCTTCCAGATTTTCAGTGCTCTGACCTGGTGACAATCAACTAATGTGTTTATATTCTTTTAATAGATTCTTTCAAATGAATTCCCCTTAGAAGGTGAAGTATGTGAAAGCCATGGTCTAATCACAGTATTAGGGATGATGTCTGCCTCCAAATGGTGTGTTACAAGTACAAGCTTCATTGCATATTTTGAATTTCTGTTTCTGCAATTATTTTATTCACTCTGGATTTTTAACAGATATAGTAATGGAAGTGTACTACTCAGTTTCCAATGTTTTAAATGTTTTAAAACTTAATATTAGTGCTCAGTATCCTGTTTTATCTGAGATAATTTTTAGGAGACAGGATCTCTGGTGAAGAAGTTTTTAATTTGTGATTGCAATGGTGGGCACCCTGTCAGTAGGTGCTCATCTATGGGAACACCATTACAATTTTTAGACTTTTTGTCACACTTACCCCCTTTCTTGTTTTCCTATTGGTTGTAATTTCCAGATTCACAATCTTACTAGATTTACATCCGTTAATTACATTCTGACACTTGTTAATTCGTATTCTACCTTGTGCCAGCAAAGGTTTGCATTTGTAAAGTACATTCTGATTCTTACTCTGTCTTGCCACCAGCCAGTCCCATCCTGTTGTTTCCAAGATGTCTCAGAACAAATGGTATTTACATGGTGATTCTCTCCTAGGCCTCTTCCCTTCTGACCAAGGGACATTTCTTGTATTAAACAAAGAGCACCAGGGGGTGTCAGGTCTTCCTGATGCCTAGAAAGGCAAGTTCCAACTTGCCGTCACTTCCTTGGGCATGTTAGGCGATAGAATATTACATATATATTCATACTGGCTAAACATAAATTGTTACTAGCTAGACCTGTATATTGCTAATTAATTTGCAATCTTTATTTCTAATTTCTGTGATGCTAGATGGCCACAGACCATGAACTAGATTCTTATCTTGTTCTTCTGCGGAAACAACATTCTATTCCCACAAAAGGAAAGGTTGATGTGTTCTTCCCTTACGGCTGGGAGTAGACTGCAGCTCTCTTCCAAGCTCAAGTAGGGACAGTTAGTAAATGTCCCAGTTTCCCCAGTAGATGGAAGGATGAATGGGTAGTATGACGTGTGCTGAAGGTTGGTGGAAATCGCCTGGAAATTGACAGGATGGCTGTAAAGAACTAGCTCCTTTCTCCATTGAAGCTACCAAAAGTGGGAAATGAATATTCATCACGTATGGAAGACAAGAGCTTAACTTTATGTCTGAAGTAGCAGCTTTAGATGTCTATTTGAGTGTCACTAATGTTCTGATATTCTTTTTGAGAGAAGAATTTTAATCATTATTATGCATTCTGCAGTTCTGAGATTGTCAACATTTCAAGACAAAAATCATCTTTCTCTGTATGTCACTAAACTGATGATGATTACTGGCAGAAAAGATTGACACATCAGCCTTGAAGTTTTGTTTTTTTTCTATATATTACCCAATCACCTAAATAAATTCCTCATTTGCAACAGATTAAAAACTTGAAATAAAATTTTAAAATGAAGTTTTTCTCACAAACTCATTCTAGTTATTTAAAACATTTTTTTTTGCTTGATTTCTAACTATTTTTTAAAATGCTTTTTATCAGACATTGTAGGTTTTTTAAAATATTCATTTTGTTGTTGGTGGGAAAATAAGCCTCAGAAGAAATAAATTCTTAGAAGTAAAAAGGCAGGGATATTATCCAAGCTGACCAATAGTATTTGAGCTCTGCATGTAATGCTATTTCTGGGAAACCAGCAGGACACATTGCACATTTCTTGTAAATTAGACAATTATAGATGTCATAGTGAAGGACTGGAAATTGACAAGGTAGTTTGGTACTGGCATCACTGTTTCCATATTATTATTGTGCTGCAAGAAGTTTAATTTAAACATCTCTTAGCTCTCAGCCAGTTACATTAGCTGTAGGTCAAATATGAAATTCCTTGCTTTACAAAATTTGTAATCTCTTTTGAAGGAGAGAGCGTTTCTACTTCTTACTCTGCGTTCAGGCTCTTGTTCTGAAACCTGAAAGTCCACCAGTCCCTAGAGCAAATTAATCTGTCATCTTCCTTCAAGTTAAACTAACTTCCATGCTAATCTGTTCTGTGCGGCTGTCAAGTGGTTTGGAGCACTTATTGATCCTTGCTGCCATAGAAAAGTGACACTTCAGCAACAACAAACTGCATTTGAATGTTTTCCGATGTGTCACTAGCTTTAATGCTATTCAGAATAGCACTTGGCCAGATATGTTGTTTTGTATCACCCATTGTTATTCCATTCTACGTATATTGTCTTTCTATATGGAGATGCCTACAATCTCACTTATGTAGTACCTAAGAAACAGGCGTTCAGTTTTTTTTTCTAGTACATTCCAATACTTTACTGTGGTGTCCAAGAACAGAGAAGTAAAGAAACTCTAGCATTTCAATTTATTCCAGAGCTGGAAAATGAATGAAAGTATTGCTAGAATCTTTTATATGTGAAACCAAAACTGGGGAAGTTTATGGGTCATGGACATGTTCCATCATGAATGAGTATATGAGAGTGGGAGGGCAAGTATTTATGCATATACATCTTTTTAAGAGCATTGGTGAAAGTCTTGTGGCTACATTGATCTTTGATCATTGATGGGTTGAAGATATATAATGACTGATACCCGGGAGTATATTTCAATACTTGTAAGAAGCAGAAATTGCAAGAGCATCCATTGCACTGGCTGGTCAGAGATGCTTTTACTGAACAAGCAGGAGAGGTTTAGGGTGGCCTGATGACGAAGGTGGGAGTATGCACAATGACAGCAAAAATGTCTGTGACAGGGAACAGTGGGATGGTTGTCATACTGATTTGTTGATGTCAGTCCTTCTCAGAGAAACATGTCAAACCTTTTTATTTTTTAAATTATTTTTTTGGAAGCTCAATTATGATTTAATTGTCAAACTATGTAAAGAAATGAATAGAAATATGATGTGTAGATAAGTATGCACTCTGAAAATACTTGTTGGAGTCAAACTTCATTGCAGTATAGACAATGTACTGAAGTTTTTACAGAGATCTTTGCAAGTTCTCTGGTATTTGAGGGCAGGAAGTCATGCTTTTGAGTGGAATTGTTTGCTTAAGGGCATTTAGGAGGAACTTGAAGTCACAAATCAATAGTGAGGTGCAGATAATGTCTAATCTCAGGAGCATGATATTTAAGAGACCTATGACTGCTATTTTAAGAATAAACTATGCATATAATACTCTTTGAAAAGTTGTTTGGAAGCAACAAATCTCAGGAAAGCATTCAACACAAATCAGGTGTTTGATGCAGCTGTTTTTACAGGACCTGTGACAAATGCTTTGAGTTACTCTTATTACCCAGTCTGTTGTCTCTGCAGGATGTACAAGAAATATGTCTTTTGTTTTATGCCTGCGGATGGGAGTAGTCTCACAGATGCAATTTTGCAAACAGGAGAGACTTTTGGCATCTTCTACAATGACTACTTTGGCTGCTGTCTACTCTGGCTGCAAAGCAAAGAGGCTCCAGTAGCCCTAACAAATAGCAGCAATGTGCCGACAATTTTTTTATTATTTTTTTTTCCCTGAGAAGTTGCTGTGGGAGCAAGAGGCAAGGGAGAGAAAGAGTAAACTCTGCTGCATGGCAGCAGAGCATGAGGTGTTCTGTAAGTTGAAGGCTTTTCTTGAAGCCAAGGTGAAGCATATGTAAAGTGAAGAGGGAACAGGACCAGACATTGTCATGGGGAGCAAAACCAAATGGAGACAAAGAAACAAAGAGCCTTTGGAGTCTTAGGATGAGTACTCTGGAAGAATATGGTATGGTAGGTGAAGGCATGACTTATCCTTTCAGTGTTGACTTGTTAACTGCTGTTCTTAATGAATACGTGATCAGAATGAACCACATCAGACATATTCAGGATGTGACAAAGCAGATAGCTTAATATTCTGATGAAGATCTAGTATATGGTTGTTATTTCCATTTCTGTTGTGCTGAGAAACTGAAGGGAAAAAAAGAGTTGCTGGTCAAAGGAAAATTTTAGTTTTGTTGTCTATTGCAAGCAGGTGTACATCCTATACCAATGGACATTTAAGTACTACCTAATTTATTGTGACATCTGTGTGTTTGGAGTGATTAGTTCTTGACAGTTTTTTCCCTTCTTCAATTAGTGCCTCAAGAATTAAAGGTTTCACGTGAAACAATGGGCAAAAATAGCAGCTGCAAGAATACAGGGGAAAAAATCCTGGTCTCATCAGATTATTTGAACTTATTTTGAGTCAAGTTTAAGTCTGCAAGTGAAATATCTATGTTAAGTTGTAAATGACCTCTGTCCGTGTCAAGGAAACAAATACTCCTCTCTACAGCAAACCTCCACTGCTGCCTGCTTGCATTTTCAGCACTGGCTCCTTTACCAATGGTGCTGCACTGGCACTGACCCTGCCCTTTTGAGCATCGCCGCCCACAGAGGTGTGTAGTGCTTTGTGTCCCCACAACACTGGCTTATGCAGTCTCCTTCTCCTGTTGGAAGATGCTGGTAATGCCCAAGGTAATTTTAATAAAAGATTATTAATGGTTAAAATGTGTTTTCTTCAAGTATATTTAACAGTGAAATCAAACATTTTTGAAAGTTCCAATAACTCTGCTTGTCTCAAATCTAACGGCTCTATAAATCCAAAGGCTGTGGCTGTTTCTGAACATCTGGCAAGCCTGAACCTACTAGGACATGCAGGAAGAGTGCAGCAGGACTTCCCCTTGCCAGGATCTGCTGCCCTGTTAGCAGTGGGGAGCCCACACGGTGTGGAGTCCCATTCCTCTCAGGATCATGGGCCTTGACCAGGGTTTGAGGAGGTCTGACCTTCTGTTATTGTAGTATCACTAAGGTTAGAAAGACCACTACAATCATTTAGCCCAATCATGAGCCTATCACCATCATACCACTAAACCACCTAGCAGCAAGAGTTGTGCTGAGGGAGTGCAGAGGTGAGAGGCTTTGTGTCCCATTTCCTGAATAAAGAATTCCCCTTATTACACATAAATTCTGCTTTTACTCTGCTAGTAAGAATCCTTCAGGCACCGAGCGCAGCGAAGGTGCTTAACAAGTAATAAAGAGTAGCAGTAATAACTGATGAGGTCTGGGCATGTAAGTGAAGGGGGAATACTTTGTAAATATTTAAAATCTTAAATGTATTGCAAGTAAGTCCCTGTATGCAATATTGTTAATTACCTAGACAACACAGCCTGTGCAATCATCTTCAATCACAGGCTTCTATTTAATAACCTTACTGTAATTTATTGCTATTAAACATTTTCTAGCAGTTAGCGCAAATTTCCAGCTTTTTCTTCCATGTGAAGCTTTGCAAATCAGGCTATAAAATTCACAGGTAAAGCTACTTACTGCTATTAGAGTGAGAGGATGGAAGTAACTAGTGGCAGTGATGGGAATTAATCCTTTTGGCAGAGCACTGGGATCACTGGGCAGCACTTGCAGCACAACTTGGTGAGCTAATTGCCAAATCTCTTGGAGAGATGTTTGAAGTCCAGCAGAAAAGTTTTCACACTCACACCACTGAAAACGACCTCAGTGGCAGAAACTAAATCTTATTCATTGCTGGTCCATAGTTAAGTTTACCCTTTTTCTGCCCAGTTGTGCCTGTGTTGAGCAGAGAAACCTCCTTACAGGAATAAAGTTACTCCAGTGGGGATCAAAAAGCAAAGAGTAAAATTCATCTTAATGAAGTTACTTCTAAGATTAATTTTCTTGTTATCTACAAGTTTTTACCCATTTGATTAAACATGTTTCTCAGAAGTATCTGCAATTCAACATTTACTCGTGAGACTCTGAACAGACAGCTCTTGCATGGGAGCTGTTAACAGTCACAGAAAATGAGGTAGGGAGAGGAAACAGGGGAGCTGCAAGGACACTGTTGCCCAAGAAGAGACTGGGGATTCTTCATTATTTGATTCTTTATTATTTTCTTCATCACTTCTACAGTGGTGTGAAACACGTAGAGAACAGCTTTTGTTCTCTAGGGATGATTTGCATCTATGGCCTGAATGTGGAATCCTAACTAGGAAATGCCGCTGAGCAGGTCCTGGTTCTTGATTTTTAAAGACAGAAAACTGAGATAAATGCCATAAGTGTCCATTAAATATAGGCATGAATAAAGCTTGTATTAAGCTTGTATTGTATTGTCTTTCCTTGAGGTGATGGAAGATGTCTTGAAAGGATTTATTTGTTTCTAATCAAAATTCTAGAAGATAATAAAGACATAAAGAGAAATAAGATGCAAGAGGAGCAAAAAAAGGAAAAGATCGTTAGAAATAACAGCAATTAGTCACCAATCTAAGACATATCTCCTGTAAGATCCAGATGTATGACTCATTGGTTTTGGTTGCTTTTTTTTGTGATCATATCTCTTGTTGTTTAATGACTTAACTTTTAATGTACCCTTAATCATGCACATATTTTAAGGATGCCTAGACATTCATCTTCCTGTTTTGCTTTTTAGATAAGTAAAATCCTCTAAAAATGTATTCGCACAAGCAACAATTGACGTGGAAGCTAAAATGGGTCATCATCATAAAGCTGAAGAATAGTATATATGTAAATTTGGAAGGTCATTCCTTTTTTTGTGAGAATACTTGTTTAATTGTTTTGATTGCAGTTTGTCTGCCCCCTAACATTATCCTTGAGGAAATTTCATACTACACTCAGTGATATTTGTTCAAAGATTTGAAGGGAAACTTTTTAATTAAAGGAGATTGTCAATAAGGTATCACTTTAAAGACATCAGATTTTTTTATTCTCTAATGCTTTTTGTTGAAAACCTCTGCATTGAGGTTCATCTGGAAATGTAAGCACTTCTCAATCATAACCTTTTCTAAACTATAATATTTCCAATATCTGTGCTTTCAGATGAGCTTTTTTTCTGTTTCCTCCCCAAATTGGAAGGTGCTTTCAGCTTCATTTAAGAAGGAAGCTAAGAAGCAATGGTACTGGGTGGCCACAGGTCCCTGCCAGACTGCCACAAGAGAACCACAATGCAGTGTCAGCCACCCAGTTTCATCCAAGCTTCAGAGCACTGCTCTGACCATGGAAGGGGCAAAGGCTGTCAGTGTGGTATGTTACCCCTGCCCAACACCAGATATTCTGCCTATAGGTAAACGAACACTCATACGAGGCTCTTGGCTGCAGAGTCTGTTCAGAGTGTGTACACATCTGTGCTGATGTGAAGACTGTAGTCAGCCTGCACACCTGCATGATAAAACTGCTTTTTTCCTCACCCCCTTTTTCAGTGGCAAATCTTTCATTTTATGAAACCAGATGTGATTAAAACATGCCATAGGTTTGGGAAGGGAATGGATGTTTAGGACCTGTTACAGCTTCATTCTTGGTCATTGATTAAACTTCACACAGTTGAAAGCTTTTGTTACATTTTTTTGAAGTAGAGTTATGGTACATTTGCCTTTCTTACTTACTTTCTTCTAAATACCTATACTGAAGGATCATATATAACGTGAGATGGCACATAAGTCATGAGCAGATTTGAAAGAAAGAGAACATCTATAGGTGAGTCATGAGAATTTTGAGTTTTAAAGAATTTTGTAGGAGCTGGTGGTCTTGAAGTACAGATCATCTGTAGCCAAGAGCGGTGGCAACAGATTTGTGCTAAAATTAGTGCACAAAAATGTTATAAAAATTCATAAAGCTTTTATGCTAGCATTGGAAGTATAGGATTTGATTACTGGCAGTGTTTAATGGTGAACATTCAGCTTCTGTATACATAAATCCCTGGCATGCTGATGCACATAAATATAGAATGCTTTGCTACTTAATATAAAAACAAAATCTAGCATTATGTAGGTTTTTAGGACATCTCTCTTGGTACATAACAGATGTTCTGATTTCAGAGAAATACTGAAGTAGATTTGATTGCGCATCCTTGCTAAAACATAAATAAATACACTAAGATATTCAGCAAGTGCCTGGCTAGGAATAGTGCAGAATTGTCCTTGAAGTTAAACCACTCAGTAAAGTTACTTTGACCACAATGACTTTGTGGATATCATTCTTCTCAAGCCTATTTGCAGCTAAGAAGAGAGTGATGTTGAGATATGCATGGAACAGTGAAGCCTGCGTAGTCTGTGGGATGTCATAGTTCTTTATAAATAATTTAATACTGATTAAAGGATCTTGGATAAGGAACTGTATACGAAAGTGATTCAGTATCAGAATCATTTTGTAGGGAGTCTTTTATCTTATGCCTCTGAATAACTACACAGAGAGGTTATATTTAGGAGCAAGCTTTGTATAGCCCCGACGTCTGGAAGCTGAGGAAAACTTAGGAAAGAAGGAATAGTTTTACAGCAGGATTCTTACCATAACTAGAACACTGAAATATGAGGATTTTAGCTAATATATGATGTTTTGGGGAAATATAATTTTTGTTCAAGAATATATTTTCCTGACAATTATATTCTGGTGAACATATTAGGACCAAACATAGAATTTAGGAAGTGAAATCTTTAACTTGACAGAAAGTTAGAGTAGATAATTTCAGTAATGCAGTACATGTTTAGATCTTTACAGAGGTATTGGTCAGGTTTGTGTTGTTCAACAGTTTTATGGTATTTTGTGCATTCATTAAATTTCTTACTTGCACATACAGGTGAATAGGGTGCATGTCTTTTTCACACAATGTCCTGATAAAATCTTCACCTTTGGAGTTTGTCTGCTGTTTTCTGAAGGCTGTGGCAGCTTCTAGACTTTCCTTCAGTCTTAAAGATACCTGCTTCCTATAAAGATTGACATAGAAAAACATGTATCTTTGTGTTTCCAGTACATAAGGTATCAACAACTTTCTGCTATTTCTCTTCTGCTCACATTAGAATACTGTTCATGAGCGAAAAATGCTCTGTGTACCATTCTTTCTGAGGAAAACACATCCATTCTAGATGCTCAGAACTCCTTTACTTCCCAGTAATTGCAGAAGGACATTTTTAATTTTGTCTTTGTGAGGTCCAGATGCTAACGAGAGAGCTCAAACCGTAGGTGGTATGTCACAGAGGATAGAAGTCCTTGCCTTCTCTTAGTTATAGTAAATGTCCTCTCTTCTCTGAGTTTGTTGTTTTGTTTTTTTGGTTTTTTTTGAAGACTGAAAGCAAAAGAAAGGGGTTGGGCTAAATCTGCTCTTCTGAGTAAGGACAGAGTCCTTTGGTTTGTTTTTGTTCTCCCCTATTCAGTTCTCCCTTAGGATCTTGGTGGCAAGGCCTAGATCAGAATGTTGTAAGTTTTTGTATGTACCTAAATTCTTCTAAAGCCTAAAATGTGTTCTTCGGGTGTGTTTGTTTGTATATATCTTAAATGCTATTGAAAATGCTCTACTATTGTGTATATAATGAATTCTGGACAGTTTGGGGGAATTTATTGCATTTGAGAAAATATGCTGTATGGAATTGTTTGTAACATTAAGGCTTCCTGAGAAGACAGGCTCATCTTTGGATTAGCTATAATAGTTAAGCTCAACTTAAATTTTGTGGGAAGAGAAGGGCTTGTAGAGAAGCTGAAGATGCAGTTACAGATCTCATCAAAAAGCAATTTGTAGCAATATCACAGTGAATGCAATGGCTGAGGACTCTTTAATGTGGGGACAATGATATGAACAGTCATTTGTAGTGTGTATACTAAACATTCATTCAGTCTTGATTACCTGCATATGTACCCATGAGTTCCACTATCTGAATGGAGAATTTTTTCCTGACTATAAGCTTAGAGGAGGAGAAAGTTGAGATGCTAAAGCAGAAAAGAGAAAAAACTGTGAAATGGATGGGTGCTTTGTTATCAATCTTAAATATTTCAATTCAC
Source organism: Cyrtonyx montezumae (assembly GCF_038088225.1). Lineage (NCBI taxonomy): Eukaryota > Metazoa > Chordata > Aves > Galliformes > Odontophoridae > Cyrtonyx > Cyrtonyx montezumae. Next base: position 60,862,071 of record NW_027072089.1, on the reverse strand, counting down.
CCAAAATAACCCATGCCTTTCTTTTAATATATATATATTAAAATATTTTTCTTGTAGACTGAGAATTGAGTCACATTTTATGAAATACTGAAAAACTGTTTAAAACTGCATTTTCATTTACACTAGTTGAATTTGAGGAAAGAAAAATTAAAAAGGCCAGTGGACTGGACATTTTAGAGGCTGATCCATCTTCATGTTTTTTTGTTTTGCTTTCAGCAATTTAAAATAACCTGCATCAGATATTGCCAAATATTATGCCTCAGGGCCATTTTCAGAATATTTTTTAGTTTTGCATCTAGCAGGCTGCAAATAGACATCAAGAAGGCAACAAAGTTCTAGTGAAAACTGAAAATGAAGGTACTTATTTTCATCTGTCAAGTCTGTTTTTTGTTGTTGTTGTTTTATTCCAAAGTGAAGCACCCTTTAAAAACTGCATGTGTCTAGAAATCACCCTAAACCTCACTTAACAGCATGAAGTTAATCTAGATAGCTTTTTTTTTCTATAAAGGTATTCATTGCCACATGCTGAATACAGCAATAAATATCATACAACGTGAATAAAATATGATTGCAATGGAAAATACACTTACATCTTTTTTTTTAGTGATTTATTTCAAGTATTAGCTAATCCACTTTAAGTGCAAGTAAGCATTTATACCATACATATAGTAATGAATTATTCATTAATCCCTTTGTTTTAAAGGTATCATTAAAATTTTATTTTTAAACTTAGCACATTAAATATATATATATATATATCCACTAATTAAAAACAGGAATATTATCTGGTATCTCGTATTCCTTTCCTAGTCCAAAGTTCCCCTTCTCCTTGGACTACAAAATATCTTTCTGGAGAATGGACTCATGCAATGAAGGCACACTCAATGGCTATTCAATTCTGGAAGGGTTTGCTGCCTCCTGATGGTCAGAGCATCTTCAAGTGATGATTCCTTGCATGAGGCTAGAGCCAGAAGAGATCCCAGAGTGCAATTGGAATAATATTAATACAAGGACTATTCTCAAAGGAATCCCTCCTATTTTTTTTTATGTTGGCCCACTACATCAGAGATGGATGTTGGTGGTATGGCAGTAGGGGCTGACCCTTTCCAACAATATTTCATTAAGTTTTGTTGCCGTGTGACAGATGGCAGAAGAGGAACAGTCTTAAAACATGATTACTGAATTGGAAAGTTGGATGAAACAAAGGAGTGTCATTCCTCTACAAGGAAAAAGATGGCACCTGTTTACATTTTATGCTTGCTTAACACTGATGGAGACCAAACTGTGGATATGAGCACAGTAAGGTGGTATGTTTCATCAGTGGTGAGAGTGATGTGGAAGACAAGCCATGTTCTGGATGGCCATGCACAATTGTCACATCATGAAAAAATTTCTCAGTCTATCCATAAGAATATGCTAAGGGGCATGATGATGTTGAAAAACAGTATTTTGTAGCTGAGAATCGCTCTATCAAACAGTGTTATTGTGCTCTTTGTAGCAGTTGTAGTTTCCATGGAAATAAATAGATTGCTCTGAAAATAATGCTTCCTATGCAGTACTCTCTCTCCTGTGATTTGATATGGTCACTCTAAAGTATTTTGGAGTCTTGAGCTTCCACGAAATTTAGATAAGCCCTGGCTTACAGTAGGGAAAGGATCAGAATTAGCCCCTTTAGAGAGTACTACAAGATATTTGCATACTGAACTTCTGTTAAGCCAGCAAGATTGAAAGCTTGCCCTTTCCAGAGGGCAAGCTCTGCACTTTTTGCTGCTTTTGGAGATGACAAAGAAAAAAAAAAAAAAAAAAAAAAAGGATTTTGTAGTGCTTGGTCTTTTAGTTTAATTAAGAATGGACATGACTGAAAAAAAGGATAACAGACTTCTTAAAAACACCAACTGACTCTGACAGCCTCAGTTTTAATGATAAGTTTACAGAGGAATCTTACCTCAGCTTGTTTATTCATCAAATCTATTCAAACTTTAATTGTTGACTTTTGGAGGATTTGTTTTGTCATTTTTCTTCATGTGACTGCCATGGGATCATAACTTGGAAGGAAAGGAAATATCACTGTTCTGACTTTACTATGAGTGATTGTTGTTTTGTTACTCATTTTTTATTTAAGGTCAATGAGAAAACAGAAAGCTTGAGATGCTTGTCTTCTAAAAGCAGCAGTTACTGATTTATCTGACAGGGTCAATTGGAAATATGTAAATACTATGAGTCAGCTTTGTTGAAATTAATGGACAACTTGTTCCAGCTGAGGCTTTGCCCTAGTGTTTTGTTTATAATATTCTGTGAGAATGCATGAAAATGTTCCTGTTTTTATACCCCAAGATAAACCTTTTTACAAAAGACTCGAAAGCTCATAAACAGTTTAAAATCAATTCTGAGAGATGATATTATTAGTAGCTGAAACTCTGTTTTGGTTGGTGGCATTAAATCAAGAGTATTCCACTGAGCCTGTTAGAGTTGAATCAGTATCTCCATGCCATCATCCTTCTGCAGTCACAGCTTTGAATGTACCCACTGCATACATATTTTCTGGGTTGTTTAGTACTGTCATTCCTTTGCTTTTAGGGGACCTGATTTTATTACTGAGTCTAGCATACAGTACAGGCCTCCTCTTCCATTGTTTGTGTCACATACTTTGTGCAACCTGAAAGTAAGACTTCACTACAAGGAAGTAATGCTTTCACGTAGTGAAAAATGAACTTTTAAAAAAAAATTCAAAATACTGACACTCTTATCATCCTCTCATGTTGCTTAGAAAAGAAAAAAGTGGGAGGACCTGTTAATTGTGACACACTGGGCTGAAGTGAAATGTCACGTTCATTTCCTACTTCTGCCATCAGTATTATTTCGAGATGCTTAATCCTAATGCTCTCATTGCTCCTAGTTAAAATGTGGTTAATAAAACTTTGTCTGGGATTATTTTTGAGTAAGTGGATTTGTTTCTGTAATGTTTTGTTTGCCTTATTGTGTTTCACAGTAAAAACTGTAACTTTAAGGTGAAAAGTGTGTAACCATTTGTTACTTTACCATGAATGGTAAAGGTGACAATCACGGAGTTGGCACCTATAAAAATAGTACCCTTTAAATTTATCTTTTTCTTTTACACATTCTCAACATCGCTTTCTCCCTGGCACAGTTAGATGTTTTCAACATTATAATAACTTGCCTATTTACTTTCCATATATAAGAAAGTATCGGGGAAATTAAGCTTGCAATTTATACAGAGCTTGACAAACATTCCTCCCACTCTAGAAAATATTTGTAGTCTTTTGCGCATTTTCCTGTGGTTTTCAACAAGCTTTGTGTCTTGAGGCTTTTTATACTATGGTTTCTGTATAGTTTTAATGAAGTGTAAACTCTGTTTTGTGAAGTAAGCATTGTTTCCCAAGTCCTTGCAGTTTTGAAACTGAAGTGCTTCAGTGTTTTCTTGTCTGTGGTTGATTTTCACAACTCAGGTAAGAGCAGCCCAAAGGCTGCTTTAATTTTTGTTCACTGAATATGGTGGCTAGGGCACCATACATAGTAGGAAAGACAGCAGAAAAACTTGTTCGAGTCATTTTCTATTTTTACTTTCAGTGGGACATCAGAGGGAGCAGCTGAGACCCATGTGAATGTGTGTATTTGTTGCATGACCCCAATTGCTGCTCTTGTAAGCACTATTACAATTTTAACCTAAATCTGAGTTTTTATTGTTTTTCAGTATGTTCGGCCCTCAAGTAAATACATATAGGACCACAATTTTGGCTTAGATTTTAAGGAAAGAACTTAAGTAATACGTGAGGCTTTCAAGTATCCTAGTAGTTCTGTCTCCTTCCAAGCATATACTTTGGATTTATGATTAATGTGAGTTTGTTGATGATATTAACATTTCAAAGTTATACTACTTCATTTTAATTTTTTTACCTGTTTCCTAATTGATTTTCTTTCTAAATTCACAACAGTGGAGAATATCAAAATAGTTATTTTGCAGTTTATAATTTTCTCCTGTGGAAGTGTTTATTGTTCAGCACTTTCCTGAGTGTCTTAACTTTCTTCTCTGTTTTGAAATCTTTTTCTTTTTTTTTCTTATTTTGACATATATCCATATCTTGCTGCCTTTGTCTTAGTCCTCAAGGTGCCTAGTGAGTGCTTTCTTTTTATGCTATAAGGTTCTCCAAATACATTTTCCTATCTTTATTGGCAATGATGAATCACTGGCCTCAATACCGAATTTAATATGAAGGTTGATGTGGACTGAAACCAACTAAGTTGCCATACTTTCTAAAGTTTGCCACCCAGCATCAAGAAGGTCTTTCACCACTGAGCCCTAAAGTTCAGTTTCTACTGTATCTTTCTGTTCCCTCAACAATTCCAATATATTGTAACATAAGGGCCAAGTGCATTTTCCTTCTTCCTAGATGCATATAACACAGAGTCTTGGTCGGTAAATCCAATATTCCTGACTGGAATGAGTGGCTGCTCTCCTAACAGGAAATCATATCTAAAGTTTTTATTTTGAGGGTTCTAACAGTATTCTTATTCAAAAGTTCATTTCTCCTAATATGATGGGTCTCTAATTAATGGTCAGTGAGATACTAATTCTGATTAGGAAATTGCACCCCTACGTCTGAACACATTGAATGCTTGGTTTTAATCTACATTAAAGAATATTGTATTTTTAGAAATATTTATGAATAAATTGGATACTTCAGTAACACAGCTTGTCACAGATATTTGTGTTCTTCAGTGTATGGTGCCAACCATTTGTCAAGTTGATCCCTTTGTCATCAACTGGTTCTGGAATTCTGGATGTGGAGTTGGCCTGTGTACACTCTGTTACCCAAATATACGCAACAGAAACATTTGTTTATGCAGGGATTTTGGAAAATGCCCACTTTCTTCCCCTCCTAAACAAACATATCCTTTCCATAAGCACTTGAGGTATGCAGCTTCTACCCTGCTTGAAATGCGTGGTATTTTTATGTGAAGAGAAGTAAGTGACTGAAGGCATAAATCAGTCTTCACTTTTAGGAGCCTGGCTGTCTTTCAGACAGATACTCTTTGGATGTGTTTGGGATGACATCAAACAGATTATATTCCACACTCCAAATCTGTCACGTTTCTTACCAGAATTTGGCATTAGACCCAATCTGATATTCTGCCTTTTGAACGCAAGCAAATCCATTCAATTTACAATCTGCTCCAACAGAAAAGGAAAAAGAATGCCTGGATTGCATTTATGAACAAAAAGGGATTAACCATTTGTGTTAAAGCTTCAATTCTTTTTTTTTTTTTTTGAGCCTGACCTTATTTTATCAGAGCAAACTGAAGAACAATGGCTCTGGAAATAGTTACAGGAATCAGAAGCAGAACAGAGGCTGTTGTAATATGCACAACTATAATTAACTTCAAAGGGAATGAGGCCTACGCGTCAGTTGGCAGCAAGACAGGGGCTTCACCTTTTAGAATAAAATAGCACCAAATATGGCCTATCTAATCACATTTCCAATGTGCTTAGAGCCCTTTCCATTCCTCTATGAACCAGAATCCTTGTTCATCTCCATATCATACTTTTTTTAAGTGTCACAGAGAACTTCCTACAGAGCTTTGATTTTTTTTTTTTTGTAAGCGTGCCGCATACACTTTCCTCTTATTTTGTGCTTTTCATTTTTATTCCTAGCCTCAGAACTAGCCATTTTTGCCAGTCACTTTTGCAATTGATTGCTGATCTATTATGTAACTATAATCAGGCATAATAAAATTGATAATTGCAGTACTGTAACTCTTTTCTTCCATTCTAATATATCTCCATCTTAAGTACTCAGAACTGTTTATGCCAGTTCTTCACACAGTGCTGTAATTACTGTTTTATAGATTTTCTAGGAGTGTGTGTATACATATGTATGCATTTTCTTGCTGTATTAAAATAAAATGTTGTTATTGTACTTGTAAAGAGTCTTTGAAAAAGAACTATGAAAATAAGTGCTTTGTTAGTACTTCAGTTAGTCTGGATATTATTTTGTATCTAAAGAAATCTGTAAATAAGAATCTTTTCTTTATTTGTTTCTTTTTTTTTTCATATATATTTGGTTTTCTCTGTTCCATTGATTAATTCAGTGAAAGATTATATTTCCAAGTAATTTCTTAAAAGACAGTGGTATGAATGCATGTTTGTGCGTACATATAGACACATGATTATATATTTTTTTTCTTTACATGATTCTCAACTTGGGTTTAATTGAAACTTCTGTATTCTGAAATTAGCACTTAATGCTAATGTCTTCTTGAATGTTTCTTTAACTTCAGAAGTGCATGTTTCCTCTTTGTGTTGAGTTAAATCCCTTTGGTAATTCTAGGGACAATTTTTTGAATGTTAACATATGCCACTGTTTAACTCTCTGTATATCAGAAAGACTTATCTGTTGAAGAAGTGTTTCCAACAGGTCTACACACAACTTTCAATTTTGCTTCTAACGACTCCAGCAGGTAGAATATGTGTAGACAACTTGAAGAACCATACAGTCATCTCTAAACCTTCTATCACTTTTGACTTGTCTTTTCCCATTTTTGTTTTGCCTGGAAAAACTTTACAGACCTTTTTTCTATAAATAAAAATCTAAATTTACAACATAGAATCACAGAATGATTTGGGTTGGAAGGGACCATCTTGTTCCAACCCCCCTCCCACTAGTCCAGACCACTCAAAGCCCCATCCAGCATTTAAATCTGGTACTTGATCTGTTTCAATGAGTCCAAGTTCTTTTAGATCTGAAATTACTCCTGTGCCTTATTCCTTTGAAAATATGTTATATAGAAAGGCTCCTAGCGTGAGTAACATGTGCTTTGATATGTTCAGGTGCCTTGTGGAACTGTATGAGCAGTCTTGCTATCTCTCATTCATTTATGTAAGGTTGGACTCATACAGATATAAGAGTTAGTCTGTCTTATATGAAATAACAGGAATGTGCCCTGTATTATTTTTCCCACATGGGCCTGAACTGTACTGAAATGTCCTTAATCTGAAATTGGAAATTCAGAAGATCTGAAATCGGATTTGAAATCTGTTACATCTCTCTGACTTAGAATTCTATGTCCAACTTTAAAGAGAAGAAAATTGTTCAATGTTTTACAAAACATTTTTCTTCTACATATTTACCGAGAGAAAGACCAACTGGCAGAAGGCATGCTATATAAAAAATGCAGTGTGATGATGAGAGTTCTTTGTCTTGTTTGGCCTGTAGAGGACAAATCTATGTCCTAGCCCCTTTTTGGGTTATGTTTCAACAGTCAGAGGCAGACTCCAATGCTTGAAAAGCTTTAAACTCCGCTGATATATCCCAAGAACTGGCTGTCACCTAAACTGATAACCCTGTTCCCCTCTTTGGACTTGTCTTCTTCTCAGCTTGATCTACACAACCCTATGCTTTGATTTGCAGAATATCATTCAGACTGATAAAACAGCTGAACCAGCTACCAACACTCAAGAGAACACATCTCTAGCCAGACTTCATATGAATATCCAGAGCTGCTTTCTTTCTGCCTTAATTATGCAGAATTCCCTGGGGCTTCAGAAGGTGTTTTGACTGCGCAAGCAATGCTGAATAAGGCCTCTAGTTTACAGGACTAATTACTCCATACTTTAGTTTGGCAAAATTTTGCTGCTGGATACATTTGTGTAATTACTTCTGGAGATAGTAGTTCTGGAAGAGGCCATCTCAAGGCAAAATTGGTTTTATTAATACTTTTAAATTAAATCTACAATTTCTTTATTCTCACCATTTGTATCCAAATGCTGAGAAAAAGATAATGAGTTAAGGACAAATCTCTGCTCTATACTACAGTATTTTCCTGTCCACTTCTTTTATTCCCAACTGTTGTCTGTAGCTGCAAACGGGTGCTGTCATGAGGCACTCTTTTTCCTTTTATATTCTGGCTTTCCCAGTAGACTTTCAGTTTTCCCCAAAGGTTTCAGTGTCCTTCCTGGCATCAGTAGCAATTAAAATATCTCCCAGAAGGCCAGGTTTTACTTCCAGCTGTGTTGTACAAGTGACTTAAAAAGACTTAATAACTCATGCAGAAAGTGGCTTATATTCCAGGGGAATTACTTAAATGACTTCATTTCTTACTCCAGCTCTGAGTTCAAAGGGGATTCATATGGCACCCACACCACAAATTCTCTCTTTAATTCAGAGGTCATCAAACAGGAATGAAAAGCTCCTCTGCTGTCTTCACCAGCAGCACTGGGAGCTTTCAGCGCAATGGAGCGGTGATGCCCAGTAAACATTTTAGGGACCGCTGGTTCAGCAGCTCTTCCAACCACCTGTAAGAGCAGCCTACAGAGCAGTGCTGCTGGTGGCTGGAGAAATCCCAACATGATAAATTACATGAGAGGTGTACTTGTTGCTACTCCTCTGACACTTTCTGAATCACTGAGGTTGTTTGAGGGAGTGTTCTACCTGTTGCAAATTCACTTTTCATAAATTATTACCAATTAGATGTATCTTGATGTTCCATAGTACTTAGGACCACGATTCTTGTTGAAGTTTGAGCTTATAACATTAAGTTCTTTTACCAAAGTTTGGTGGATCAGGTACCTGATTCTGATTTTATTCCTTTGCTTTTTGCTTTATAGGCAAATTACTGTGAGAAAATCATTCTGCTTTCATGTCTTTTGCAATTTTTTTTAATGTTACCTATTTACATGACAAATTAAAGTTCCAGTGTAAATGAAAGATCACCCAAGAAAATGCTGTAAAACACTCTCGTTGAAGCAGCTGTTGAAAAAGTGTCTCTATGGCACTTCTCCATCACAAAAATGTTTTAAACTGAAGAAGCCAATGAAGCTAGTGACCTTTGTGATAAATATTTTCAAGAATAGGGTCTTTTCTCTTATTTTGCTTTTACCTTTTTCTTTTCTTGCTTTAAAATAAGATTCTAAATTCCAGTCAATTTTCTTACCCTTGTGTATTGTCACTCAGCTTTCTCTTCAGTTGACAGACCTTAGTGACTTAAAAAAGCCACATTGATTTCTTCGCCCCCCCCCCAAAAAAAAAAAAAAAACTCAGAGGAGAGAAAGATTGCTTGCTAGTCTTTATTTCCCCTTTTTTCTTTTAGCCATTCCTACTGTGTTTGGTGCAGTTCTCTTACAGCAAAATGTAAATAAATATTTGGTGACATGAAGCAGTTAGATACTGAGTCAGTCATAACAATATTGCAGTTTTGAATTAGTTTAGATAAAAATTCTTGATGAGGAAAATAAAATGTGACATGCTGCCTAGTGCAACTGCCAGCTGCAGAATGAGAAGGGGAAAAAAAATTGTAATTTGGATTTTCCTTTGTTTATTTTTCGCCTGTCTCTGTCTGTCAAACCTGTTGGACAATGGATGAAATATTAGCGATGGCTGTGATGTGTCAGTAGTTGATGAAGTGCTATTTTGCTGTTCAAGGGCCATTCAACTCCACATTGTTTCTCTGGTCTGTTGCCTCTGTCATTCAAACTATTATTACAGTAAATGTTAAAACAATGCCACCTGATACTGCAGCTCTCCTGGTATATTTAACTAGATTTATAGTGCCTCATTGTCAGAATGCTTTGGGGGACAATTACAGTCACTTTCAGCAATGTAGCAATGTAAGATTTACTAATTATCATCAGTTAATTTCTCCCCCTCTTTGTTTCAAGGCCTCTCATAGATATTTGTTGAGGAATGCTCTGGTAA